>NC_140166.1:9275518-9720932 GCF_963971535.1 Notolepis coatsorum
TATTCAAAGCAACATATAAATTGTGAACAAGTCAGCAGGAGGTATATCACTGGCATTGATCATCAAACAGTGTTGAACTTGAGTGTTACACTCTGAGTACATGGTAGTATAGACATATTAGCATGATAGGTAGTAGTATAAGGATAGTAACATAATATAGTAGATTGTGGTAAGGAAACATAATAGTAAAAGACAGTACGAAGGTTAGTAAAAACATATTGACGAAAGCAAATTACCAAAAATATAGCCATTCATATAGATTACAATCTCAGCCAAAAGATAGGGATTTATATTATGTTATTGAGAAATGTAAGCCCTTACAACCACATTTGACATACCGTACTTTTCGGACTATAAGCCGCGGCTTTTTCCCCAATTTTTCTACCCTGCGGCTTATATAACGGTGCGGCTTATATGTGACTCGACGTGACCAAACCCGAAAATGTAAAAATCTAAATATTGCTTTTTTGACTGCATTGAAATGTTATTTATCTGTTCCCTTATTTGCTAAACTTAATACAACTTGTAAATGAGTTAATTCTTGTTATTTGTCCGACAGTATTGTGTCCCAATGCTAATTACATATGGTAATTAAACATTAAAACACCTGCGGCTTATAGTCCAGTGCGGCTTATAGTGCGAAAAGTACGGTATATTTTGTCATTGAAATAGTACAATAAGTGTGTCCTTATTGAGTTCTGCCTGCATGTTTTTAATTTTTTGAAAGAATGCTGACTTTAGAGTGTTTACCAAAGTGAGTCGTTATACCTGTAACCGGTAGGCTGGACAAGATATGCCTCCTAAAGTGTCTAAACGGAAGTACAGGAAGTACAGGCTACAGGTGTTTCCGGTTCCGACAAAACAATTACGTGTGAAGTGCACAATATTTCCTCGTTTAAGCCACTGCAGCGGCTCGGCCGGAAGAATTTACTACATGACCGGGACGTTCTAGCTTGTTTGCCGACAGGATTCGGCAAGTCGGTTGGTCTGTTCGGAGGCAGCTTCCAGGGGAAGTACATACACCGGAAATTCTACCCCATAGACACTTTTAGCAGTAGTTCTTTACCAGTCTTTATCTCACGGAGATAAAACTGGGAACGAGGTTATGTAACCGGTAACGTATGATATGTATTCAGTTGGGTATAAGAGGAAATTACCAACTATGGGCGGCTACGTGGCGTAGTGGGCAAGGCGCTCGCCACGAATGCAGAGACGCCTGCAGAGACGCCTGTTCGAGCCCAGCGCTCCACATTGCTTTCAGTTTAGCTGGTCGTTCATACTAATACACATTGGCCGTATTAGGGGTAGGAAACTGATGGGTGGCGATCGGGCGTTGTGGACAGCGACTCCTACAGGTCGGTTGGTGCGCCTGCGCAGTAGAATCAGGAAGTGTCGGGGGCAGCGTGAGCCTCCCACGCATTACTCCTCGCCACTGAGAGATCGAGCTGCGCAGGTGAAAAGATGCGACTGCTGTTACCTCAAGTACCGGAGGGGACTTGTGCTATGTATGACTTAGTCCACATTGCAGCCGGCTTGGAGGGAGGGTTGAATTGGATGATACGAAATTGGGATGGGAGAAAATATAGAAAATGGGAGAAAAAGTGGATCCAAAAAGAGGAAATGACCAACTATCCATAACTGTACTTTCAGATTCTACTCAAGTCCCTATTCAGCTACGTCTGGGTGAATTTTTTCATGCATGATGTACCCTATGTATTAACGAAGGCTGGCAATCGATACAAATATTTAATCTGATTAATCGCATGATTGTCCATAGTTAACTTGCGATTAATCGTAAATTAATCTCATATTTTGTATCTGTTTTAAATATACCTTAAACGGATCTTATCAACATGAGAGTCAACAAATGCTTGCTTTATGCAGCCATTTAACACAAAGGATGACCCTCATGCATTGCAAATTTGTAGGGGAATAATAGGGAAAGAAAACGTTAGGAACTTGTTATATTCACCCACACAAGGGCTGAGGACTCACCCCCCCCCACCCCCCTCTCTCTCTCACACACTCTCCCAGCTCTTTCTCTCTTGCCCCTTCCTCATCTCTCTCACCCCCCCTATCCCTCTCTCTCACCCCCCATCCCTCTCTTCTCTCTCTCTCTTCTCTCTCTCTCTCTCTCTCTCTCTCTCTCTCTCTCTTCTCTCTCTCTCTCTCTCTCTCTCTCTCTCTCTCTCTCTCTCTCTCTCTCTCTCTCTCTCTCTCTCTCTCTCTCTCTCTCTCTCTCTCTCTCTCTCTCTCTCTCTCTCTCTCTCTATCTCTTGCTCTCTCTTTCTCTCTCTCACACACACACACACACACACACACACACACACACACACACACACACACACACACACACACACACACACACACACACACACACACACACACACACACACACACTTTGAGTCAGAAACAAACATAGTATGAGAGTATCAATAATACACCTGAGTGAAGTCTAGAAAAAAAATATATATATACGGTATTTATAAAAAAAAAAAAATGTTAACGTTAAACTTGCATAAAAAAAATAGTGGTGTTAAAATAATTGTGCGTTAACGCATTAATAACGGGTTAACTTTGACAGCCTTAGTATTAACATACATGTATATATAGAAATACCACCCTAAAAAATGATCATTTCTTTAGATATATTTTGTGTTATGATGTCAACTGAGTTATACATTCTGCTAACTTGTTATTGTGTTGTGCCGGCGGTGTTCAGAGCCGTGCTGACGTCAGAGTGTTCGC
Source organism: Notolepis coatsorum (assembly GCF_963971535.1). Taxonomy (NCBI): domain Eukaryota; kingdom Metazoa; phylum Chordata; class Actinopteri; order Aulopiformes; family Paralepididae; genus Notolepis; species Notolepis coatsorum. The sequence goes on from NC_140166.1 coordinate 9,278,267, forward strand.
CACGGTAACCAGTCTTCCTACGGCTAGACTGAGGAAAAACACATGACACCTCAAAATGAAAGGTAATATCCCCTGACCTTTACTTAGTGACCTTTCTACATTATTCAAGCCAGCGCCCACCTCAGATTTGATAGCGAATCGGGTAAACGTCTCAGCCGGGGTACCATGTTTTATTCAACTAGGGAGATTCATCTGTTGAAACCGACGTTTTTCACAGAAACAATTAAAGAAATGTGATGTCAACAGAGTTCTCATGCTGCAAGCGTAAGTGAATAAGCATACACATATTTAATCCTACCCTTCTCTACTAGTTCAAGTTTCTTTATTAGTTGTCATACAGAAGTACAGACAACTACTCAGTGATTGTGAATATACAGTACATGTTTCTAAGTCACAATACATATATAGGCCTACATACATACATACATACATACATACATACTACATACATACATACATACATACATACATACATACATACATACATACATACATACATACATACATACATACATAACATACATACATACATACATACATACATACATACATACATACATACATACATACATACATACATACATACATACATACATACATACATACATACATACATACATACATACATACATACATACATACATATAACATACATATATACATACATACATACATACATACATACATACATACACATACACATACACATATCTACACACTGCACTATTATTTTATACATTTAAATATGTACCCACAATAATGAAGTAAATTCGGTCACCAGGCCATAATGCTTTGGAATGTATTGCCCTGAGGATCGAGCTGGGGCATTCTTCACTAGTTCTGATTGGTATGTATAGACCTCCATCCACTGACATATAATCTATAAACACATTAGCAAATAAAAATGTTTGTTATTCTGAAATGTTGGTGGTTGGTGATTTTAACTTGAATTGGCTAAATAACACTACTGATCATCTTAAGGAGATTGGTAGTGACCTACATTTAACTCAGCTAATAACTGAATCCATTAGACCTATCAACGTTATTCAGTGACAGGAATAAGGCCTGGTCTCGTGCTAAGCGATCTGGGAACTCTCGCCAGTGGCTTTACTTCAAACAGCTTAGAAATAAATGTACCACAGCTGTGAGGAAAGATAAATCATATTATTATTATTACTTAGATCCAATCTCGATCTCCTCCTCAAACCCGGCTACATTCTGGAAAGCAGTTAATTTAAATAAAAAACAAGACTTGTAATTAATTTCCTATCCATATTAAATTCAATGATATTGATGAGATGAGATGAGATGATGAGATTTCTAACCAGAAATGTGCCTGGCCTTTAACAGGGACTTCTCAGATAGGCACTTATTTGATAAAGAATACTCTAGGCTCATCCCAGTTGATATTGATGTTAATGCTGATGCAGTTGTTGATTGTATGACTGGCATGGACCACGCCCCTCTCTTCTCCTTTATCCCTCTTCATATAGAGAGATACAATCACCAGAAACCACTCGGCTGGGGTAGACCGTCCAAATGGCTACATCTGTATTTGCAATCCATAGATCCCAGGACCATAATATTATGTAATCCACTACTACCCCCACATTGCTGTTGTAGTGGCCATTCAGAGTCATACAGACCTGCCAACCATTACCATCTAATTCAAACTCTCAATTGTCGCTTACGATAATACTTATGAAGTGACCAGTGGGTTGGTTTGAATGTGGATTATGACAGGGAACAGATGCTGTCTTCTATCTCTAACAGTCAGTCAGGATATTTTGTTATGTGTTCTAACTTCTAATGTGACACACAGCTTTGTGTTTTCAGATAAAACCCTCTACAGCAGTGGTTTTATAACTGTGGGTCCCCAGAAGTCATCTGGTGAGGGATTAGAGTAAAATGTTCAATTCAGCTCAATATTGTTAGTGAAAATATATAGCATTATTATAATTTATTCCCCCCCCTCTTTTTACATGGAATATAAAACAAAACATGACAGCACAAAATACAATAATAATAATAATAATATAATATATATAATAATAATAATAATAATAATAATAATAATAATAATAATAATAATAATAATAATAATAATAAAATAATAATAATAATAATAATAATAATAATAATAATAATAATAATAATAATAATAATAATAATAATAATAATAATATATAATAATAATAATAATAATAATAATAATAATAATAATAATAATAATAATAATAATAGACATGACAATAATATAGCATTACTTTGAAAACAGTACAATACATTCTGTTCACAAATGTTCTTTGTCTTGGGCGAGGGTGTTAGGATGAGGACATTAGGATGAGGTTGTTAGGATGAGGTTGTTAGGATGATGATGTTAGGATGAGGGTGTTAGGATGAGGGTGTTAGGATGAGGGTGTTAGGATGAGGTTGTTAGGATGAGGTTGTTAGGATGAGGTTTTTAGGATGAGGGTGTTAGGATGAGGATGAGGGTGTTAGGATGAGGGTGTTAGGATGAGGTTGTTAGGATGAGGGTGTTAGGATGAGGTTTTTAGGATGAGGGTGTTAGGATGAGGGTGTTAGGATGAGGGTGTTAGGATGAGGGTGTTAGGATGAGGGTGTTAGGATGAGGTTGTTAGGATGAGGGTGTTAGGATGAGGTTGTTAGGATGAGGGTGTTAGGATGAGGTTGTTAGGATGAGGGTGTTAGGATGAGGTTGTTAGGATGAGGGTGTTAGGATGAGGGTGTTAGGATGAGGTTTTTAGGATGAGGGTGTTAGGATGAGGACATTAGGATGAGGATGATAGGATGAGGACATTAGGATGAGGATGATAGGATGAGGTTGATAGGATGAGGGTGTTAGGATGAGGGTGTTAGGATGAGGGTGTTAGGATGAGGGTGTTAGGATGAGGGTGTTAGGATGAGGATGTTAGGATGAGGGTGTTAGGATGAGGATGTTATGATGAGGTTGTTAGGATGAGGATGTTAGGATGAGGATGATAGGATGAGGGTGTTAGGATGAGGGTGTTAGGATGAGGTTGTTAGGATGAGGGTGTTAGGATGAGGGTGTTAGGATGAGGTTTTTAGGATGAGGATGTTAGGATGAGGATGTTAGGATGAGGGTGTTAGGATGAGGGTGTTAGGATGAGGGTGTTAGGATGAGGGTGTTAGGATGAGGGTGTTAGGATGAGGTTTTTAGGATGAGGATGTTAGGATGAGGATGTTAGGATGAGGGTGTTAGGATGAGGGTGTTAGGATGAGGGTGTTAGGATGAGGGTGTTAGGATGAGGGTGTTAGGATGAGGGTGTTAGGATGAGGGTGTTAGGATGAGGACATTAGGATGAGGGTGTTAGGATGATGATGTTAGGATGAGGGTGTTAGGATGAGGTTGTTAGGATGAGGGTGTTAGGATGAGGTTTTTAGGATGAGGATGTTAGGATGAGGACATTAGGATGAGGGTGTTAGGATGAGGGTGTTAGGATGAGGATGTTAGGATGAGGGTGTTAGGATGAGGGTGTTAGGATGAGGGTGTTAGGATGAGGATGTTAGGATGAGGGTGTTAGGATGAGGTTGTTAGGATGAGGGTGTTAGGATGAGGGTGTTAGGATGAGGTTGTTAGGATGAGGGTGTTAGGATGAGGGTGTTAGGATGAGGTTGTTAGGATGAGGGTGTTAGGATGAGGGTGTTAGGATGAGGATGTTAGGATGAGGGTATTAAGATGAGGGTGTTAGGATGAGGGTGTTAGGATGAGGGTGTTAGGATGAGGGTGTTAGGATGAGGGTGTTAGGATGAGGGTGTTAGGATGAGGGTGTTAGGATGAGGGTGTTAGGATGAGGGTGTTAGGATGAGGGTATTAAGATGAGGGTGTTAGGATGAGAGTGTTAGGATGAGGGTGTTAGGATGAGGGTGTTAGGATGAGAGTGTTAGGATGAGGGTGTTAGGATGAGGTTTTTAGGATGCGGTTGTTACGATGATATACTGTACATGTCTTCTACAGGTCCTCTACATAATCTCTACAGGTCATCTGGTCATCTACAAGTCATCTACAGGTCCTTTGTAGGTCATCCCCAGGTCCTCTACAAGTCCTCTACAGGTCATCCCGAGGTCCTCTACAAGTCCTCTACAGGTCCTTTGTAGGTCATCCCCAGGTCCTCTACAAGTCCTCTACAGGTCATCCCGAGGTCCTCTACAAGTCCTCTACAGGTCCTTTGTAGGTCATCCCCAGGTCCTCTACAAGTCCTCCACAGGTCCTCTGTAGGTCTTCTACAGGTCTTCTACAGGTATCTCTACAGGTACTGTATCTCTACAGGTCTTCTACAGGTCCTCTACAAGTCCTCTACAGGTCCTCTGTAGGTCATCCCCAGGTCTCGCTGCAGGATCTCTGCTGGTCCCTCTAATGTCGACTGTTCCTGAGTTTTAATACCACCAACACAGTTCCAGTAAAGACTGGCTGTGGATTGTTAGTGTGTCATTATTGCACATTAAGCCAATATGGCAGCTAACCAGACTATGTTGAATGTTTCCTTTCTCTTCTAAAGAGCGACTTTGGCTGCTGCTCAGATTCTGAATCCCCCATACAGCCACTACAGCTGGCCGACAGACCCTCAGCCATGAAGACAGTCTGTGTATCAAATAATACAGTTCAAACTATCAGGTTGGTTTGAAATGTGGCGTGTGACAGAGAACAGACCGCGCCTGCTATCTCCATCAGTCCCCGGCAGACTCAGGGTAACTGATACGTGTTTTACTGTCACACACTGCTTTGTGTTCTCTGTCACAAAGCCCCTCCAAGCCTCTCTGAGCCCATTCTAATACAATATGCTATTGTCTACTACTTTTGGTAAATGCGTACAAAAAAAACAGTACATCTCGAAAACGAGCTGGTTCATCTCAATGCGTTTATCCTATCAATAAATACATTTCAATGTGGTCCAGTTATGCTGCTCTGATTAAAGGTTGTGTTAAATGTGTTACTATTGTGATCCCCTCTCCCTTCAAACAATCTCCCAGTCATGTTCCAAACCCCCTCCCATTCTTGTTACTCCCCCCCACACCTCTCCAATCTGCCCCCCCCCCCCCCCCTCCCCTCCTGGCCACCCTCTAATACCTGGGCCACCCTACCCAGAATCCCTTTCTCTCTACTATAAAGACCTAGGTTTTACTGGATTCTAGAGCTCTGTGGAGGGATACTAGGCCTTGTCACTCCTGGAGTCATCCAGCAATAACTCTCAACCTATTTGTACCTGATACTCTGTTTGAGCTAAATAAACCTGTGTTCTACATCTGACTGAGTACATCCTTACTCATGGTAAATTCCTCTACACCAGTGGTCCCCAAACTACGGCCCGCGGGCCGGATCCAGCCCGCCTCCACATTTGGCCCGGCCCCCTAGAGCCCCGGAGCTAAAAAAATATATATATTTAAAAAAATATTTTAAAACCATTTTTAGTAAGTAGTAGTTTTCATTTGACCCTATAATTTTTTCATTCACCGATTTGTGGACTTTTATTTTTTTGTCCTGAAAGGCGCCTTATAAATAAAATGCATTATTATTATTATTATTATCCTCCAGGAGGGAAAATACACTTTGGATAGTAGGGACTGCATCTCTGCCTGTCCTGACCAGGAAACACTTTGTAACTGTGATCTCCTCTGGCAGTAGTTGGATATTGTAATGTGTGGCGAGGGGTTGCAGCAATTCCACTGAGAGAAACTGGTCTGAGGCTGGATAACATGCCTGTATGCCTCTCATAAGTTGTTCTCCAACTCATGAGAACCTGCTCTCAAGCTCTTGCAGCATTCTGTCGAGGACTGGATAGAACAGTCTCTGTCTCAGCTGATATCCTGAGCTGAGGTCTGAGCTTGTGCCACAAGATGACTCAACTACATACTCGTCCATCCTTTTCTTCTTCCTCCTTTGGCTGGTAGTATGTTCCTCAATCCCAAGGCCATTACATATGGCCTTTGTCCTGTCATACATGTCCACTGCCATCTCTGAGGTGCGATAACGGATAACCTTTGAGAGTGTCCTGCACTGTGGTTTTAAATAGTACAGAGCTAGAGCTAGGTGGTCTGTAGGTACTGTATATTTATTTCATAAATAGTGTTATTTATTTCATTAATAGAGTTATTATTTATTTCCTGACTTTTTTTTCTGTGAAGATCCCGGAAAGAGTTATTAATATTTGGTTATGTGTGGCTTTTCTGGAAAACAATAAATGTTTACGTTTAGGCACCCCTGCGATCGTCACACTTTTTCTGTTACAAACTGACCCCGGCCCCCACCAGAGAAGGGAAACGTTATGTGGCCCTCACAGGAAAAGGTTTGGGGACCCCTGCTCTACACTATGAGTGGATGCATTTTTAGAATTGGGTGGCCACAGTAGGAATGGAACACCTAACCCAGGCATTGGTTAGTGCCATGCTCTACCCATTTAGCTACTTAGGGAATCAAACCCCTAACCATTTCAGTGTCTTGCTCTACCCATTGAGCTACACGGGGAATGGAAACGCTAACCATTGTATTGCATTGCTCTACAAATTGAGATACACAGGGCATGGAACCCCAAATTTTGTGTGCGTAGCTCTACCCATTGAGCTACACAGGGAATGGAACCCCTAACCATTTTAGTGCCTTGCTCTAAAGCATGGTCCCATTGGCCACAAATGTCTTATGCTCATCTATTCCAACAATTCCTTGTCCAAGAGACCAGCGGCATGTAAACTCAATGACAAAACAGAACTGGGGGGTTGGGGTGGGTTGGGGGTACAGGTATGGGCAGGGTAATAGAAGAAAAATACATACATAGGCAATGCAATTAAATATAAATATAAATATATGAGAAGAATAAACAGCATAAACAATATAATTAACTCTGAATATAAAAACATGAGGGAAATAATGGTGTAAACAAAGGCGCAGATGAGGGTCTGTATGCCCCATTGGTTATAATATGCAAATAAATACAAAAAATATAGGCAATAAAAACAACCAGACAGAAAAAGTGTGAGAGAAAATGAGAAAAACGTGACAGAGGTAAAGAGGGACTTCGAGCTGGTCCTGACATGGCGGGGGGGGGGGGGGGCTGGTTATGTGTATACCTTTCCTCTCCCGGTCCCTCCCCTGTCACTTGGTACAAACCATCCATCACATGGGGTATAATTACTCTCCGCGGCCCCTCCGCCGAGCCTGTCACTGTGGCGTTCTCATGCTGTGGTGTGGAACAATGGGGCCAGCCCTGCATCGCATCCCAGAGAGCCTGTTAAAGTGATTAGCGCTGAAGCCAAACAGACCACCCTCAGCAGTGACAGAATGAAGATGTTCGACAGACTGCTGTTATGTGTTGGCTCCCAGTGGAGAGGCGGTGTGTAGTTTCTGTAACAATACACTGCAATCGCTGCCCCTAGAAGCTATAGCCCCTCTTTAGACCATTAGTTGGCTGATTTGGTCTTAGTCAGCAACTATTTGTTTTACTCAGTAAGTTGGGGTTTTTCTCCATGCTGAATGAAAATTGTACAGATTTCTCCGTGATATCAACCATTAGTTAACTAAAAAATCTAAAGGAATGTTGGTTGACTCGGATTCTTAACCTCTTAAACAGCTCCTACCTCTCAGTGAAATGTGAGTGAGCAAAACGTTTACTTCAGTGTGTTCAAACCTCTGTAACTCTATGTCATTAGCACTCAGAGTGATGATTTTTTGTTGTGGAAGAAAGTTCAGAATGTTTCCTTTCAAAAGAGACCGACTCATGCATGTGCTATAAGTATAGAGCAGGGGTCAGCAACCTTTTTGACATGGAGTGCCTATTTGAAATATAGTTGTAACTAGTGTGCCTCAACAATATTCCATGCATCGTTTTTTTTCTCTCATAATCAGGTTTTTTTAATGATAATTCTTACATTATTACATCATTATTGTTATTGTTATTATTAACAATATTATTATGATGGTTGTATCAACCCTAAATCTGAGTTGGGGGGGGGGGGGGTGCAATGCAGACAAACAGCTGCATACAGTGCGACCATTTCACTCACATTTGCCCATTCATTTTTGGACACAGCACACACCATAGCTCCACCTACAGGCCTAATGGAGAACTGTACAAAAATAAATAATAATAAGTTACCCAAACTTAAAAATATTGAGTTCAGTTACTGTGCTCAGTTTTCAATCCATAATAAGTTAACAGAAAAATAAGTACACAACCACATTATTTCAACCTAATAAAACTATGTTTATTGTCATTGTTTTAAGAACACAAGTTGATGTGCAATGTTCAATGAAATAATAGAAAAATAAATAATAAAATGTGTTGATTAAGCACTGGTCACAATGGTGACCGTAATAATGTTTTTGTTATAAGGCTCTGCAAATGTTACTGAATGATGTAGCAATGTATTTCCAGCTAAATTGAAATAATAAACAAATAAAGGGTTTCAATTAAATATGTGTACTATTGTCACATGACACAGCTCAGAAGCTCAGAACACCTGAGTCCCAAGGTTTAAGTTTAACTGAGGCTAACGTTAACATGATGGCACACACAGTGCACACACAAAGCACACCCTCCTCCTCCTCCTCCAATCTCTCCACCAGAGAGAGAGAGAGAGAGAGAGAGAGAGAGAGAGAGAGAGAGAGAGAGAGAGAGAGAGAGAGAGAGAGAGAGAGAGAGAGAGAGAGAGAGAGAGAGGTTCAGCACCACATGCACAGTGGACAGCTCCCCTAGCCCTACACATACACATGCCGCGTAATAATAATAATAATATATGCGCGATTGTGCGTATGATCTATTATGCGTAGAGCCCTGCATATGCACGTTCAAGTTCAAGTTAACATGCAAACCGATGTATAGGAAAATAAACAGCAGCCTACCTGTCGCGTCAGTGTTTTGCCTGGCTGAGCTCCGGTTATTTGGGGGGTGTAATTAGTCACTTTAAGCTGGACACATGCTTCGGAGTGGTCGGTTGTCAATCGACTCCGGGAGGGGTTGAGCACATACTTCATGTGCGAAAAGATCTGCTCACAGAGGTATGTTGACCCGAAGACCGTCAGCAAAGCCATTGCAACGTTCCGTTGACATGGTGGGGATATCTTTTATCCTTGCTTTTATTGTCTCTTTATTTGGCAAGCCTTCAAACAAAACATAATAGGTACAGATAAAAGCCTATATACGTCGCCATCCGTGAATGGCTTTCCACGTTTTGCAATGCAATGAGCAATGCGATAGCAATTGCTTCAGTTGCGTGTTTTTTAGCGCTTGTGAACACTTTGAGGGTGCTGGCTTGCTTCCCATACCTGGCGACGGCACGTTTAATGGATTCTGCCTTATCCGCCTGATCCTTGAAACTTGTTTTATGCTTAGTCTCGAAATGGCGTTTCACAGATGATGTTTGGCAAACTACATTTTCCAAACAGAAAGAACACATAGCACGGTCCTTCTGACGGTCCACAAACCCGTAATCGTCTGTCCACGAGGGCTGGAATGTGCGAATTTGCTTTGATTTCTTAGCGGGGGTTGATCATGACACTGCACAGAATGCAACCTCAGCACTGTGTGTTACCTGGCGCGACTGCTGCGGGAGGCCGGCGGGAGGCCGGCTACAGCGGAGCACATGGGAACAGCTGATTGCTGTCATAATATAGGGGTGTGCAGAACAGTCGACTTACAAAAAAGAACCTGTGGGAGGATTTCAACAAGAGATATGCGACAACAGTGCAAAACATTTCACAATAATATTTCAAAGCGAAGTAAAAAATAAATAAAAATAAAATAATACTAATAATTTTTTTTTTTTTTTTTTTTTTATGCTGCCCCCCCCCCCGCGTGCCTATGGAAATGGTCCCGCGTGCCTAAGCAGGCACGCGTGCCTAGGGTTGCCGACCCCTGGTATAGAGTATAATAAATCGCAAATTACTTTGGGTATGCAATCGTCAGGCGTGTAATGCTAAACTAGCCCCATTTTTGCCCGATGCTTAAGTAGTTAAAAAAGGTATTCATTAAAAACAAATGTACATGTAGCACATTGTTGCACTGGGGCTGAGGTCTCCAATGAGGTTGGGGTTAAGTTAAGGAAGTCCCTTGTTGAAAGACCCCCTCCACTCAAAACACGTTTGTTCTACAGTTAACTCCTCTTGGAGGCATGACTTTGACAATACAGATTGTTATTTAGGTTATTACTTATTATTAAGTCAAACCTGTCATGGGCCAATATGTGGTAACTTGACACATTAAGCGTCAGCATTCACGTAAAGCTGAGTAGGTATGTCTTGAAAGCTGCCGACCTGGGATTCCTGGTAAATATAAATGTATATTTTGTGTTTGTTTGTCATTTGCATATTGCATATTCAATGAGGGTAACGGTTTAGATACTGTATGCTACTACGCCATTTTCGGCAATTTGGTAGAAAAACTTTATTCAATATAGAACATTTCTTTAACGGTTTGAAACATATCTCTGGAGGGGATCCCTAAAAAGCAAAGCAGATTTGACATTAGAATTAGAATCTCTTATATTGAGCCATAGTGTACATCCAGGTGACATCACAAATTCAAACATTTTAGCTTTGGGACGAGGATGGTGCATGTTCACAAATATCGGGTACAGGAATAATATGAATTATAAAAAAAAATAGGTGGCATTTCCCTTTAACCAAAGTTTCTCTTGTGTTTATCTTGAAGGGACATTGGCCATGTTGTGTTCATGGAGGCTATACAAGTGGCCATGCACTATGTACCCTTTGTATTACATTTTGTTACTTTTACTTCTTCTCGCCTATAGTGGTTCTGTATGTTATTCATTCACTTCTTTGTTTTCACATAACGTGATACGTGACCCCCCCCCCCCCCCCCCTCCCCTAGTGCCTCTATCAGAAACCATTATCAGCAGCCATTACATGTCCCTGGTGTTCAGCTGAGAGAAAGAGGAGACAATGAAGGAGAGAGACGACAAAGACGGCAGAAAGGCTATAGTGAAGAGAGCGAGAGAGGGAAAGAGAGATGAGGGAGAGAGATAGATGGGAGGGAGAGTGGGGGGAGATAGAGGGAGAGTGAGGTGAAACAGAGAGCGATATAAAGTGAAAGTATAGTGCTTTTGGCTGAGCGCTGCGCCTCTCGCACGCAGAGCTCCATGCTGTGACCATATGCCAGTCACAGGTGTAACCAGGCGACTGGATGAAAGCGATGGGTGCTGCTGCCGCCGCCGCTGGCACACGGGAGTTGGAGGGAACGAGGCAGTCATCATCATCTGTCGTCGGGTAGGATGGGCCCGACCATTCAGTTCATCTTCGCATATCAGTGCCCACGTTCATCAAATAAAAAACTCTAATTTGTAAAATACTAAGCATGCTAGTATCAATACTTAGTCAGACAACAATATTAATTGAAAGTGTCTGCACGCCAGTGGTGGAAAAAAAGTATGCATTCTACATGATGTATGTGTATTCTAGTGCTTGGGATTATTCATTACTTGAACCATTGACCTCTAAAGGTTATGTTAAAGTGGTATGTGGTCCAGTTATGCTGCTCTGATTATGTCCTCTGGAAGTTGACAGGATGTGAAAATATATAATCTTCATACATTTTTGTCAAAACCTTTTTCTTCAAAGTAACTAGTAACCGATGGGTTCAGACAAATATAGTGGAGTAAAAAATACAATATTTCCTTTTAAATGTAGTGGAGTAAAAGTATAAAGTTCCTAATAAAAAATGTAAATACTCAAAATTGTACTTAAGTACAGTAATGTCTGTTGGTTTTTTTTTTTTTATTAGAACCTAACTCAACTCTGTTTGTCCATCAAAAAACATAGTCATTGAGAATGAATTAAAAACAGACATAGATGGACAGACACAGGGGATCAATGTAGCCACATAAAATTTAAGAAGATAATAATTTTGTAAAATGTAAATGCTTTTTGTAAAATGTCTGGTGTCACCGGTAATTCCGGTAATACTTACCGGTGTTGTCATGAGTTTATTAATCATGGGAAATTTCACATCACCGCAGCCTACTCTCTGTCGGACCCGTCAGGCACGGTGGTGTAGTGGTTAACACTGTCGCCTCACAGCAAGAAGGTCCAGGGTTCGATTCCTGCTTGGGGACCAGGTTTCCATGATACTCAGGTGGGGTATCTCCCAGGCCTTTCTGTGTGGAGTTTGCATGGTCTCCTTGTGCTCGCAAGGGTTTCCCCCCCGATAAGATAAACCCAATGGAAAAACATGCACAACAGATCGCTAACGCTGTGGTGTCCTTGACGAAGACGGACAGGAGCACTTGGATTGGTCCCCGGGGCGCGGCTCACGTTGGCGCCCTATCTGCTCCCGGCTGCCCATGGGGGGAAGGACAACGGGATGGGAAAAGTGCAGAGAGACATTTCATCGGCGACTCACTGTGTGTGTGTTCCTGTGGGTCGCCCATCTCACGCGTGTGTGTTAAACTGCATGACAAATAAAGACTTCTAGTCTAGTCTAACTTCTAGTCTAGTCAACAGGGAGCTCATTCAGACAATATAGAACAAGAGCTGGAGGAGGCGGCGGAATTATTTGATACAATTTGATATTCAGGTGAGAACCTGTCCTGTATGTTGATCTGTGTGTTCTAAGGAATTGGGCCAAGATGGAGAAGAAGTGTTTGTAGATACATAGTTATTGTATCTAGAAATAAACCCCCAATAAAAGAGGATCTTCGTGGAGTACTTAGTCTGTCAATTGTCACCAATACCTAAATGGTTTCTGCTCAATGGCAAATTTCTTCACAAAATACTTGGCCTCTGTTTTTCTGTGAGGATGGTTGCACATAATGCGGATCAATAATCTGAGCATCTCTTTGTGTAATACTTGCCCTGTATGCTTCTATTATACATGGTAAACCTTTTTAGAGTATATGAATAATTAGAAATACTGCATCGACCAGTAGCTAGTTGGGGTTGAGGTGGGAGAAAGATAGAATCTCCCCGCTGAGTCCAACGGAGCCACCCGCGAGTCTCTACGACAAATGGTTCACATGATATGAAAGGGGGCGGGGTTTAAGTGTAGGGGGTGGGGTAAGTGTAGGGGTGGGGCTTAAGCATGGTTAACTTAGACCAGTAAAAGTAGTAGTCTGTACTAAGTGATCGTTTGTGCAAAATTCTAAGAAAGGCTATGGAACGTAGTCATAGAAATGCACATGAAATGAAAAAATAGGCTTTACATATAATGTCAATATTTTACACTGCTTTTACTTAGCTGTAAATCAAACCGTTCAAGAAGAAATTGCCCTCTAAAACTTTAACGGATAAAAGAAAAACACACATACATACATCTGACATCAATAGCAGATGATGTGTTTGTACTGTATAATGCCAGTGGTCAACCAGAGTGGTGTCATACGACGTTACTGTGTGCTGATTGGGCAGGCGAAGGGGTCATTGGGTCACATGGGAACCTTCCTGTAAACCCGATGTGGCCCCCGCCTCAAACCACCTGCCTCACCCTGGCACGCAGCGAAATCACCTATACAGTAGGTCCCTATTGGGTGCATGGCTCACCAATCAGATTAACACATGCAGTGTTAGACTGGTTTCTCGTGGACGTCAGACTCAGCGGGGGCTGTTTCTGAACAACAGGGCAGACTGTGCATCTAAACAATCACTCCATGCCAAAGCTAGATATATAAAAGGCAATGTCATTCATCTCAAACAGCTTTTAGTCAGAGGAGTGCCAGGGTTTCTCCATCCATGCATTGGATGGAGCTCAATGCAGGTACGGGGGCAATTGAGTCACATGATTAAGCAAGTATTGCATGATTGGCTTGAACACATTGTGTTTATAAAAAAGAAACCCATCCATGAGAAACAATGGCAACAAGAAAATAAATGTCTTCAAGCAAGGTCACTTTGGGCATTGTTTTAGATTTGTGTTGTTCACATTTTATGCCCTAGAGATTAGACAGTAGTCCTATATCCATAACGCATCACTGTGCCTCACTGCATCACTGAACACAGGGTGACAGTACAGTCTGGCATAATCTTCCTGGACCTTTACCTTTAAACCGACACTTTACAATCTTACAATCTTACACTTACAAATATTACTGTACATTTGACTGTATATTTCTGTATATCTTTGGCTATATATTTTATATTTTAGAATGTATACATACCAGAATGTATATCCCGGACCATACTTTATTCTCTATTCTTATTTTTATTCTTATTTGTGACTTTTGTTTTTTAATACCTAAATGTTTACTGTTTACTGTCAGCGATCTGTAGTGCATAATTTCTCTCGGGATAAATACAGGATTTCTCTTCTATTTCTATTCTATTCTATTCTATATTGATTTTGCAGGACTGGTCATGCCTGACCAGAGGAGCGCCTCAGGGCAATTTCACTGTGTTTCATGCATCACTGCTGGTAGGGTTATATTTTGTTCAGCCTAACTCTGATTTAACTTGCTAAAAAAGCACCATATTTTATTTCCATGGATTTTTTTTTTGTGAAGATTTAATCATCCAATTCCCCAACCTTGACTTTGAAAAACACTGCCATTTGCGGTCCTATCGGTATGACAAATGGTTATTGAATATTACATGCTTAATGTGCAGCGCTAACAGGGGTGGAAATCTCATTCCACTGTTTAATTTCACTGTCTCAGAAATAAAATGTCACCCTCTCCCTTACTGTCTTTTGCAACTTGTCTTGCGACGCTGAGCCCTCGACGTTATGGTGAACAGCGTGACATAAGATGTCTTCATTTTCTACAGCTGGAGCAACAGACAGCATATGAGTTGGAATCAATAACGTATAGGCTGAGTAATAGAGAAGTCGGCACCCCAGCAACAGGCGCACTTACAGGGTTTCATTAAACAATTGAATCAATAAATTGCCAAGCAATAGAGAAGTCAGCACGCAAACAAAGAAGCACACTAAGAATATGTCACCCCAACAGCAGGCACACTTACAAGCACCGACAATATACAAAGATGCATCATGGCAGGTGAACAAATAGCCAAGCTCACAGTTTCTCTTAATTTCTCTCCATCACTCACGATTATGCACACATACACACACACACACACACACACACACACACACACACACACACACACACACACACACACACACACACACACACACACACACACACACACACACACACACACACACACACACACACACACACACACACACACACACACACACACACACACACAAAAAAATGTATATGAAGCGCTGACTCATAGTGGATGTGTGTTTGGGCTCTATGATACAACTATAATAACAGCACCAGAACAGCAGCCACACTGTGACTGTGAAACGTATAATTTTTTTTTTTTTTTATATAGCGGAAATTCTTAATTTGATTCCATTGTTATCCGTCTATAATTAGCAATAAGTGCTTTCAATGCATATAATTAAGCATTACATCACGCCTAGGGGTGGTTGTTAGGCCCGACGCGCAGTGGAGGGTCGTTATACCCCCCCTAGGCATGATCTAATGAGTATAACACACAACTTCAAGTGATAATAATAATAATAATAATAATAATAATAATAATAATAATAATAATAATAATAATAATAATAATAATAATAATAATAATAATAATAATAATAATAATAATAATAATAATAATAATAATAATAATAATAATAATAATAATAATAATAATAATAATAATAATAATAATAATAATAATAATAATAATAATAATAATAATAATAATAATAATAATAATAATAATAATAATAATAATAATAATAATAATGACTTGGATTTATATAGCGCTCTTCATGACACCCAGAGCGTAATGCTTTTATACAATGGCCCAATTCACCCAACATTATTGCTATACA
The DNA here is from genome assembly GCF_963971535.1 of Notolepis coatsorum. NCBI lineage: Eukaryota > Metazoa > Chordata > Actinopteri > Aulopiformes > Paralepididae > Notolepis > Notolepis coatsorum. The sequence goes on from NC_140166.1 coordinate 9,294,103, forward strand.
ATAAACACAGTAATTGAAGCATAATGGAGATTTATTCACAAAACCATCCACAGAGAAAGTAGATCCAATAGTAGATCCACTAGTAGACACCAGAGGGAGCTCCACAAACCATGTGAAACCCAGATTGGGCTCAAACAAGGGACTAAACACCTTTCGCAATTATGCCACATCAATGTGGAACGCCCTACCCACAGCTGTAAAGGAATGTGAATCAATACCCACTTTCAAAACCACTCTCAAAGAGCACCTACGGGAGACTGCAATTCGAAACTGGCCGCTTTAAATGTCCTAACCCAACCCCCTCCAATGTACAGTAAATGTCCTAACCCAATAATACACGAGACCCTCTTCTTGGGACCAAGTAAGGTTTCGTCGATAATCCAATGTACAGTTACCCCCCCCCCCCCCCCGCCTACCCAACCCCCCCCCCCCCCCACCCAACCACCTCCAATGTACAGTTTTCCCACCCCACCCCACCTACCCAACCCCCCCCTCCACCCCACCTACCCAACCTCCTCCAATGTACAGTTTCTTCATCAAATGTATATACTCTCTTTTTTAGACTATTTTTGTATCACAAACAGTACTGTTTTTGTTAATCTGATATGTCATAAATGTATAGATGTAGCAGTACTGTCTATCTGTATGTCATGTATGTCATATATTATGATGAATTGAAAATGGGGGACCCTGATGTAAACAAGATGAAAGTCTATCTCTGGTCTGCATCCCCCTTAACAATTATGTGTATTGTACCCATTCTGCAATCTGTTAATAACATTTTCAATCAATCAATCAATTTTGTATTTGTATTTATTGGTTTAAATATTAAGGAACATTTGACTGTAAATATGCCAGTTTAGCCAAGTTGGCTAATTTTCAACTGTAGTCTCTGGGGCAGGTGACATGAGCACAACAATAATTAAAACATAGTACAATAATTAAAACACAGTAGGAATCAATATAGGTTACAATACACTAAAATACATACAAATAAATACATTAAAATACAACCCCTCAGTTAAAAAACATAGTACAATAATTAAAACACAGTAGGAATCAGTATAGGTTACAATACACTAAAATACATACATTAAAATACAACCCATCAGTTAAATGCGCTGTAGCACCTTGACCATCTCTCAACCATGATTTTAAGTTAGTTTTAAATGAGATTGTAACTTTGATACTCCCTGAGCCGTGTTGGCAGACTGTTCCAGGTGTGGGCTGCTCTCACGGGAAAAAGGGCTGTCTGACTAAAAGCAGACCTCCTGTTTGGGACTACACAGTCCCCTCTGACTACAGACCTGGTATATCTATCAGCAGATGCTTTCTGTTTTATGAAAGTACAGAGGGGGGGAGGAGCCAAGCCATGTAGGATTTTATAGGTAAGGCAGGCATCTTTGAATTTGACAAGATTGTCCCAGCTCAGTAGGTTCTGGTTTGCTATGCTATAACAATGGTGGTGGCTGTTTGTTTTCCTGTCCAGAACTTTCACAGCCTGATGGTAAACTACCTGTACAGATCGTAATGTTGTACAGGAGGCTTGTGTCCAGCTAGTCAGACAGTATGTTAAGTGTGACATAATAATGGCATTAAAATACAGTGCTGCTGCTTTTGTTGACAGAGAATTTTGATGTGACGGAAGTTTGATAAGTGAAACTTTGCATTGTTTACTACCGATTTGATTTGTTTTTTTTAAATGTAAGATTGGAGTCCATTTTTATCCCAAGGTATCTATATTCGGATACAACTGTCAACCTTTCTCCTCTGACATAGACATCAGGTGAGACAGTATTCATCAGCCTCTTTGTAAAAAAACATGCAAACAGTCTTTTTGGTGTTTAAATGCAGACATGAGTTAGTCAAACCATTCAGTGACCGATGTCAACACCGCTGTTAACTTGTTTGCAGCTTGCTGCTTGGTTTCTGCATGGACATAAATGACCGTATCATCTGCATACATCTGGATGTCAGACTTATTGCATACAGCTGGAAGATCATTAATGTATAAACTAAACAACAGCGGTCCCAATATAGATCCTTGGGGGACACCAAAAACCACAGCTAAGGGCAGAGGATAGCTCACCATTTGCCCTTACTCTCTGAGTTCTACCTTCAAGATAAGACTTCATGTATGTGATGGTATTAGGGGAGAAGTTGTACCGAGAAAGCTTGGTGAGCAGGACACCATGATCCACAGTGTCGAAGGCTTTCTTTAGATCTAAAATGCGGCTGCAACAACTCCCCCCTTATCAAGCTTAGATTTAATACTCTCCAGGAGGAAGCAGATTGCAGTCTCTGTTGAGTGTTTTGCCCTAAAACCAAATCAATCAATCAATCAATCAATCAATCAATCAATCAATCAAATCCAATGGTCTGACAAGATAAAATAAAAAGATCGACTGCCTTTTCTTTTTTTTTTGTGCCATTTTTCTTTTGTTTCACAATGGGTCATGACAAACCAATTACATAATCCAACATATGTGTAACGAACTAACATATTCCAGTTGACTGTATCTTTTTTGGAGGATTCGTTCAAAGGCTATTTATACTTCCTTTGTCTATCTATGGCGGATTCATTCAGACAGAAACAAATAAGTAATTCGGTTGTGGGAGGGATCTGGGGTCACGTGGAGTGTGTTATACAAAATAACAACTTCTAACTTGACTGTTTCAGCCAAGTTTTAAATTCAGAATTAATAAATTTGCATTCCATTGTATAATTATGTTATTTAAAATGATGTTTACAATGATATATTGAGGGAGACAACTTTACAATTTTCTTCTGAGATTTTACGGTATACGGTACGTGACAGTTTTCCAGTACAAATGACAATGTGATGTGTTTTTTATGTCTTTGTTTTATAACTTCTAATCCAGTTGTCATGGTCCTGTTTCATAACAAAATAGAAATGAGTTTTGGAAATCTAGTCGGAAACAGGCAAATATAGACGCTAGGAAATGCGCACCACCATTTTGTTTGTAGTTATATGAGAAGAGGAGACCCAGGGCTTTCGATGGGCTTTGGAATTTCAAAAAACATCATCATCGGACTTGTGGATTTACTTTTTATTTATCTTATTTTTCTGGATATCTCCCACAAACCTGAATGTTATTGGCATGAATTAGAAATTAGTTAGTTTCTCTACCTTCCTGTGAACGTCTAGCAAAAAACGGCGTTGCAATCTGATGAAAAATGGCAGAGAAATCTACATTATAAACAACAAATAACAAATAACTGTACTTACAGTAGATTTCATTCACGTTTTTTGCTGCACACCTGGTGATACTAAATCCAGATTGAACTCTGCCATTGGAAAGGGGGGATTTGGCCTGATCAATAGATGTGTGACTGGCTATAATAAGGTCATTTATAGGCCTGATATTCTATATTCTATAATCATATTTCAAATTGCATGTGTCCGGATGGCAGAATTCAGTACTATATCTACAAAACCTTCTGTTTATTCATCTTCCCTTTATTAATTTGCTTAGATTTTGGCTGAATGAGAATATTTTTCATGTCTGGTCAATTTTTAGCATGGTGTTATTCACCGTCAAAGATGAAAAAAAGAAAAGTAAAAAAAGAGAACATTTATATTCTCCTTTGCTTCATTACAATTTACTCAAGCCTAGTAACAGTAATATTTCTGACACTGGGAATACATTCCCTGAGATCCATAGATGTTTCCTAGATACCAAGAACATGCAAATGGACCTTGTAGAAGTGGGAGCAATCTTCCATTTACTTAGGTATGTATTTTTAGGCGGATTTTCAGAAGATACTGTAGGGCTAGGGCTCAAGAGGAGACTTTAAATAATATAGTCTGTATATATATTTCTTTACGATATGTTTGTACATATATTGTGGAGTAAAAATCCTTACTTTTGCATGGATCCATGAGGGGTATACCATCTAGCCCTAGGACAACTCTTTGGAAGGGAAGATTTCCACCCCTGAGTGCTAGAGACAGTCAGCCTCGCCATAAATCATAATTTGTACTGTTGTTTTTCACTTGTTGTTCCACTATACTAGAGCTCTTATGCTACCACAGAGAAAACGTTTCCCCATACAAAATGTGACTGTCCTCATAATATACATTATTTGCCTTTTATTTCAACACCTTACAACTGTCACCGGCGCTCGGAACAAAAACCGGTGATTTATGAGAGTTACAGTAGCCTCGACTGCCGGCCAGTGGAAAATATAATAAGGTACAAAAATATATAATAAGGTACAAAAATATATAATAAGGTCTAACATTACCCACTTTTTTCTGTTGTCAGTCTCTTGCTTTCTTACCTTTCCACGGTAGATTACCAAACGCTTTCCAAAAGAATTGTTGTGCCAACCATCATACTTGGGATTATATATATATGTGAACATTACCTCCGCTGTCAACATTTAGTTTGAAGTTCATACTAATATATGGCATTTATGACATTGGGCTGGATGGCCCGCTAACTTCTAACAAGCTATTTTCCGTGCATTTTTTGCTCTAACTCATCCAACATATGGAATCCATGATTCAACAGTGCTTTGGTTCGTCATTGAACTAATGACACATCGGCAGTGAAGTTGAATTGCTCTCGGCGGGGGGAAGGGCCTGGCCTAGCTCGAATACGGAGGAATAAACGCCTCTAATTGGGCTGATGAGGGGAAACAAAATACATCCAGCAAGCACCATTTTCGCAGTAAATTGCTACTTTGTCAGCCAGTTGTTTCAGAGAACCAATTTTCCACAAATACTCTCTCTAAGCAATTTGGCCCGCAGTAACGAATATCGCTGAATGCTAAGCGTACCCTGGGCGGCTGCTCTCCAAAACACACGTACCCAGTGTACGCCGTGAAACTCTTGTCTATCGGCAACCTCGTTAAAAGCCTTTATAATAATCATATTAGCCTGGCCGGGGTCTCATTTAAACCAGCACCATCTGATTCGACGGCGAGCAGCTTGGCCCGTTCATTCTGTGTGTAGAACTGGAGGATGAAGGATAGACTTTGAACAATTTTGGAGCGTTTTTTCTGGGGCCTTACTGGACTGCAGCCCAGACAACAACCATGCCAAGTTCCCTGTGTGCTAGAGCTATCTCTCTCTCTCTCTCTCTCTCTCTCTCTCTCTCTCTCTCTCTCTCTCTCTCTCTCTCTCTCTCCTTCTCTCTCTCTCTCTCTCTCTCTCTCTCTCTCTCTTCTCTCTCTCTCTCTCTCTCTCTCTCTCTCTCTCTCTCTCTCTCTCTCTCTCTCTCTCTCTCTCTCTCTCTCTCTCTCTCTCTCTCTCTCTCTCTCTCTCTCTCTCTCTCTCTCTCTCTCTCTCTCTCTCTCTCTCTCTCTCTCAGACAGAATGAGCCAGACCCAAAAACCCTTCCCTTCACCATGGGTCTCCATACATTACACTCTTGACACACATTCCTCTGAGATTTAGTGAGCATGTTGGGGAGAAATATGAAGTCATAATTAGAGGCTGTGCTCGACCATCAAGGTCACTGTTCAGTCTCTTCCCTTGCTCAGAGAAAAAGATCACATATCACAAAATGCACATCGTGTGATGCAGTTTATATCGGTGAAGACAGATTTAAAATAAGTTTGTATTGTGGCCATTCTAATCGCTTTATTTCATTGTCATTATGCAATAATTGGATCATTGTCTAGAGACAATTAACAATTGTATTCACTTTAGGAGTGCTTGTGACTTGGGAGTGTCATTGTGAAACATCATCCAATATGCTCTTTTTAGCCTTTATTTACCCAGGATAGATACTCTGAACGTGGATGCTCTTTTGCAGCAACACCCTGCTTCATACTTCCACATATTTACACCTGGAATCTGACCAGTCCAACCACAGTCTGACACTGTTGACCGCTAGAAGCTGCCCAGTACAACCACAGTCTGACACTGTTGACCGCTAGGAGCTGCCCAGTACAACCACAGTCTGACACTGTTGACCGCTAGGAGCTGCCCAGTACAACCACAGTCTGACACTGTTGAACATAGGAGCTGCCCAGTACAACCACAGTCTGACACTGTTGAACATAGAGCTGCCCAGTACAACCACAGTCTGACACTGTTGACCACTAGGAGCTGCCCAAGTGTCTGCCCAAGTGTCTTGTACAAAATGTCATTGAGTGAAAGAGTTGGAAAGATGTTTGTTGTCTAAAACATCTAAAAATAATATTACAAAAATTAAAATAATAATATATATATATCAATTAGTAAGTGACTCACAGTTCCTGGAAAGCCTGAGACAAAGGCCTTGAAATAGTTTTCCTGTTAATGTACATTCACAGAGCTTTATCCGCTTTTAAAACGAGTGCCATGCAGCCTCAACCACGTAGAATTATGTTCACAAAGAGCATCATTTAACTTCGCCGGCCCCGGCAAAGTGAGGACCGTTTATTCGCGACCGTTGAATTACGTTCTTACCCAACTGTAATTGGAATGTGGTTGAGTGTCAGAAAAGTAAATTTTGTGGGGGAAAAACTAGAACATCAATTATAGAAGCAAACCATAATGGCAGCACAAAGTGGTAGGACTGCTTTCTAGCAATGTGTCGTCGCGAACGAAAGGGATCTTTGAAGTGAACGACGGAGCCGATTCAGGTTTTTTGGGGGGGGGGGGGGTTTAGCACTCTGCTGTTGAGTATGTAAATAAAGCCATATCAATAATAAACATTTAATATCATGTATGTTTTTTACATTAGTAATTCATTTTACACATAATTTTACATTATTTTTGGTAATAAAAAAATGTAAGCAACAAAAAATATTGGGAGCCGAAAGAGCCGGAATTCCCATCACTACTGCTTTCAGACCTGCCTCCTTCAGTCCGGTTGAATTTAACCCCAGAGTGTTTTATCTCCTGTCAGGCGATTTGTTTGGGTTGGTGTAACGTTCCCCCCGGTCCTGCTGGACCAGGCATTGGACTCTCACCACCTCCATTCATAAACAATGCACCACTGCCATCTGGTGGCCTGATTCAGATGTTGCAGCTCTGTGGTCTGGCCACTCATCTGTTTCATATTATTTTCACCAATCTGTGTTTTGTACATTTGTTGTCTGCATTATTTCCACTGTTTTAGTCTTGTGTTCCTACTGTCTGTGTTTTGTAAATGTGATCTAGTCTTGTGTGGTCTCAGTATTGTATATTTGATTCTAGTTTATTCCCCTGTGTGTTTCAGTCTTGTGTTAGTTCTGTTTTACCAGCTGTGTCCATTTACCAATCACCCTCATGTCTCTAATTCGTTTGTGTATTTAAGTTTTGTCTGCCCAGCATCCATTGCTGGGTCATTACCCCTGGTACCCTTGTTCCTGTGTGCTGTCTACCTTGTGTACCCCCCTGTGAAGCTGCCTGTGTTCTCCGTGAGTCCGTTCGTGTATTGTTTGCCCTCGTTTTCCAGCTTTGCTGAGGTTTGTTTTCGAGTTTTAGTTCGCTTTTGTTTTCTGCCACACTCTGTATGCTAACTGTCTGCTACGTTCAGTAAACTGGTTATTTACTACCTCGACTCATGCCTCTTCTCTCTCACTCTCCACTGCCTCTCCGTGTTTAAGTCTGCATTTGGGTTCCACTCGTCATGCCGTCTAAACGTTCCACTCACCGTAACAGGTTGGTGTGCAGGGCCGGGCTCAGGAAATCATTCAGGCCGGGAAATACCATATTGGTCCAAATATAACGTTGCACTACTTTTGTTGTCTTTTGTATCTATTCTTATGTCTGCAATTTATGCATTGTTTTTTGTTCTGTCAATTGTGTGCTGATTTCATGCCTATGTTCATTTTATGCTAATTGCTGTGGGGCACTGACTGCGGTCCATGTGTGAAAAGTGCTATATGGATAGTTATTCATATTTAATATTATTATATTGTAAAAATGTATGCATTGAAATGTTTGTACAGTCTCGACGACATTGAAAATGAGGGGTGACCTCAATTTTCTTTTCGAGAATAAATAAAGGTTTGAATGAATAAGACGGCCCTGATTATAAGACAACCCCTTTTTTGGATCTTTGGAAAAATTACTTATTTTTCGACCAAAATAATTGTATTAGAAAATAATGATAATAAAACCCATTGATTCATTCAATGTAAGCAAGGTGAGTTGTCGATGTCAATGTGCCTCTGGTGCACGAGCGAGGGGCAGTGTTAATTTTGGCAGCTATTTTCATTTTAGTTTTAGTCTTAGTCATGTGTCAAGTGCTCCTTTTTCGTTTTCATCATATTTAGTCATCTTTTATCATTTATTTATTTTTAGTTTAGTCAGTTTTAGTCAACTAAATGTCTGAGCATTTTAGTCTTAGTCAGTTTTTGTCTCAATTTTGTCTTTTTTGTTTTAGTCTAGATTTAGTCGACAAAAACGGATGACATTTTTGTCTATTTTTAGTTAATGGAAAAAAACTTGTCAGAAGTCAGAAATATAGTCAACATGGAACATTTTCTGATTTTAATTGCGTATTTATTTTTAACCTAGGGGAATCTGAATCGTCGGCACAAGTGATACACAGGAAGTATGTTGGTGTAGACATGGTCCAATGTATTGTTGCTCCTATGTTGGTGTAGACATGGTCCAATGTATTGTTGCTCCTATGTTGGTGTAGACATGGTCCAATGCATGGACCGCGGAACGCATTTGGAATAGGTATGGCCAATTAATTAATTAATTAATTAATTAATTAATTAATTAATTAATTAATTAATTAATTAATTAATTAATTAATTAATTAATTAATTAATTAATTAATAAAAAAAATATATATCTTTTTTTTACACTCCAAAAGTTGGTAGGGCGTTGGTAGGAAACGTGTACCTGGTGGTAGTCCATGGCCTCTCTGTGGTATTTGCTACTCTCGTGTTTTTTAAAGGCATGTACAGCGTTTTTCCAATTTTGAAATCCAAGCACTGAAAATGCATTCTCGTTGGTTTTGCTTAAACCAGAACCGAGTCCTTTCATTGTCCAAAGATGATATTGTGTACAGAACAGTTTCGCTCTTGTTTGGCAAAACGTTAGCCATCTGTGGTACTTGAACCACTTGGAATGAACAGACCGATTTCTCTGAGATGTACCTTCTCCCTGTATCCGTTTTGTACCTGCAAGAACAGTGGGGTCATCTGGTTGATTGGACTTTGATAGATCCCTGCAGCACTCACACTGCACACTGCACGGACGTAAATGTATTTGCTGATATACATTTGACTGTTAATGTTAATTAATGTTATTATTTTATTATTATTATTATTATTATTATTATTATTATTATTATTATTATTATTATTATTATTATTATTATTATTATTATTATTATTATTATTATTATTATTATTATTATTATTATTATTATTATTATTATTATTATTATTATTATTATTATTATTATTATTATTATTATTATTATTATTATTATTATTAAAGTTATTAATGTTTACATAATGTTTGAGTTTGTTACACCCAGGGGCGGACCTAGCACATTTGGCGCCCTAGGCGAGGTTCGACCGACCGTTTTAGATTTTTGGCTCATTTTCCCTTATGTTAGAATATCTTTTATGTAAAAATAATGGTTGCATATATAGAGGGCGCCAAAACTGCGCAGAGCAAAAAAAAAAAATGAAAAAAAAAATGAAAAAAAAAATGTACACCCCAAAAGTTGGTAGGGCCACTGCCCTACTGGCCATACCGGTTCCGCGGTCCATGGTCCAATGTATTGTTGCTCCTACAGTATATGTTGGTGTAGACATGGTCCCAATGTATTGTTGCTCCTACAGTATATGTTGGTGTAGACATGGTCCAATGTATTGTTGCTCCTACAGTATATGTTGGTGTAGACATGGTCCAATGTATTGTTGCTCCTACAGTATATGTTGGTGTAGACATGGTCCAATGTATTGTTGCTCCTACAGTATATGTTGGTGTAGACATGGTCCACTGTATTGTTGCTCCTACAGTATATGTTGGTGTAGACATGGTCCAATCAATGTATGCATCAAAGAGAGCATTACGGATGTGGTGACGTTGTTTCTGACCAGAGAGACGACGCTGAACTCTGTCTGTCTTCTGTTTGCTGTGTCTTTCCTTTCTCTCTGCCATGTCTGTCCTCTCTCTGCTGTGTCTGTCCTCTCTGTCATGTCTGTCCTCTCTCCCTCTGCTGTGTCTGGCAGCAGTTTATTCTATAACAGGATACTGTAAACTAAGTAAACAGAACACACAGTAGTACTAGTAGTACACATACTTGCATACAAACATTATATAAAATCACATTCTGAGGTCAGTGTTAAAGTGCCACATGGAAGAGGTCTGGTTAGTGGTTAGAGTTAGAGGTGGTCTAGGTCTGGTTAGGCTAACTTAGGGGTAGTTAAGCATTCATTATAATTTATTATTATTATTTAGATAGATGGATGTAAAGGGCTAGACCAACTCTTAACCCCTATCCGGACCTAGACCACCTCTAAGTCACAACCCTAACTTAGGGGTTAAAGTTAGAGGTGGTCTAGGTCTGGTTAGGGGTTAGAGTTAGAGGTGGTCTAGGTCTGGTTATACTGATCCGATACCAGTGCATACATAAACTGATCCGATACCAGTGCATACATAAAAAAATATTTTATATAATATTTTATATATTTTATATATTACATATTATATAAATTATAAAACTTTTTTTTCTTTTCTTTTTTACAGCTACTGTTTTATATATACTGTTTTTTAGTAATAACTAGAAAGTAATGGTATTTATTCAACAACAGGTGATTGTATAGATTAGTATTAGTATCATTAATTGACAGCTAAGCTCAATGAGTTCACCCACGGAATGGTTGTTGGTACATTGGTTCCGCACTGACGTTACACGTTGTTGCGCACTTCCTATCCAGGCTGCTCAGTTTAGGTTAGCTACTGTAGTAGCAGAGGCTCTGTTGTGATTTTTTATGCAAAATAAATATTCAACATTCTCTTTTGAGACTCAGACTCTTATCATTTGGCACTAAAAGCTAAACATTGTCACCGGTATGGCTGTCTGCATTATGTCATTAATTGTGTGCGAGAGGTCGATCAGTGACCACGTTAGCATGAGCTAGCTTAGCCACTAGTTAACGCGAGCTAGATGGAAATACAAACAATGTAACGTTACTGGTGAAAAAGTGATTTACCTTGGAATACTCCTTTGCCAACTTGCTGTACTTTGCTTGCAGGTCTGCAGCTGGATTATGAATAGTCCCAACTTTAGCCAAGGTAACATTAAGCTAAAACTAGCTTTTCAAATAGCTCTTCAGCTAATGCTAATAACGGAGCTCCCCGTCACACTGCTCTACTCGGGACGATGGCATTAAGAAAAGTTATAATTATTTTGTCTCGTCTTGTTTTAGTCAACAATATCGACATACATGAAGAGAAATTTTGTCCTGGTTTTTGTAAATTACATTTTTGTGTCCTCAGTTGTGGTCAACGATATTTAATAAACTATTTAGTCTCATTAGCGTGACATGGTCTTCAATAACGTGACGTCATGTCTCGTTGTCGTCATGAAAAAAACCTTCGTTGACGAACATCTTTCGTCATCAATTTAGTCAACAAAATTAACACTGGCGAGGGGAGACTGTTGTCCCGGACTGTTGGGACGGAGCCCTGGAGACTGGCTGTTTGAAATACAGGGGGAGGACTGTGCTCTAAGGGTCCTCCACTGGGAACATGTTATTTACAAAGACTTAATTCAGGAGACAGGGATTGATATCAGTCAATTAAGGGGAAGGGATTATTAGGTGGCCTCTATGTCAGAGACCTGATTGGGAATTTAGCCAGGAACGTCGGGGAACCCCCTACTCTTTGCGATAGGTGTCCTGGGTTCTTTAACAACCGAATTCAGTCAGGACCTCGGTTTAGAGTCTCATCCAAAGGTCAGACTAATGAGCCAACAACTGCTTAGTACAATCTACTGCACCTACCGCTGATGAACTCAAGTCTACACCTCATTTTACATTTTGATGTAGGCCTAAACTCCCTTTCATCAGTGGTGGGTGCAGGGAATGAAGTGTACGGTGAAGTACAGTAAGTGTGTAAGATGCCAATGGCTGGTCCGAGCCTGCTGAGAGGTCTACAGACTCATCTTTGCTATCTTCGTCGTAACTAGAAACACTGGTCTGACTGGAAAACAAACAAAAAACTGCTATTGCACTGCTTCCCAGTGAATCCTGGAGTGGTTCATTTGACTTGGGAAAGCAACTTAAAATCAAATCAAATGTATTTGTATAGCCCGAGATCACATGGCACATAGGCTGTACAAGTCTTCTTGTACAAGTCAAGAAGAAACATCACGATAGATAAAAAACAAAAACCACCATAGAATCCAAATATGCGACACTGCCAGACTTTCCCCAATGAAGATAAGGAAGGACCTACTAAAAACCTACTGTAGCAATAGGAAGGAAAAAAAGCACCATAGACGGTGTGGAAGAGAGAAACCTCAGATGGGCTGTTCAAAGGGGATCCCCCAACAGATTTTTATTTTTATTGAAATAAATTGAGCTAAGAACAAAACAATTTAAATGTTAAATAAATTTAAACCAAAAGCAGGAAAATACACAAAATATTGTGCATTAACACATTGGACGCCAGACCCGACATAAGTCGGGTTAACTTGCCGAACGTTGGGTGCCGAACCCGAGAAAAGTTGGGTTTTCATCGTTATTTCTTTTATTCGATATTTCCCTTCATAATTCATCTATCCAGCCTGATGTTATCATTGGGAATGGGTCTGAGATCGTGAACGTCCAATACCGCCACCTAACGCCTTGCGGCCGCTATTGCACTCCATTTGAAACGATGTGGCTTGGTGTCTGGGCCGAGCTGCGGCGTGCAGGCGGGGTCTAACTACTCGGGCAGGGCAAGCGGTTATAACAGATGCATCGACGAGTGTCACACTCCGTTCATGTTCAATGCTGGATTCCATTGGAAACACGATCGCGATCAGTACTTGGAATGGTGATCAGATAATTGGATTATTCTTTTTGCAGTACATCATAGACAAGGTAAAGGCTATATGTTATCAATCTTGCGTTGATCCGATAATTCCTTCCCCGCGATCAGAGCGTGTGTCTGTAATGTACTGTGTAACGTATTCCATTGGTGACGACTGAAGCATAGAACCCCCCCCCCCCCCCACCCTTTCATGCATGCATGATGAAACATAATACGGATAATCTAGCGTTGATTTCAGATTGATTATTGATCCAGGCGAGGAATGGCACGATTTATAGTGAAATGCAGTAAAACGCTATTTGGCAGAGTTTCCTGGGATTACACAGAATTACTCTAAAACTATACTCATATTCACCACGGTATAAAACGGAAATATATGGATGAAAAAAGTATCTGTTTGTTGCATCTTGACCGGAAGAAACTCAATGACAATCGACTATATTATTAGATCCATAGCTATAATATTTTATATAGTTTTAGCACTGCAAACACCGGCATGTGTGAAAAGGAGAAAAAACTAGAAAACTAGTTTTTTAATCGTTATTTCTTTTATTAGCAATATCCATTCATTTTTCATCCATCCAGCCTGACGTTATCATTGGGAATGGGTCTGAGCTCGAAAAGGGCAAATACCGCCACCTATCGTCTCCCGGATGGTATTGCACATCATTGGATTGGATTGGGTGGGCATGTGCATCAGGAAAAAAGTCCGGTCCGGGGTTTTCCCTTCTCTAGCAAGCAGTATCTGTTACCACATTCACTGGGGAGGCTGGGAGCAGCTTTCGATTATGTGTTTTGGACTATAACGTTGGATCAATGAACGCGATCAATATTTGGAATGGCGATCAGGAATTGGATTAATATTTTTGCAGAACATCTGATGTGAGGTAAGGACTCTATTTTACCAGTTTTGGGTTAATCAGATGTTTTTTTCACAGCGATCACAACATGTGTGTGTGTGTATGTGTGTGTGTGTGTGTGTGTGTGTGTGTGTGTGTGTGTGTGTGTGTGTGTGTGTGTGTGTGTGTGTGTGTGTGTGTGTGTGTGTGCGTGCGTGCGTAACGTTAGCGCTAAGCACGGCATGGATAATCGATTTTTCAGCCCGCTTCTCTAGCGTGCATAAGTACACATATACTATCGATAATCTAGGGTTTATTTGAAAACGATTCATAAATCAGCCGAAAAATGACAACGTGTTTTGTGTATTCCACTAAGGAGCTATTATCGCGGAATTTCTCTGGAATTACTAGAACTCTCCAAAACTATACTCGTATTCAAAACGGTATAAAACGGAAATGTACCAATGAAAAAACAATCTGTTTCGTACATTGACTGCAAGCAAGTCATTGATAAGCGAGGGGTGTTTTAGACCCATAGCCATAATTTAAGATATAGTTTAAGCCTTCGCAAATTTCCCCGACCTCCCATTGACTTCCTTATTGGCACGGTAGCCCTATTATGGTCAAAGGGGCGTGGCTCTGAATGTGTTAATGAAGCTGATTGGGCAGTTTTTGTTGACATTTCCCATATATTTACAAATGTCCAATTTGTCAGCATCATAATGTTATTATTTTCATTATTTTTGCTGGTTGCATGCATAATTCACTGTTGCATAGACAGTGGCGCATAATTAATAACTGACAGTGAATTGGAAAACATATAGTATTTAATTTGTGCGAGCCAAGGTGGTGATCACATCATTATTTTTGTTTGTTAGGATTCCACACCGGCTAATCACCTGTTTACGTTTTCAATTGAGTTGCACAGTGACACAAATTAAAACGGGCTCTGTATGGGGTATGTGTTGCCAGGTTAGATTGAGGGACCGTCTAATCTCCTTCACACGGTTAATTATTCCTGCACAACGTGGCAACCCTGAAGAAACGTACAGGAATCTCTTCAGGGTCCGTGACAGTCGGCGTCTACTGAAATGAAAGAAATATTCCTGCAAGTTCGAAGCCCCAGAACATCTCTCCTCTTTCACAGCATGTTGGCGGGTATGAGATTCAAAGTGATGTCCAATAAAATGCTGACCTGTGAGATCACATGGCTTTGTTTAGAAAGTGTGGTTCATTTGTCAATTGGCAATGTGATACACAGCCAAACCAATAAAAAGACAAGATAAGATAATATTCCTTTATTGATCCCCTTGGGGAAATTCGGGTGTCATAGCAGCATGGGGGAGGGGGGAGAGGAGGAACAGGTATGGACAGGGTAATAGAAGAAAGACATAAATATAGGCAATAAAACTAGATCTGAATATAAAAATATGAGAACAAATAAACAGTGCAAACAATATAATTAACTCTGAATATAAAAATAAGTGAGAAATAAACTCAATACATATAGAGTAAGCAGAGTATACTATAAAACGCTACAAAGGTAACAGTTTCAAGTGAATGTAGGTGTGAAAGTTGCCTCACACTCCAACTGTGGATCTGTATGTCCATTTTAATTATATTTTACTGTTGTGAAGCACTTGTTGTTTGATTGTTTTATGAATGCTGCTATACAAATAAAGTCTATTATTATTATTATTATTATTATTATTATTATTATTATTATTATTATTATTATTATTATTATTATTATTATTATTATTATTATTATTATTATTATTATTATTATTATTATTATTATTATTATTATTATTATTATTATTATTATTATTATTATTATTATTATTATTATTATTATTATTATTATTATTATTATTATTATTATTATTATTATTATTATTATTATTATTATTATTATTATTATTATTATTATTATTATTATAAGGTGTTTGAATAGAGTTTATTTCTGAATTTGATTCAGAATCTGGTAAAGATGAATAAATAAAAAAAAAAAAAAACAGAATCACCAGTTTGCTGCGTGTGAAACCCTGCCACCTGTGTCCCCCACGCTGCCACCCTCAACAACGCCACACACCTCCAAGTCCTCTGCTCTTTAACTGTAAAATAAACACTGACCCGTGCGAAAAGGCCACAGCAGCAAGGACGCATGGTGAGCGTTCCTCGACACCTACTCAATACGGAAAGGCCTGCGTCCAGAGCTGGCAATCTGTCTCTAATCTTCCAGAGCGAGGAGGGGGGCCCGGCCTAATAGAGGGGAGCGAGGGAGTCGGCGGAGGCAGCTGTGTCCGCCGCGGAGCGCTCCCACACGCCAACGCCCCGACTCTGCTGCTCTTTAGCAGGCAACGGCGGATCTAAATATGGCCGGTGTGTGTGTGTGTGTAGCGCTTGGCCCTGTGGATAATGATCCACAGGTGTGCTTTGAATTCCCCCCATGCTTAAAGCCCACAGCTCCAGCTGAGCGCTGAGTGCTTCCACAGGCGGGTGGGTGGGTGGGTGGGTGGGTGGGTGGGTGGGTTTCGCTGTAGTTCGGGCCCTGCTCTGATTTCTCTCAGAATACTTTACCATTCAAATGAGCTGCTGTTGCTGCTGCCACTGCTAGCTGCTGTCGGCGCGGCTGCCATTCGCTAAACACCTCAAGATGCGAAAACATCTCCGTCCGTGGGTCAGATAAGTAGGACTCGGCGCTGCAACAATAGAAGGTCTGTTGTGGAGTTGTGGGGTGGTGTGAGGGGGGGGGGGGGCTTCTGTCCTTATTATACATATCACATATGCATGCCCTCTAATTGGTTTAGTTTATATTGTTTATTTCAGCTCATTAATAATAATAATAATAATAATAATAATAATAATAATAATAATAATAATAATAATAATAATAATAATAATAATAATAATAATAATAATAATAATAATAATAATAATAATAATAATAATAATAATAATAATAATAATAATAATAATAATAATAATAATAATAATAATAATAATAATAATAATAATAATAATAATAATAATAATAATAATAATAATAAGTAATTTTTTTCACAAACATTTACATTTGCATTTAGTCATTTAGCTGATGCTTTTATCCAAAGCGACTTACAAATTGTGAGGAAAAAAGGATAGTTACATGGTACATAGTAGTGATAAGGTACATAACAGTAAAAGTTAATAAACAGTATTTATTTATTTTCTTTTTTAGATATTGATTGAAGAAGTGTGTTTTCAGTCAACGGCGGAAAATTGGGCAGGTTTCAGCTGTCCTGACTGTGGTGGGAAGTTTGTTCCACCCTTGTGGGGCGAGGACAGAGAATGCCTGCTTCACTTTGATGACCTCCCAGGCGCCCGAATAGGAGTTGGTCAGGTGGCCAGAAGATGCAGAGTGCAGGGGTGTATCAAAATAGAAGGAAAACAATGTTAGAATGACCGAAAAGGTGTAGGAAGAAGCTTACAATATATCCTCAACCCTTTAGTGATTTAAAACATTATATACCTACCCTTCTTACAATATATCCTCAACCCTTTAGTGATTTAAAACATTATATACCTACCCTTCTTACAATATATCCTTAACCCTTTAGTGATTTAAAACATTATATACCTACCCTTCTTACAATATATCCTTAACCCTTTAGTGATTTAAAACATTATATACCTACCCTTCTTACAATATATCCTTAACCCTTTAGTGATTTAAAACATTATATACCTACCCTTCTTACAATATATCCTTAACCCTTTAGTGATTAAAACATTATATACCTATCCTTCTTACAATATATCCTTAACCCTTTAGTGATTTAAAACAATATATAACTATCCTTCTTACAATATATTATTAATAATAATAATAATAATAATAATAATAATAATAATAATAATAATAATAATAATAATAATAATAATAATAATAATAATAATACAATATATTTGGTGGCGCCTTTCACGACACCCAAGGTCACCTTACAGATCGTAGGAAAACAACAACACAGACCCTTTAGTCATATAAAACATTATATACTGTACCTATCCGTCTTACAATATATTATTAACCCTTTAGTCATTTAAAACAGTATATACCTACCCTTCTTACACTTAACCCTTTAGTAATTTAAAACATTATATACTGTACCTATCCTTCTTACAATATATTATTAACCCTTTAGTCATTTAAAACATTATATACCTATACCTACCCTTCTTACAATATATTATTAACCCTTTAGTCATTTAAAACATTATATACCTACTCTTCTTACAATATGTTATTAACCCTTTAGTAATTTAAAACATTATATTACCTATCCTTCTTACAATAGATCCTTAACCCTTTAGTAACTCAAAACATGATACAACTACCCTTCTTACTAAAATACTTAACCATTTAATCAGGAAATATAGATGAAGAAAAAGAAAATATATATAAAAATATATATTCAAACGTTCCAAATACAATACATAACATGTACAGTACATATAGTACATACCTGAGATTTGTATTTGTTGACTACCTTATTTTTGATAAACAACACACACACACACACACACACACACACACACACACACACACACACACACACACACACACACACACACACACACACACACACACACACACACACACACACACACACACACACACACACACACATTGACATAACCGTCCCCCATGTTGAGCGCTGGTGATAGCTGCCTACAGCCTACTTCGGGGAATAAGGGCTTTATTGTAACTCCTCTCCGTCTTCTCTTGTCCCCCTCAGGTCGATCTCCCGTGTGGGTGTGCAGCCGCAGAGCAGGTACGGAATAAAAGGAGGCCATTCTCTCAGCAGCTGGGTCGTCTGCGTCGCATTTGATGCGGTCGAGACGTGCATGGTTTGAATATAGTGTGTTGAAATTGTCACGTTGATATATTTCTTTCCCACATATAGCGTGTCACGGTGTGCAGGGAGGTTAGCCTGGATAGGACTGTGCTTATTGTTAAGATCTGACATGTGGTCAGAGTATACACACACACGCATAGGTGCTGAGTTGAAAAAGTTACAACGCCCTTGTGGGCTCTTCGCCACGTAGGTTTTACTTTTTTTGGAAGAGGCCACAAGGGCTTGAAACGTTGTAATTTTTTAAAAAGGTAATAAAGTGAGACACATATTTGGGAGCTGATACAATGTTTGTGAGTATTTTTTTTATTAAACGAGTTAATATATAATTTTACTATTTTATATTTGCTATTTTATTTGTTAGTACTATTCTGCTATTTTAAATAGCTTTTATTGTTTACACTATTCTAATTGTCTGTACAAATTTACTATTATGTACTTTACTACTATCTATGTTATATCCCTATACTACTACTTACTATGCTAATATGTCTACTACTATCTACTATGTATGTTACTGTCCCTATACTACTACCTATGATGCTAATATGTCTACTACTATCTACTATGTACTATGTTACTATCCCTATACTAGTACCTACTAAGCTAATATGTCTACTACTCTCTACTATACTATATTACTATCCCTATACTACTACATACTGTACTATGCTACTATGTCTATGCTACTATGCACTCAGAGTAATAACTTGAAGTAAGTCACATAATTCTCATGTCAAGATATTGTAAATTAATTGACTTACTGGCAAAAAGAAATGGCCTGTTTCAAGAAGCTTCACTTGTTTCATGATATTGGTTCTTAAAATACAGTAACAATTAGTAAGCTTGTCTATTTTTGCAGTGTACAGCGCTCTCTCTAAGGAGGAAGATATTTCAGAAGTAGGGAGGACAGCTGTGTCAGGTCGGATGTGGTCGGTGTGTTAGGGGGCATTAGGGGGTGTTAGGGCTAGAGGTGATACCACCTTTGGACACCACCTCCCTGACCCCGCAGGGTCACCACCACCTGAGAGAGCACACACACACACACACTCACACACACACACACACACACACACACACACACACACACACACACACACACACACACACACACACACACACACACACACACACACACACACACACACACACACACACACACACACACACACACACACACACACACACACACACGCACACACAACTCTTTAGACAAACATACATATAGATAGATATGAAACAAGGCAGAGGAGCGGGGGAGGAGAGAGGAGGGGAGGAGAGAGGAGGAGGTCAGAGGGGAGGAGAGAGGAGGAGATCAGAGGGGAAGAAGAGGAGGTCAGGGTAGGAGGGAGAAGAAGGTCAGAGGGGTGTAAATAAATAAGGCTATTTCAGGTTTATTTCCTATAAATTGGTATGAGTGACTAACTCTAACCCTAACCCTAACAATAATCATAGCCATGATAGTGTGCAACTTTCCTAGCATTACGCTATGAGCCCGTTCACAAGGACGCATCACAGCTGGAGCAGGGCAGAGAGAAAAGGAGGGATGACAAGAGGAGGTGAAAAGGAGAGGAAGAGGGAAAACACAGATACAACGACCAGACCATATGGTTATACTGCTGGTTATACCACAGGTTATGGCTGCTTGAACCCTGCGGTTAGACTTGAGGAAACGGGGGTTACGCCGTCCGCTATGCGCTCTGTGCCCTCCTCCCACAAGAGAAACCGCAGCTCATATGGTTGAGATTGATCCCGGATCAAAGAGAATAGCCAATTAGACACAGTCAACGATTTCATCTCTAATCTCTCTCAGATCTCTTGAAATATGCTGCAGAGGAAGCACTGAATACGGGGGCAGGGGAGCGTCGGCAGGTGCAGTCGTCCAGGTGTCCCGTATAACGCTCCCCGCTCTCCACGAGAGAAGAAGAAAAATACACGGGTTCAGTTGAGATTCCCTCATAGATAAACTCCTTTTAAGAGACATGATTGGCATTGCTCGGGAATTACGTCGCATTCTGAAAGAGGCTGAGATGAACGGGGGGTATAATTGTGGAGTCATTTGAAGTCATTTGGGGCTAAATAAATGTATCCTTTCCTTCCGCCAAGCCTCCTCCCGGAGGACACCCAAGAACTTTGAACTCTCAAGGACCTCCCCCGTGTACAAGTCGGTCTCATGACAGTGAAACACGATGCGGCTGTGTGTTTAGCCCTGCCGAGACGTGAGCGAGCGGGGAGGGGGGAGGGTCATCGTAGAGAGATTATAGGTTGGATCCCATCTTCCTCACATACATCGCCAGTGGCCAAAAGAACATTCCAGAAAAAAAAAAAAAAAAAAACCTGGTTTCATTGGTGGCTGGTTTAAATTCCAAGATGTTAGCTTTGCATTCTGGTTAGATGCCCACTTATTTTCATTGTACTGTACTTGTGCTGTACGATGACAATACATTTGAATCTGTCACCCCCCCGGTCCTATTGGACCGGCCATCGGACTTCCAGCACCACTCATGAACAATACACTACTGCATTTGTGCCTGTCTATGTTTATTCATTTGTTCTCTGTCATACTCACTAATCTGTTGTCTGTGTATCTGCTGTCTGTGTTGTGCCCCATTTTCTAGTCTAGTGATTTCTCCCCTGTGTCTGTATCTATGTGTTATTTAGTGTCGTCATGTTTCAGTATTTTACCCCAGGTTGTTCAGTCTTTTCCACGCAGCTGTGTCTTGTTCCCAATCACCCTCATGTGTCAATTAGTCTGTGTATATTAGTGTTGTCTGCCCTGCCTTTCCTTGCTGGATCATTGTTCATGTTACCCTCGTCCTGTGTGCTGTCAACTTTATGTTTCTCTGTATTCCCCGTGAGTCAGTTTTTGTATTGTTGCCACATTCAGTAAAAGGCTTATTACTTTCATCCACGACTCGTGCTTCGTCTATTTTCATCCTCCACTACCTCTCCTCGTGTTAAGTCTGCATTCTGGGTTCTACTCATCTCTACCACCGGCATGCCAACGAAACGTTCCAGGAATCGTAACAGAATCAAATCTATTATGTTATTCATGTTGTTGTTTCTTCCAAATGCTTTGTATTGTTTACCGTATGGCTGTGTACTACAATTGTACAGGGCCAGACCTACCAAATTTGGTGCCCTAGGCAAGATTCACCGCTGGCACCCCCCTCCCCCCCAAATAAATCTTATGTTAGATACTTTTTTTAAATGTCAAAATATTGGTTGCAGATATTCATTCATTCAATCTTTATTTATACTCGATAATACACTGAGTAATTAAACTCATTTACAGTGCCGTCGAGATGTTACATACACAAGTGTCACAGTGTGTTCATAAATATAAAGACATATAGTTTGAACAAGCTGACTCTAGAGCTATGTGGCAGGGGCTCAAAACGATGACAGACTACAAAGGCGCCTCCCTCAAACTGAACAGTGACATCTCCTTAGCAAATGACCTCAATACCTTCTATGCGAGGTTTGATGCTGGTAATAACAACACCAGCTCACAAGCCACGGCAATGGGGGGGGGGGGGTCGGCTGCTGATGGAGGCGCAGTGTTCAGGGTAACAGAGCATGAGGTGAGGCGGACCTTTAAAAAAGTGAATATCAGGAAGGCAGCAGGTCCGGACGGCATCCCCGGCCGCGTCCTAAAAGTCTGTGCCGACCAACTGGCCCCAGTATTCACTGACATATTTAACCTGTCCTTAGAACAGGCTGTCATCCCCACCTGCCTGAAGAAGTCCACTATTATCCCTGTACCCAAAAAATCCAAGCCTGCTTGCCTCAACGACTACCGCCCTGTAGCTCTCACCTCCATAGCCATGACGTGCTTTGAGAAGCTAGTAAAGGGCTACATCTGCTCCTCCCTCCCCATCAACATGGACCCCCTGCAATTTGCATACCGCCCCAACAGGTCCACGGAGGACGCCATAGCCCATGTGCTGCACACAGCAGCATCACACCTGGACAAGAGGCAGGGGAACTATGTGAGAATGCTATTCATCGACTACAGCTCGGCATTCAATACCATAGTCCCCTCCATACTCATAGCCAAGCTCAGGGACCTGGGCTTGGGCTATGACCTCTGCCAGTGGGTCTTGGACTTCCTGACTGGCAGACCCCAGGTGGTGAGAGCAGGCAACTGCACCTCCTCATCCATCACCCTCAACATAGGGGCCCCCCAGGGCTGTGTTCTGAGTCCCCTCCTCTACTCCCTGTACACACACGACTGTGTGGCTCAGCGGAGTAGCAATACAATCATCAAATTTGCTGACGACACAGTGGTGGTGGGCCTGATCTCTGCCAACGACGAGAGGGCCTACCTGGAAGAGGTCAAGGTCCTGGCGGGATGGTGCCAGGAAAACAGCCTCTCCCTGAACGTCAGCAAAACAAAGGAGATGATTGTGGACTTCAGGAGGTCGGGGGTCAAGGACTACAGCCCCCTCAGCATCGACGGGGCACCGGTTGAGAGAGTCAACAGCTTTAAGTACCTCGGAGCCTACATATCCGAGGACTTGACATGGACCACACACATTGACAGTGTTGTGAAGAAGGCACGACAACGCCTCTACTTCCTCAGGCGCCTAAGGAAGTTCCAAGTCAGTCAGAAGATCCTTAAGAACTTCTACTCATGTACAATAGAGAGCATCTTGACCGGCAACATCACCTCCTGGTTTGGGAATAGCACTGCACAAGACCGAAGCAGACTACAAAGAGTGACACGTTCAGCCGAACGCACAATTGGAGGGGGGCTCCCCACCCTCCAGAACATTTACAACAAGCGTTGCAAGGGCAAGGCTAAGAGAATCATTAAAGACTCCAGTCACCCGAACAACTGCCTCTTTGAACTGCTGCGGTCAGGCAAGCGATACCGGAGTCTCAAGGCGAGCACAGAAAGACTCAGAAGAAGCTTCTATCCCCAGGCCATCAGGCTGCTAAACGAACAATGAATGAACACTACACAACAACAACCACCAAACGCACATAGCACACACATCCACACGCACACACTCACTTTAAACAAACACACTGTAGCACCCACTCCACACACTTTATAGCACACACCCACTTTAAACAAACACACTGTAGCACCCACTCCCCACACTTTATATTTATTGATGAAGGATTGCACTACAACTTGTACACCTTACTGTAAATTGTACCTAAAATTGTACCTCATCCCATTTCTGCTTTGCACTAGATAGTACTGTACATTAGTACACTGCATAGTATTGTATATTATATGGTAACTCAGAACATTGTACATATGTCTATACCGAACACTGTGACCTCATTTTTCTTCTTCTAAATTACATGCTATATTATGTTATTTGATACTATCTTGTCTAGCACAGTCTCTGGAGCGTAACAGTAAGAAGCATTTTGTATGAAAGTATTCTGTACTTCTGTATGACAACTATTAAAGAACTTGAACTTGAACTAGAAGGGGGCGCAAAAATTTCTGCCCAGCAAAAAAAACAAAGAAACAATATTAATAATAATAATATATTATTATTATTACTATTCACTCCAAACAGCAGAGTCAAATACTGTAGTTAGATTGGCTCCAGCTGACTTTTTTCTTCGCCCCGCCCCCACTCCAACACACAAGCGCAATACACAAATACTCCAGACAACTGAAAAGCAGACATTATTGTGTCATTATGGAAAGGCTCACACAACTGTGTGCAGCCTTTGGTCAGCACCACGGACAGCAGTAGGCAGCAGATGTATCAAAGCTAATCTAACAGTCTAGATTCAAACCACCACAGCCTGATTTCTGGAACTATCAAACATCCTAAATGGCTTTAGCCAGCATACACTAACAGATCAACACAAGGGGTAGTGTATGCAGTATGTTGACCCTCTTTAGACAATTAATGAATGTGAACGTACATCGGTTTGTGATAGATTGTTAGTTACTGGGTATGTCAAAGTACTTCATATTTGGTACCATTTTGAAGCTAAAAACTAGGGCTTTCCAATGATCTGAAATATGTGTATGATTATCATCATCATTATTGTTATTATTATTCATATGTACAGCATATCTTTTGAGTTGAACTTGAACTTGAAAAAACTAAATAATTTTCAAGGACTTTCCTTACTTGGGACTAGAAACATTTGAGTGTATGATATTTAGCCAATGTTGTGGGCAATATAGAATAGTTGACAGATTAGAAATATCATATATTGTTCAAAGGTTATGAATGAATGAATGAAACTCAAATATAATAAATACAATATTTTTCTTTTATTACATATTATTTATATAATTGTGTGTGTTAATTTTTTTTACTAACTCCGTTCTCTTTCTCGAGGTACCACTGGTCTCTGGTCTCTCTCCCTGCCTCACAGCGTCAGTTCCTGGGTTAGTGTTGGTCTCCCAAGTGGGTCGGTTCTGACTAGCTAGAACCTAGCCGGCAGATAGGTATGAGCTAGCTCTGCTGCTGTCTGGCGGCCGCCCTACAGGTTTCAGTTGAGGGCGTCTTTGCTGAAGGAGTCTGCCGGATATTCAACAGTCTCCATATATATATAGAATATGACCCAGTATTCAATCCACTAATAACAGCAAATAGACTTTTTATAAAAACATTGTTATGCTCCGTCAATTGACGGATGTCCGGGGGTGAGCTGACACAGTGCCTGCACAGAGCGCCGGGAGCGAGCGGCCCTGTTGCCGACTAGTTAGCATGTAGCCCACACTATTCAATGAGATGTAGCATGAAGCTAAAAGGAATAGCATAAATGCCTGCAAACACTTTTCACAAACACTAGAAACGGTCTGAAACTGAACGAATGCTTATTAAAAACACTACTTACATCGTTGTCCGGAATGAGACTGCCGTCGATTAAAGGGGTCCTTAGCTTCAAGAATCTGTTGAGATTTTGTCCCTCCGACAAAAATTGTATGAATGGGCTCAATCTGCATGACAACAGCGCCCAACAGCACCCTCTCCACCATTGACGCTGCATTCTGGACTACAAGTTAAGCATATAACAAATACATAACAAAGAAAAGCACAGCAACTCATTATAGGCAGACACAGTATGAATAAATGGCTGATGGCACACGATCACACAATCACTTGCATTTGTAGAAAATCATTCATCATCAAGCTTCACGGCTCTGCTGTTCTCTATTGAGAGTAAAGCCACTCCACTGAGTCTTTGTGGTCCCATGCTGCTCTTTAAACTCATGGAGCTTGATGGCATTGACAACGGTGAGCTAACGTTAGCCACCGGCTACGTGTCAACATTGCTAGCATTCGATGAAGCAGCATGGGTATGAGTAAAATAAACTAATAACATTTCATTGTGTCAATTTAGCAATAAATAAAGTCATCATATTCTATTTTCTTCTCCCTTTTTTGAGTGCCACTTTTTTGTTGTTGTTTTGTTTAAACATTATGCTGCTAACTTATCATCAATTTGCTGAAGAACAGCTTCTTGCTAAAAGGTTGTAAAAAAATGTACGCCCACCATACAAATCACAAATGACAGAAAGCGAGGTCATTGGACAAATTTGCATATTTCCCAGCAAGCCATCCTTCTTTTCTTGAGAATAAAGCAACCAAAGAAGGAAAGCAACCTAATAGTCCAGTCATTATATGAAAAAACCTAGGACAAATTGCAACAGTAGCAAACTCAACTGATTTTGTATCCTCATTATGTCCTTAGTGAGGGAAAAAAAGTCCCAAGGAATCCCATCATGGGAAAGTTTTGAAAACGACCTATATATATTCATATCGAAAAATGCCTGTTATAACATAGTGGTGAACATTTTACTTTTAGATATCACTATAAAAACTCACAAGCTGATTACACACAAAAAGACAAGAAAAAAAGTCAATCACAACTTCATTGAATTATTCTGTTTACTCATGCAAATCACACATTATCTTATTTGTATGCACCAATTAGCATACACACCAGAACTAATCATTTGATTTGATTTGATTTTTTATTTTCGTGTCTTACATACAGATGTATGCCCAGCCCATATGGGCTTACAAGACACATAACAATAAGTATATAATAATATACTTTACCAATTATTTAACAAATGACATAGACCAAGATGGCCATAAAAAAAGAAAAATACAAGAAAATACAATAAAACGTAATATAACACAAGCTGTACTCAATGTAAATACACAGAAAAACAAGGTGAATTCAAATACAATTATATAGGATACAGTGTGTTTTGTCTCAGGTGCCATGCCTTCTCCAAAAATCCTGCAAAACCGAAGATGTCCTCCACAAAAAAACAACTCAACATACAGCTCTCAGACTGCCAAAACAAATCTGGGTTTACAATTTGAATTTTTTCAAATAAAGCCCTCCTCAAAGTGGTGTACAAAGGGCAATCAAAACATTTGATAAAGACATTTTTTTCTTCTTGGAATATTAGTAGATAGGCTCTGTGGAGCTCAGTCCACGAGGATGGGGCTCAAGGGTTTATGTCCGTGGGGATAGGTCCATGGAGATGGGGGTTTTTATAATAGGCGGAAATTACATATTTGTACAGCATGCAAAACACTACATGATTCTTGCACAAAACTACATGGGCTTAACATAAATTTGGTATGTCTGTATAGGGGAGGCTTGTAGGTACCCATGTAACCCATTTCCATTAACATATATTGAGGTAGAAGGCCAAGGGACCATTTGAAAAATGGTGATGGCCATATTTCCCTCCCCAAAAAATCGTCTTAACTTTGTATAATTAGGTATGTAGCCCCCTTTCCAATGAGGTAACATGACATGGTTGGTCTCATTGGAAACCCGAGGTTGTCTAGAATCAAATGATATCTTTACTTTTGAGCTACCTCAAAATTTGAACGTGTCACAATCTCTGAAAGACAGTGTCGTCAGTGATCCTGCCAGCAATCAAGTACATTGAAAAAAAACACATTTCCCATGATGGGATTCCTTGGGACTTTTTTTCACTCACTAAAGACATATTGAGGATACAAAATCAGTTGAGTTTGCTAATGTTGCAATTTGTCCTAGGTTTAGCCAAATTCTGGCCTATAATGACTGGACTATAGGGGTAACAAAACATTGAAAAAAAACACATTTCCCATGATGGGATTCCTTGGGACTTTTTTTCTCTCACTAAAGACATATTGAGGATACAAAATCAGTTGAGAAATCAGTTGAGTTTGCTAATGTTGCAATTTGTCCTAGGTTTAGCCAAATTCTGGCCTATAATGACTGGACTATTGAATAAGTGGTGGGTATAAATAATATAAATTTTTAATAAAAAAAATTAACAAAATACATAAAGAATATGACACACAAGGTAGGGAGGTGGTGTAACAATAATAATAATAATAATAATAATAATAATAATAATAATAATAATAATAATAATAATAATAATAATAATAATAATAATAATAATAATAATAATAATAATAATAATAATAATAATAATAATAATAATAATAATAATAATAATAATAATAATAATAATAATAATAATAATAATAATAATAATAATAATAATAATAATAATAATAATAATAATAATAATAATAATAATAATAATAATAATAATAATAATAATAATACAATAATAAGTAACTTCAATGTTATTGTTGTATGGTTACTGAAGACTGCATGAAATGGTCAATGCATGATAGGGCCCAACTTGTAACATCCCACCTGGCCCTGCCCATGTCTCCCCACTCATGCATGGACTTCTCCCCCCACCTGTTCAGGGACAATTCCCCTCACCTGATCTTGGACTACCCTCACCTGATCTGACTCTCCTATGTTTGTTTAGTATATCTATGTTCCTTTGTGTTCTCCCCCTCTTGCTTTGTCTCCCGGTCATTCATTCATGTTCCCCTGTCTGGCTTAGTACTCTTTTATTGTATTGTGTATTCTGTTTAGTTTTAGTCTTTAGTCTGCATGTTCTGTCCCATGTGTGTCTTGTCTGCCATTGTTGTACTCAGGGCCGCCTCAGGGGGTGTGCGAGCAGTGCGGTCGCACAGGGCCTCGCGGGAAGGGGGGTCTCGTACAATTTTTTTTTTTTTATTATTTTTTTTATTATTTTTTTTATTATTTTTTTTATTATTTTTTTTATTATTTTTTTTTTCTTTTTTTTTTCTTTTTTGCGAGGCCCCCCTTCCCGCGAGGCCCTTTTTCATCACATACCTAAAATCTAGTTTTGCTTATATGCTTATATATTTCACATTAGACACGTTTGTAGAATGTTCCTGGCTCTGCGGCTCTGCAGCAGACATACTCACTATTTTAGCTCTGGGGCTCTGCAGCAGACATACTATTGGTTTCAACGAAGGGAGGGGTTACATCATGTGTACGCCGGCGTGCGTCAGCTGCGTTTGACTATTTCGCGCGTGCAGCTTTGGAGGTTATGCTTAGTTATGCCAGCCAAAGCGAAGAGGACGGTCATTCGGCAGATGGACTGAAGATGAAGGTTGTTGCATGTTAGACAGTTCAGTCAGGCTAGCCATCCCGGCTAAAGTCAGGGACAGCTAGTTAGCTTTAGCTACGTTATAATATCGAGTGCTAACGTGTGGTTCAGTCGGGATAGCCATGATGATGTCAGCTAGTAGCTAGCTTAGCTAAAGGCTAACTAGCATTAGCTAACCTAGAGAGAGCGCGTGCAGCATTGTTATGCCAAGATGAAGAGGACGGTCATTCGGCAGATGAACTTCGTCAACTCCACGTGGTTGTCTCCATCCTCTTGGACGTTTGGTGAGTTTTTAATGCACTCTATTCTATTCCCGCCGTGGATATATCTCTCTCTCTCTCGGTAGCCAAACGGGCCGGCTAGCTGTTGTAGTAGCTAACGGTGTGTGGCCTGGTGTCAGTACCTGGCTACTCTATTTGCAGTTAGCCTATTTAGCTGATGTCGGCCATTGGCTCCTTGCTACTTTGTTTTCTCTGGTATAGACCCTCTTCTCTTTGGATTTAAGTGTTGATCTTTGTCCTTTTGGATCTATGTATTCATGTTGCCTTTGTGAAGTTATCTTTTCCTTCTGTTTTGTTCTTCCATTAAAAGTTGAATATCCTTTAGGGGCTCATCTTTGCTTATCTCTCTCATACATGCTCTCTCTCTAACACACACACACACAGACATGCTCTCTCTCTCTAACACACAAACACACATGCTCTCTCTCTCTTTCTAACACACACAGACATGCTCTATATCTCTCTCTAACACACAAAATGACATGCTCTCTCTCTATATATTTCTCTCTCTTTCTAACACACATATACATGCTCTCTCTCTAACACACACACACAAACAGACATGCTCTCTTTCTATCTCTCTCTTTCTAACACACACAGACATGCTCTATCTATCTCTCTCTCTTCAATTCAAATGGGCTTTATTTCACATTCTTGTATTTCTCTCAGTAGGTATGGGAGTTTTGAGTTATTGTCGATGTTTTCAAAGTCTCTTTGGGTGTTTGCAATTTGTGGGAAGTATGTCTTGGTATAGTGGGCAGGTTGTTAAGAAGTGAAGCTCGGTTTCCACCTCATCTTGTGTGCAGTGGGTCTGTCTTCGCTTGGGAGCCAGGTCTGCCTATGGCGGCCTTTCTCGATGGCTAGGCTGTGCTCGCTGAGTCTGTACCTAGTCAAGGATCTTCAGTCACAGTGCTCAGGGCCCTATTCCCCGTACCTGGTTCAACTAAGTCGATCAAGAGTCCCATTATCCAGATTCAATTAACCCGATGTTTGAAGCCGGGATTTTCCTGTTCCTCGAAGGTGGATTCAGTCTCGTTAACTCAAACCAGACTTGAGACCCAGGATAAGTGCGCGCGGCCGCTTCAGTTGAAAAGCCAGCAAGTATCGATAGCAGAAATCCTGATTTTCTAACGGCATTGATTGATTAATTGATTTAAAACTTTATTAACAGATTGCAGTACGGCTCAATAGCCTCACCGACAAGTTAAATGCATAATCTATAGGCTAATTTTAAGTCCCTCATTACCCCAATCAATCAGATTATATTTCTTTAAACTTGCCTGCTGGCAGTAGGTTTATGGAATGGATAATCAAATGAGATCTTGCTAGCGAAAATAATTAGTTCAACTGTTATACAGAATAAGGATACGGCTCTCTTACCCATTGACGGGATATATCCATTGTGTATCCATCAATGCACAAGAGACCCGTGTTTCGAATATTTTTCTTTTGAATGAAGTTTTATCTCTTTATTCTCAAATGCATTAATGTGACGTCAACGGCTCATTCAATTTCTCAAATCCGTCAAACAGCGCATCTCATCAGACATTTTAATCCCAGTTACAATATCACAATAACGTGTGAGTGATGATACAATTCAACAATCCTCAGAGTCCTCGTAATTCATAATCTACAAAAACCACAATCCACGCATAGACACTTCAATTTTATGCTTGAATGAAACACAATCTGGGCGATCCGTTAAGCAAATCTACAGCGGAGAATATATGAAACTAATCAGAGCCAAACGGCCGATAGGTTTCATTCATTAAAAATATCCCCGCGGGATTCACATTTGCAATGCGCCGTTATTAAAATAACCACATGCAGCGTGTATCGCACTCCGAGCGCCGTATATGACGTGCATTATTTTATTTAGGACAAAGTAAATCTATAGGCTGAATATGATTTATTATCAGCATTTAGTTCTATTATTATACATTTCAAAAGCCCCCTCTAGGAAAACGAAGCACAGAAACATAATTCAGAATGGTATAATGCAGATCTAGACTGTGAGAATCATTTCAGGAAGCGAGCTGGCATTTCTTTGCGGGGGCGTGGCCATGGTTCATCCAGCTAACTGAACTTAACCCTGCTCTCGACCAGGCTCAAACTTTTTGATCTGTTGTCATGGTGATTTAGACAATCGAGCGTCGGGGAACAGAAAGGTCCGGCTTAAGTCAGGCTATGCTGGAAATTATCCGGCTAACTCAGTTAGCCAGGTACGGGGAACGGGGCCCAGGTATTCTGCCACTGTGTACTCTCTGTTTAGGGCCAAATAGCATTTCAATTTGCTCTGGTTTTGGGTTGTTTCTTTCCAATGTCTCTCTCTCTCTCTCTCTCTCTCTCTCTGGCCTTGCTCTGGTGGAGGGTCAGGGGCATTGCCGGGTCTGTGCAGCGATAACACTGTATATTGACTGTAGAATGGGAGCTCTCTCTCGTTCTCTCTCTTGCTATATGTTGACTGTATCATGCCCAGCCTCGGGTAGCGCTATTATTTAAGAATGGGGGGGGGGGGGGGGGGGGGGGGGGGGGGGGGGGGGGGGGGGGGGGCGCGTTTAAATCTCACACAGGGCCTCGCATTTCTCCCAGGCGGCCCTGGTTGTACTCCTTGTACTATTTGTCAGTCTATTTCCCATCCCAGTTATGTCTCATTGTAATCAGCCCTAGTGTGTCTCGTCTGCCAATTAGCCATGTGTATATTAGTTCTGTTTCCTTGTCTCTGTTCATTGTATTTTGCTGTCGTTTGTCACTTATCGTATGCTGTCGTTTCCTGGATGTTCTGTGCTCTCGTTCGATGTCTCCCGTATCCTCGTGTTTGGTATGTGTTCCCTGTGTTAGTTTTGAGTTTGTGTGTTGTGTTGTGTTTTAGTCCTTGTTTTAATACCTCCTTGGGTTGGGACTTTATCGCATTAATTTTGATTAATTAACTACAGAAAGAATTAAATGTAAAGAAAATGTATGCATTTAATTGCATGATGATTTTTCTTTATTGTGTAAGAATGTTACCTTTCAAAGGAGACCAGACTCATGCATGTGCTATAAGTATAAAGTATAATAAATTGCAAATTCCTTTTTTTCTTAGTCTGGTTCATACAGAATACTGACAAAATAAGAGAAATTGAGATCAATCAAGAGTAATTTTTTTCAATGATCAACTGTTCAGGAATGTACTTGAAAGTACTGTGTATTACTTTTACCTATAAAGTGCTTGAGTTTACAAAAGGTCCTTTGCGCTATATATTATTCCTAAAATTGCTGCACTTTGGTAAAAATTGCATTGATCTGTTGGTCTGTGTAGTAGCTAATACAGGATTATGCTGCTTAAACGTATGTATAATGTATATTCATTGATTCACTCGTATACCAAAATCCATTTGCTTTCTGTAGTTAATTAATCACAATTAATTCGATAAAGTCCCAGCCCTATAAATAATGTGTTGATTGCTCTGTGATAATTGGAGCAAAGAGTCTTAGAAAAGAAGGATCCAATTTATCCTCTCCAGTTGAGCTCCTGTTATCAATTGATTGAAATGCTTCAAGTACATCATTAGGAGAGGAGGGATCAAAGATAAAATAATAAACATGGTTCATGGTGCAACACACAATCATCATCAATAAGAAGGGGTCTCGTACTCCTTTTCAAATGAATGTCCAGCACCAGAAAGCTAGGCAAACCTCCTTCTGTTCAGAAATCAAACAGTTACCATGTTTAATTATGTGTAGGTAGGGAACTAGTGGTTTTGTTTTTGTTTGAGTTTACTGCTTTCTAAGATTTCACAGGGTTTTAATATGAGCTTGTAATACAGTCTAAATAATAATAATAACTAGACAATTCCGCGGGGGAAATTGTGAAAGTGTGGGTGATGCCTGTGCACCGCCGGCCAACGGGAGAGGGTCTGTATTGTCTCTATGACAAACGGTTCAAAAGATACAAAAGAGGTGGTTGCTAGGGTGTTATAGCTGGTTGCTAGGGTGTTTCTAGGTGGTTGCTAGGGTGTTATAGCTGGTTGCTAGGGTGTTTCTAGGTGGTTGCTAGGGTGTTTCTAGGTGGTTGCTAGGGTGTTTCTAGCTGGTTTCTAGGGTGTTTCTAGGTGGTTGCTAGGGTGTTATAGGTGGTTGCTAGGTAAGTTGTGTTGTGTATGTGGAGCATGACTGTCAAAGAAATGGCCTACGTCCAGGGCTTGACATTGTCCATGGTTTTCCAAAGTCACTAGCCACTCAGCATTTTCACCAGCCAAAAATCACCACACTAAATAATTTTTTCATCAATACCAGTATCACGTTCCACCATGAATGCATGAAGGGGGGGGGGGGGACGTCGTTTCTGATTATTGATTACCAATAACGGCATTTGTTATTGTAGCATCATACACTGATCGGCTGGTTGGCTAATGCTAACAAGGCCTGATCATCATGAAATCTACGTGAAATCGTTCTTACCTGTGGCCAGTTGGATCCCAAAAAGGATTTCCCAGTTATTGATCGTCATCTGGTAGATCGATATGTCCATTGGCTGATGCTATATTCCTTTACTGCATACTGAATTCGGCATTGCAAAAGGTATTCAATGCGATCTGATGAAGGCATAGCTTCAGGCTAATAGAAAAAGTAGGCCTGAATGAAAAAAATTTACATCCGGTCTGAAAACAAGGAGTACTCCATTCTCGAGACAGCACCACTACCAGGATCTGGCCGGTAATGCACTTTTCCGAATTGTTGTGGGAGTTGTAGTATTATGTAGTGTCACTTGGATTGATTTAATTATTGCCGATGCCTTTTGTAGACTACAATGTTTTTTTTTCATCGAAAAAAATGTCACTAGCCACTGTGGCGGGTAGAATGATGGAGTTACCCGCCACAGCCGAATTCTACCCGCATTTGGCAGGTGGCAGGTGTTAATGTCAAGCCCTGCCTACGTCCAACATTTAGATCACTGTCACAATTTACAAAAGGTGATGGTAAAACAAAAAAAATTCAGTTTCTACACTTATTTACATTCCGCCATTCATTCCTATGGACCAAAATTTCCCATTTAGAGTTTGTAGCCAAGCGGTGCGGTGAAACTTTCCAAAAAGTAATAGCAACTCGAGTTGGACCAAGCCGGTCATTTTGATACCTTACACTTGTGTGTGGTGTGAAAGTTCTGGCAGGAGTGTTTGGACAAAAATCGGCGGAATAAATAAACCTGGCTTTGCCAGGTCACCCACACTAATAATAAACTGTATTTATATAGCGCCTTTCATACAAAAATTGCAGCTCAAAGTGATTCACAACAGAAAAAAGACAAGCACAAAATTTGCACATAAAGTGCAGACATATAAAATCACAGTTTTTCACATTAGGATCTAACATCCCAATAGGCCATCTTGTTTATGATTTGATTCAGTTTTTAAAAGAATACAATGAGTAAGATAGAATAGACAGAATACAATAGTGCAATAGTGCAGTGCAATAAAGTAGTAGAATAGGATAGACATAAAATGAGCGCATAAAGTGCAGACAGTTATTTTGACAGTGCAATACAATAGTTATAAATTATGATTCGATTTGAAGTGCATTTATTTCTCAGTTGTCTGAATGAGAGCCAGTGTAAAGGATCTCCTGAATGTCTGGCAAGTGACCAGACTCTGTTCCTTTCCTTGAATAAAGCAGATCATCCGGGTGAAAATCTAAAGTTACTCTTAAATATTTTATTCTAAGCTTTTTGAATGGTGCCTGTTTGTTAATGACTAAAATAAGGATTTTTGAATTGTGCATGTTTGTTAATGAATGGCTTTTTGAGAAACAAGTCTATTGCCAATTCAACATGTGGGATTTCAGATGTATATTTTGCCGCTGTGGAAAACTTCAGTTAAAAAGGTTTGGTCACCAACACGATTTACATTTCTTAAATGTCTCTTTTTCTCTCTGTTTTCTTTAATTGTATATTTCTGATACATGCATTAGGGCAATGGTCATTATTTCCTAGACATCACAGATAATCATTCTGTCAACCCTATTGGAAAATATAAGATCATTAGTGTAGACCTAGAGTAGACCAATCTTTCAAATGTGGCCTAGTGGGTTTTGTTATCGGCTGGGATAAATTGTGGCCACCTCTACCTCCTTGAGATAATTGGATGTATCGTTCAACCAGTTCAGATAAAATTCACCCACAACAATCGACTCGGCATCGGATTACTGAGAAAGTAGATCCATTCAGTGGAACCTGAATAAGCAGATGGGAGTCTATAGACCACCTATCACAATTACTAACAATACATTGTTAGAATGTATTGTTAACAATATTAACAATACATTCAAAACATCTTGGTAAGGTGACAGCATTCAGAATAGCCTCAGAGAAACCTGTTTTAACATAAATAACCACCCAACTGTCCATTCTATCTTTATACACGTTGTAGTCCTTTGGGGCTACATCTAAGTCACTGATGCTCTTGTTGAGCCAAGTCTCACTCAAAACCCAGGTTCGGTCTGGTTAACACATTTGCATAATTCAATTTCTGAAGTAAGCTTCAAGTGAATTAATTATAATATTCAAGTGAATTATCCCCAGACCGTAAAGGTAAGTGAGTTAAATAGAGAGTTTGGAATGGGACGAGGAGTAGTGATAGAGGGCTGTAGGGGGGATTGTAATCAAATTAGAGGCAAAAACATTGTGATTTGAATAAGGAATAGGGTGTCTAAGTGTTCCAGTAGGGATGATCGGAGGAGTAGTACCCTGGGTATGATAAGAATGGGTCAATTAATATCCAAACATGGGCGACAGTGGCTCAGGAGTTAGATCGGTCATCAAAAAGTCAGATCAGAAGGTTCCTGGTTCGATTCTGGCTCCTCCCGGCAGCATGTCGAAGTGTCCTTAACCCCTAAGTGCTCCCGATGAGCAGGGCGGCACTTTGCATGGTGGCATGAATGTGAGGCATAAGTTGTGAAGAGCTTTCGATAAAAGCACTATATAAATGCAGTCCATTTATCCAAACAACAGCCCAAGCCTGGACTGGGGGGTGACGATCAGAGCGGGTACTAGTATCTGTCAAACTAGGAGGCTTGGACTCAATCGATCTCAAACAGAGGGGATAGAGGTGGCTGCCTCCCACGTGAGAGATTGTATAATTTGTAGCATGTTTCATGTGAGCAATTTGGACCCATCTGTATTTAGCTGAACCCGTCCGATTTCAACAGCCCTCCTCTGTCATAAAATAGAGGAAAAACGGTCCAATGTAAGAAAACGTTAGCCCAGAGGTGTCGCCGGCAAAGATGGCTGAACATCATGGCCCCAAATGTATCAATAAAGGGTAGTGGTCCTGAGATAATGAAGTTCCTACCAGTGTTCCTGAGAATCTCAAAGTGTAGGCGGTCAACAGTGCTGTATTCAACATAAAAGCATGTTTCTTTCTGCCTACCAGAAGCTCTGTAATCCAGCTTTCGAAAAACAGACTATATAAAACAAATACATCCAACTGTAAATGTTTTCTGTGACTATGTATCTATATACATGTTGAAAGCAGCTGCTTTTGTTGGTAGCCATCATCTGATGCATAGTGAGGGCAAGATGATGACCCGTGATGTGTTGGGTTGTGTTATGGTTTGTAACCGACCCCAATCGCACAACACAAGACAGGTATGAGAGTAAGCCAAGAACTGGGCATTTATTGAAACACACAGAAAACGGCACTGTCCCTTTAAGGGGGAACACAAATTACTGGAAAACAAGAATGGGAAAAGGCACAGTGCCTTTAAGAGGCGAGCTGGCTAAGGGGAAGGCTAAGGGAACAGGACCAGTGCAAGGGACAAGGGCAGGTACAGGGAGGACTAGGAGGACTGGACAGGGAGGACTAGGAGGACTAGAGAGGGGAAACAGGGACAGAGGCCCGCGGAGGCGGGCTGGGGAAAGGGAGGACTGGAAGGACTAGACAGGGAGGACTAGGAGGACTAGAAGGACTGGACAGGGAGGGCTAGAGAAAACAGGGTAAGGCCTTGGAACAGGGCGAGGGCTGGAGCTGCTTACAGGGACAGAGAAAAAACAGACAAAGCCTGGGATACAAGTATTAGAAGAATGTTGCTGCTCTGCAGCCTCTCCCGGGAAGGTTCGTCTGGGGAAGCAGACGGTGACGTCAGAGCCGCTCTGCAGATTCCTCTCGGCAGCTCTCCGAGGTGGTAAACGGGACTGAGAGGGAGAGAGGGAGCGGGTTAGCTCAGAGTACAGTTGGGAACAGAGCAGGTGACAGGAGAAGTGACTTGTCCCAAAACAGAGTAATCCAAGTGACTGAATCTTCGGTGTAAATACACACTGTGAGTAACGTCCCAAACACAAATCCACGTGATAGAAACTTCGGTGCAAATAAACACTGTGAGCGAAGTCCCAATAATAATCCAAGTGACAGTATCTTCGGTGTGAATACACACAGTGAGCGAAGTCCCAATAAATAATCCAAGAGATAATATCTTCGGTGTGAAAACACACAGTGGGCGATGTTCAAGCAAATATTATCCCAATGAACAATCCAAAAAGCTGACACTGGGTGAGTGACAGTCTGACAAAAAGCAGGATATTTTCAGTGTCTAAAACACACGAAAAACGAATAGGGTCAAAGACAGTCTTGCAAAATTCACCCAGGCGCTGTCGCCAAGGGGAACGGGTTGTCCAAGCGGAGGTCTGAGTGGTGCGCGACTGCTTGGAGTACGCGCCGGTACGGAGGGCGTATCTGGCGCGGAGGTCTGAGTGGTGCGCGACTGCTTGGAGTACGCGCCGGTACGGAGGGCGCATCTGGCGCGGAGGTCTGAGTGGTGCGCGTCTGCTTGGAGTACGCGCCGGTACGGAGGATGCATCTGGAGTGCGTCTAAATGCGCGTCTGGAGTGAAGAGCGCGTCTGCGCGGAAGAGCGCGCCGGCTCGGAGAGACGCATCCTCCCGTAGAGTATTAGGAAGCGATGCGCGTCTGGAGTGAAGAGCGCGTCTGCTGCGCGGAGGTCTGGATGCGCTTCTGGGCGTCTGCTGCGCGGAGGTCTGAATGCGCGTCTGGGCGTCTGCTGCGCGGAGGTCTGGATGCGCGTCTGGACGTCTGCTGCGCGGAGGTCTGAAGTGGAACACTGGAATACCTTCCGTGGAAGTTTAGAGAGCACAGTCCAGTGTCTCCTTCCAGGCAAACGGAGACAGGAGGCGAAGGCTTGAGCGCATCTCACGCCGGAGATGAAAACAGCATAACAGACAGAAACCGAAACTCCGTAGGAGCCCTTAGACAGAGAACCTCCCGAAGGAGTCCTGGTGATAGGGATATGATACGGAACGACCCGACAGGAACTGAGGGGAGAGCGAGGTACTTAAAGCCCACAGGGGCACTAATTAAAATCCCCATCAGGTGCGTGAAGGTAATTGATACTAGAACTAGAAGTGTGTGTTCGGCACCAGACCAATAAAACACATAACGACAGGTAGTCCAAGGGTGTGGCTGCTGAAGAGCAAACGAACGCGAGGGTGGGGGCTAGTGAGGTGAGGAGAATGTAATTGAATAACAGAAAACTAAAGGAACAGAGCGAGAAGGCTTAAAGGAACAGAGCGAGTAGGTGAGCAACGGACAAAACCTTACAGGTTGAGTCCATCGACCAATCTGTGGCCGCATTGCTTGTTGCAACTGAGCTGATCCATGTGGACGTGGATAAGAGAAGAGACTCACCTCATTTGCTTCAGTCTGATATGTTGACATTAACTTAAATAATGAGTAGAATAATAAAAAAAAATTGGACTTTGAAGAAGTCTTTATTCATTGCACACGTTGACAATGTTGTCATGCAGTGACACACACATGTGATGGGCGGCACACACAAATACACACATGAAATGTCTTCTTTTTTTTGGGTCGCCGATTAACCGTTTCTGCGCCAAAAACGAATTAACTCGTTATTGGATCCGTTTTTCTTTTATTCGCTATATTCATTCATAATTCATCCTGCTGTGCTGTAGGACTGGGTAACACTCTGTCTGAGACCGCAGCGGTGCAATAACGCCGCCTAACGCCTTGCGGACGCTATTGCACCCCATTTGAAACGATGTGGTTTCTTTTCTCGGCTGAGCTGAGCCGTGCAGGCGGGGTCTATACACTGCGGCAAGACTCCGGCTTTTATCGATGCATCGACTAGGCTCCCCCCCCACCCTTTCATATGCAATGCTGGGCAACGCTGGATACACTGACGCGACCAGTATTTGGAATGGCGATCAGATAATTGGATTATTCTTTTTGCAGTACATCATAGACAAGGTAAGGACTATATATTATCGATCTTGCGTTGATCCGATAATTCTTTCCCGCAATCGAAGCATGTCGGGTGGTGTGTGTCTGTGTTTGTAGCGATCAAAAGCATGGAGTCCCTGTCTCCCTTTTATGCGTGCATGATGAAAGATAATACCGATAATCTAGCGTTGATTTCAGATTGATTGTTGATCCAAGCGAGGAATGGCAACGTGTTTTGTGAATTTCACTAAAAAGCAGTTTTTGCGTCTTTTCCTGGGATTACTCAGAATCACTCAAACTATACTCATATTCACCACAGTATAAAACGGAAATGTACAGATGAAAAAATTATCTGTTTTTTGCACGTTGACCGGAAGAAACTCACTGACAATCAACAATGTTATTAGATCCATAGCTATAATATTTAATATAGTTTTAGCAGTTGCAAACACCGGCATTATCCCATTGAACAAAGCGCTGGCACCAACGGCCATATACGCCCACAGCGCCATCTGGCGATCATTGTGTTAAATGTTCCTCTCTGCGTTTGACCCATCCCGTCGTCCTTCCCCCCAAGAGCAGCCGGGAGCAGACATGGGCTGCGGCTTGGGGCCGTGCCCGGGGACCAATCCAAGTGCTCCTGTCCATCTTCGTCAGGGACGCGACAGCGTTAGCCATCTGTTCTGCATGTTTTTCCATTCGGTTTATCTTATCGGGAGGGGAAACCCTTGCGAGCATGGGGAGAACATGCAAACTCCACACAGAAAGGCCCGGGAGATACTTGGCAATGTGGCGACCTGGTCCCCAAGCGGGAATCAAACCCTGGACCTTCTAGCTGTGAGGCAACAGTGTTAACCACTACACCACTACACCACCATGCCGCCTAATAATAATAATAATAATAATAATAATAATAATAATAATAATAATAATAATAATAATAATAATAATAATAATAATAATAATAATAATAATAATAATAATAATAATAATAATAATAATAATAATAATAATAATAATAATAATAATAATAATAATACACAACTTGTCAATTTGCATGTTCTTGGTATCTAGGAACATCTAGGGACCTGGGGGTATGTATTTCCAGTGTCAGAATTATTGTGTCTGTTACTAGCAATTATTCAATTGTAATGAATAAATTAATTATGATTAATTATGATTTATGATTTTGATGATGATGATCAAAAGTAGGAGAAAATGCTCACTGAGCTCATTCACCACCTTATTGAGATCATGTGTACAAAAAATCTAAGCAAATGAACCGCAGGAAGATGATTAAACAGAAGGATTTGTAGATACAGTAATTAATGATAATCGACTTTAATTATAAATTCATATTTGACCTTGAACTTGACCTTGACCTTATTAAGGCCAAATCATACATCTATGGATAGGGAAAATGCTCCTCTTTCCAATGGCAGGGTTGAATCTGGATTTAGTCATTTCTTGCGGTTTTTACGATAATTAGCATTTTCCAATAAATTTGAATTTTCCGATAAATCGTATAAAACATCGGAAAAAATGAAAATATACATTTTGACTACTGTTTTTGATAGGGTTATGGTCTTTACTCTCGGCTACAAAAAAAATATTTAAAAACATTAACCTCTTAACATCCAAGGGCCCACATGTGGACGATTCTTTGCCGAACTCTAGTGGCTCGGGTGTGCATTTATTTTAATACAATATATAGATCGAATTAAAGCCCTATTTGTTGCCTGTCGATTGCCCTTCCAGGTGACAAAATCCGTTCAGCGGTTCTCGAGTTACATGCCGATATGTGAGGCGTGCCTCAAAGTACGCAAAAGTACACATTACCACCCCCGACTCCCGGGGCTCTAGCTCCGTCAATCATTTGGCGATCTCGAAGATCTTTGCAAAGGGTTGTAGCCAATGAGTGTGGCTTTCCAATGATACCCCATATGATAATTGGGGATCTAATATGGTGTCTATTGATCGATTTATGATAAAGAAAAGCAGGGTCCGGGACCTTAAGGCTTTACGATGACAATAATTTTATAATTTTTTCTACAAAAAAACACATCTTGAATGTATTCAAAAGCCTGGTGCACTATTCTATGGATAATTTCAATCACATTTAAATGTTATTTTAAATTAAATTAAACTAGACAATGAAGAAGTCTTTATTCATTGCACACATTGACAATGTCGTCATGCAGCAACACACACATGCGATGGGTGGCACACACAGGAACACACACACACACAATTCTTTAGTCGCGGATGAAATTGAATCTCTGTGCTTGACCTATCCCGTCGTCCTTCCCCCCATGGGCAGTCGGGAGCTGACATGAGATGCGGCGTGGGGCCGAGCCCGGGGACCAATCCAAGTGCTCCTGTCCGTCTTCATCAGGGATGCGACAGTGATCTGTTTGCATGTTTATCTTATTGGGAGGGGAAACCCTTGCGAGCACGGGGGGAACATGCAAACTCCACACAGAAAGGCCCGGGAGATACCCCACCTGGGTACCTGGCAACGTGGCAACCTGGTTCCCAAGCGGGAATCGAATCCAGGACCTTCTAGCTGTGTGGCGACAGTGTTAACCACTACACCACCGTTGCACTTGATGTGTATAACATGATTGTACATTACAGCATTATTACACGAGACCAGGCAAACCAAAAATAGGAAAACATTTCTTAACAGTGAAGACAAAGCCAGGAGCCACTGCAGGAGGGGGCATCAACGGGGACTGTGACCCAGGGAACCAGGGAAGTGAATAGCACTCCCAGGTGCTGGACCAAGTGGCAGTCCCCAGACCAGAGCCAGCCATAGCACAGCAGCAGTTACAGCAGCTCCCTCAGTGGCACGCGGGACAGGGCCAGATCTTCTGGTCATCTTCTGTCATCAGCTCCAGGAACTCCACACGGCCACATGTCATCAGCTCCAGGAACTCCAGGGACTCCCGTGTCTCCGGGGAGAGGGGAGGGGAGGGAAGCCTCGATGGCCAGGCAACAGAGGAAACTCCTCCACACTCAGGATGTTAAACCTGTTGCTCAGTTCCACCTCTCCTGGCCATCCTCCATAGTTCCAAGCAGTGTGGTGCGGAGGTGTACTTGAGTCACGGCCCTTTGTCTCCCCCAAACTATTGTGCTGAAGGGGGACCTTTACGTAAGGGAGCGATATTTCAACGTTCTCCTCACACACCTCTCTAGGTCCCCCACGATGTTCAAAGGTAGACTCTTCTAGAGGGCTGCGTCTGAGGACCAGGCACATTTGCTGTGCCTCCAGGCGCAGACAATCCTTTCAACAGTTATCTGAACAAGCTGGTGAGGAAGGCTAGCTCTGTGGTGGGAGTCGAACTGGACAAGCTAGAGGGGGTAGCAGAGAGGAGGAAGAGAAAGAAGCTGGGTGCTATCGTTCAGCATCAGCACGTTCAGTCATAGACTCATCCTCCCCCCGACGCACCACCTCGGGGAGTGTTTTGTGTTGGTTTCCATCAGGCTCCACAACCATGGGCAAGGACTGACATGGCCAACAAAAGGAGAACTAACGGCTGGAGAACTTGAGAACTGATGGAACTGTTTGACTCAGTCTCATATATGTGATCTAATATTTCAAGTTTTATTTGTGTTTGTCACATATAAAGTACATGTACATTACAGTGAAATGCTTGGTTCTATATAAGCCCCCTGAGAATACAGATTGAAAAACGAACCGACTTCTATGACAAAAATGTTAATAATTCTTTATATGTATATTCCCCCACTCTTTGGAGACAGGATCTAGTTCTTTATTGTGCTCTGTTTTTTTCAATACAATTCTTTGATATA
This sequence comes from Notolepis coatsorum, assembly GCF_963971535.1. Lineage (NCBI taxonomy): Eukaryota > Metazoa > Chordata > Actinopteri > Aulopiformes > Paralepididae > Notolepis > Notolepis coatsorum. Next base: position 9,337,577 of record NC_140166.1, read on the forward strand.
TATTTTATATATTATATTTTATATTTATATATAGTGGTATAACGCATGTATACCTCTATCTGACAAAACTGAATCATATATATTATGATAGCCCAGGTTGTTCTGAAAAAAAAGAAGATGTACATCACTTCATTGTACAATACAGGGTTTAGGTTTTACAGGCAGTTTTATAAAAGTTGACCAGGCAAACCTCAAATATCACAAAATAGCTGCAACCTGTTTAACTACTGAACCCTGCACAGACTTTGGCACACCTTGCACGAGGACTCACACATTACTGACTCACTTACTAGCACCTCAGATCAGATCATATACAGATGTTTTATATTTATTGATAATCACCCTAATATCCCTGTATACCTATATCTATACCTATACAGGGCGTAGTAGCTGGGGGGGGGGGGTAGCTTAGGATGATTCCAAGGGTGGGGGGCCAAAAAAAATATATATATATATTCTTCTTTACTAGACATCACTCAGGTGTATGATTGATGCTCTCATTGATACTATGTTTGTTTCTGAAGTGTGTGTGTGTGTGTGTGTGTGTGTGTGTGTGTGTGTGTGTGTGTGTGTGTGTGTGTGTGTGTGTGTGTGTGTGTGTGTGTGTGTGTGTGTGTGTGTGTGTGTGTGTGTGTGTGTGTGTGTGTGTGTGTGTGTGTGTGTGTGTGTGTGTGTGTGTGTGTGTGTGTGTGTGTGTGTGTGTGTGTGTGTGTGTGTGTGTGTGTGTGTGTGTGTGTGTGTGTGTGTGTGTGTGTGTGTGTGTGTGTGTGTGTGTGTGTGAGATATATAGAGAGAGGGGGGGTGAGAGAGATGAGGAAGGGGCAAGAGAGAAAGAGAGCTGGGAGAGTATGTGTGAGAGAGAGAGGGGGGGGGGGGGTGATTACTCAGCCCTTGTGTGGGTGAATGTAACAAGTTCCTAACGTTTTCTTTCCCCTATTATTTCATGCACACTTTATTCATTGTTTTAAATTATTATTTTCTTTTAAGTTATTTTGTGCATCACTTTTGAATTTGATGCAAATTTGCAATGCATGAGGGTCATCCTTTTGTGTTAAATGGCTGCATAAAGCAAGCATTTGTTGACTCGCATGTTGATAAGAGTATTAAAACTTGGAACTTGAAAAAGATCTGTTTAAGGTAGAAAAAAAAAGAGAAAAATAAATGTGATTCAGACTGTCCAGGTCCGCTCCCACCACAGAGCTTGCTTTTTTGACCAGTTTGTTTATTTTGTGTGTGTTGGTGTTGCCCCCCCCCCCCCCCCAGCATACCACAGCGAAAAAGAGGGCACCAGCAACCACAGACTGGTAGAACATCTGCAGCAGTTTGCTGCAGACATTAAAAGACCTGAGCCTTCTCAGGAAGAACAGTCTGCTCTGTCCCTTCCCGTAGGGCCTCGATGTTGTTCGTCCAGTCCAGTTTACTATTACTTGACCCAGGGTTGTTCCGAGCCTAGTGCGACTCAAGGGTCTTTGGTAGACTATTGCATTGGTCCATTCATTGAAGATGAACGCAATGCGACATCCTTTACTAGGCTCACCCACCAACAGTGCAGGTGCTGAACTGCTAATCCGAATGTATAGGTAAAAACCATATTATGCGTTTTCATCAATAAATAAATGGCCAAAAAAAAATTATCTTGCGCGCTAACGCGCGCTCGCATTAATTGGGGGCCCACTAATACATTCTTTCATGGGGCCCAGAATCTACAGCTACGCCCTAATCACCCTGTGGAATGGGCTACAGGATGAACTAAAATATTGTGAAAACATAAATCAATTCAAATCTAGACTAAAAAAAATCTATTTTTGATAGGTACAGAAGGGAAGAAGAGCTTTAATGGCATATTAAAAAAATATATAATAATAATAATAATAATAATAATAATAATAATAATAATAATAATAATAATAATAATAATAATAATAATAATAATAATAATAATAATAATAATAATAATAATAATAATAATAATAATAATAATAATAATAATAATAATAATAATAATAATAATAATAATAATAATAATAATAATAATAATAAATACGTATTATACTGTATTGTGCGCTATATCATATCACATTATATAATCATATTATAATTCATTTGTATATTATATTGAACTATATGTACTATTATATTATGGTACTATATTGTATTGTATATATCATGTACTATATATCTCACATCACATTATATATGTGCTGTATACATTATTATGTACTATATACTATTATATATACTATTATATACGGCAGGTATACTAAACTGTAATGTGTACTGTAATGTGCACTATATGTGTGCACTGAAATGTGTACTATATGTATCTACTATGTATGTATGTAAATACAAATTAAAATTAAAAAATGAAACGTAAGTCTTCAGGGAGCAGCCAGCACGGGAGTCGTCCCGTCCAGCAGAGGTCGCCAGCACACAGCACGCGCTCTCAACCCACCACTGCCCCTGCTCCAGCCCCGCTTGCTAGCACCTGCGACGAGAGCGTTCGACGCCAACTTGCCACCCGGACGGTGGTGGAGCGGCGCGGCCGCCATTTTGGTAGAGTACATTAGGGCTTCGGTGCCCAGGATCTATTGCACGTTACACAGTGTGGTGCGGCCTGCGGGCGAAGTTCACGTTGCTAATTACAGACCCCAAACAATATATGCCGGCATTAGAATAGGGCTTTTGCAAGGTATTAGTGGGCCCACACGTTTGTTTTCTTTCCTTTCCTTTGAGTGTGATAACATGTGTGTCTAATAATATTTTCCCATCCAATTAACCCTTTCCCTGTGGGGAAGTTACAGACCTGGTGTATTATAAATAAAGCCTAGAGAGGTATTATTCTGGTCGTATAATTAAAGCCTTTTGAGGTATTATACAGGGTGAAGACCCAGACGTGGGTGATGAGCCAAACACAGTGAAGTATATTATCCCTGATATTAACCCAGAGGTGGGTGTATAATATACGTGTTTATGAGGTATGGAGTTACCGATGGTACTATAGTGGGACTTCCGTCCAATTGGCCACTAGTAGTAGATCATTGTAACTGACCAGTACATAACATTAAAGAATCGGATTGGAGATTTGTGTGTGTGTCTATCCATGGGCCGGTTGACAATCCTTTTGGTGTGGGTAACGTTAATATAATTAACCCTTTCCTATTCCACCTTTCCCCCTTCATTGTAAGGTTTCTAGGGTCATTGAGGGAGGGTACTGCTTGCGGGGGGAACTCAGAGTATTTAATTACAATTCAGTCACTAGGTGTGGGAGGGTTTAAGGAGCAACTGGGGGAGTGGGAGCGTGTTGGGGAGTACTGCTGACCGCCCTGCTACAGGGAAGGAAGACCAGAGTACCAGACCAGGTTGGTAAATCCCGGGCCCCATCCACTCACACTACCAGCCTCCGGTCGACGCCCCAGGCCCAAAGACGAGGGTGCAGTCAGACAGAGTTCTACTGTGTCCAGCTACCTCGTGACTGCCAGCAACCGTTCCCACGAAGCAGGGATAATCCACCCTGCTACACATAGAGTAACATATGTCTCACCTGTCATTTTGTTATTATTATCAATAGAGTAACATATGTCTCACCTGTCATTGTGTTATTATTATCCATATGTCTCACCTGTCATTGTGTTATTATTATCCATAGAGTAACATATGTCTCACCTGTCATTTTGTTATTATTATCAATAGAGTAACATATGTCTCACCTGTCATTGTGTTATTATTATTATCCATATGTCTCACTCACCTGTCATTTTGTTATTATTATCAATAGAGTAACATATGTCTCACCTGTCATTGTGTTATTATTATCCATATGTCTCACCTGTCATTTTGTTATTATTATCAATAGAGTAACATATGTTTCACCCGTCATTGTGTAATGATTATCCATAGAGTAATATATGTCTCACATGTCATTGTGTTATTATAACACATGTCTCACATGTCAACCTTTAAGTTCAGTAAATATTGAACAATTTACTTAAATAATAAAAAAGATTTACTCAAGTGAAAGTATAAATATGCTGAGATAGTACTGCTTGGTTGTAAAGTAAAGATCCTCCACTCAACATTCCTGGCGCGGACTGGTCCATCCCCACTTGTGAGGGCCACCCAACCACTCATGTTTTTAAACAAACATATTATTTATAGAACCCAAATTGTCCACGATTGTTGAACCAACACATCAAATCATGCACCTTTCAATGTAACAGCGACCACTGGCGGTTTCTATGATATCTCTATGGGCACACAGATGGTTCGAGCAGGCTAGTAGTAGGAGCACAGGACGCACCACTATCAGTCTCACACACCACAGGATCAGTAGGACCTGTTTCTTGTTTATAAACATACCGTGTTCGAGCCAATCCCCAATACCAACTGAGTCACATGACTAAGTTGCCCCCTACCTGCGCGAGCTGCTGCTCTAAAAAACGACTACGGGGCACTATGGAGAAACCATGGCACTCCCCTGACTAAAAGTAGTTTCAACCTTCAAACTCGAAAGGTACTATCGTCTATCGACCTTTCGAATTTAAATAAAGGTTTGAAATTACATTTTTCTTTCCATGGATTGATCACATGATACACCCTTTACATAAAAATGAAAACAAACTAATTGTATTGTCGCACAATATTGTACTATCAATTAGCTTTACCCCACCACTTATTATTTTTATCAGTGACAAATTTTTGGGGGTATTTTTTTTTTTTCCTCAGTGGAACGTTTCCCCTGTGTGCTGCTCTCCCCGCCGCCTGGTAAACAGAGCGCTATGTACCGATGTACACATGGAAATCATGGGGTCCGCTTCTTCGCCGGGGAACATTCCAGACCACCGCACGCATAAAGCACGCTTAGTATATCAAACACTGAAATTAGAGGCGTCTCTCTTGGAGCTCTGGTGAAACTAATACAGATATATCGAAACCACATGACGTATGTATTCATTTAGGGTCAGATCGCTGGGTAAAATTACCGCGTGAGGGAGGGAAGGGGGGTGGGAGGAATACGCGCCGAATCCAGTTACTGCCGGAACTTGAGGACCCGATAACTGTCATTCATTACAGAGGAGCGAACCCTTTTTGTGTGTGTGTGTGTGTGTGTGTGTGTGTGTGTGTGTGTGTGTGTGCGTGTGTGCGTGCGTGCGTGTGTAAAATTCAAAACAGCTCCTCTGAAAAAAACCGATGCATCCTTTTTATAATTTCTTTTACGGAAGTGGAGAATTCATTCTGGGTCTATATCGACCGCAGTGTGAGTAATCAACTCAACGCGTGCCCATATCTCCTGTTCTAATCGTAAACTATGACATTTCATTCCTCCCAGACAAATTCATTCTGCCTCAGTTTACTAATCCCAGAGTTAAGAGTTGCGTTTCTCGACGGCGCTGTGTTCTCCGGCACATCTGGGAGTACTGAAACAAAGGCCCCGGTCTTTCTCTCTCTCTCCAGCTAAGTGAAAGCCCTTGGCTGGTGCTCTTAAGAAGATGTGGACGTACTGAGCTATTATTCGTGATATCCCCTCTGAGGACAATTCATGTTCTGACATGCTCAGTGGGCCTGAAAACACTGACAGACTATGCAGAGGATTCGGTTTCCCAGATCAGAGGGACGTTTTTCATAAAAGAAGCGCAGCCGCTCTGCCACCCCCTTTGCCATATTCGCGTGCACGCGCGCACACACACACACACACACACACACACACACACACACACACACACACACACACACACACACACACACACACACACACACACACACACACACACACACACACACACGACACACATTTTTTTATTTATTTTTTTTATCGAAGAGCCACACATTGACGGGCAAAGAGCCACAGAGAGAAATGGAGGGAGAGAGTGAAAGGGAGGGAGGGTCAAGAAGGGAGGGAGGTGGCCGCAGAAATAGCTGAAAAATAGCTGAAATAACGTTCTAATTCCATTTTCCTGAAGTCATTTTGAAATTTCAGAAACCGTGCCAGATAAAACGGGTAAAGATAGGAAAAGTCATTGAGTGACAGAGCTGGAGCTCGACCGAGTGACGAGGATACATTTATTGAAAATGCCTAGGGGTCATTTGACCCCTTGTCGGCTGTGCTAGTGTTAAAGATATAGTTGAGTTACAGATATTATTAACTTAGTTTGGGCAAAAAGCTGATTATTGCCAGAAAGCTTGTTTGTTTTTAGCTTCAAGAACATCAACCATAGAAGGAAATGTAATTATAAGCATCAGTATGTAGGACTACTTTAAAGCAGACGTGTATATCAGTATATCTTTCAGTTCAAGAAAATGTATAAAGAAAGAGCAATTAGACCTTTTTTTCCCTAAACTAGTCTATTAAATCATTAGATTAAAACGTCTATATAAACATTTGATTTATGATGTTTGATGTTTTGTTAAAACAAGGTCAATCATAGAAACCTCTAAAAAGATGGATGGAGCACTGTTTGAAACTAGAAATTATCTGATTGGCTGTGGTGTTCTAACCGTCCCACTGCCGTTACCATACATAGATGGTTATTTATAGGATGTGTGTTGAGATTAGAGACATACATCAAGCATTTATAATAAATCGTAGAGGTGTTTCTTTTCTCCTTCCCAAAACTACAGGCTGCAGCTTTAAAAATAACTGGATGGAGAGTGTTTTTTGTGTGTTTTCTTTTACAATGGGTCACACTCTCCCCTTACCCATCCTCTGTGTGTCTTCCCTTGGTCTTGTCTTCAGAGGAAAGGAGCTCTTGTAACCCTGCAGCCAGACACTGATCCCAGAGCGCAGCATCTGCTGACAAGCCAGCCTCCCATTCAGCCTCGGCTGGGAGAGCGGTCTGCCCCGAGAAACCTGATCCAGCCTGGCAGGGACTCAACCCTCGCTTCCTGCTCCGTCCGGGCCCACACAGCTAAGTACTCTTAATTAAAGAGGTTAACTTGTCTAAGATGTGACCAAGGGAAAAGAAGAAGAGAAAGAAGAGAGAAAGAGAAAGAGAGAGAAAAAAAGAAAAGAGAAACAACGTTGAACAATCACATCACTGTTTACTTTCAGACAAAAGAGGTTTCTGTTTTCTTCTCCTCCTCCACCTTTAAACTGCTCCGAGTTCAGATATCATCTGATTTGTCATGGGATGCCCCACATCAAGTATATGCTCTCAAAGACACGGCCGAGGATCGGATTACCTCTGTGTTGCCAAAAGAGCTGGTCTCCCATGTGATGTTTCTAAAGCGGATATACCTGACTTTCATTTGTCCAATCCTTGTCTGCGCCAGCGCAGTTTGGGGCGGGCTAACAAAAGGCCTGTCAGAGGAGCTTGAGAGAGGGTACAAAAACCACGCTGCAGGATCATCAGCATTCCATCTTCGTCTCTTCCACCACTGAGTGAAGCGACCCTGCGCAACCTCACCAACACACTCACAGACAGTTCATCCACCCTGTGCACCCTCACCAACACACTCACAGACAGTTCATCCACCCTGTGCACCCTCACCAACACACTCACGGACAGTTCATCCACCCTGCGCACCCTCACCAACACACTCACGGACAGTTCATCCACCCTGAGCACTCTCACCACCACACTAGAGGACAGTTCATCCACCCTGCGCACCCTCACCACCACACTAAAGGACAGTTCATCCACCCTGAGCACCCTCACCACCACACTAAAGGACAGTTCATCCACCCTGCGCACCCTCAACACCACTGGAGGACAGTTCATCCACCCTGCGCACCCTCACCAACACCCTGTGCACCCTCACCAACACACTCACGGACAGTTCATCCATCCTGCACCGTTTCCTAACTGCAGCCTCAACACCCACCGACTTGCTTCTTCCGCACAGGGGAGCTGCAGACTTTCATTCACTTTCATCAACTTTCATTTATTCCTTGTCCTCTTAACCTGTTTTTGTTTAATGTATTTATTTATAAATTACCTATGTTTCTAGAAATTATGCTCTTAATGTTGTGCTTTTTGCTTACGATGCTAATCGCTGATATGTTTGCCGCTTACCACGCAACGGCCCGTATACGGGCCCTCTTGAGGACGATTAGCGCGACGCGCCACTTTGCCAACCTCTAGCGGCTCGGCTATAGAATATATATCGAATTAAAGCCCTATTTGTTGCCTGTCGATTGCCATTTCAGGCGACAAAATCCGCTCAGAGGTTCTCGAGTTACATGCCGATATGTGAGGCGTGTGCCGAAGTACACAGCATACTTTTATTTTTTTCGAATACCACCCGCGACTCCCGAGGCTCTACCTCCATCAATCATTTGGACTGCCTCGCCAAACTTTAATAAACTAAACTTCTCTCAGACAAAAGAGGTTTCCCAGCTGACATGGCCCTGCTATTTGAGCTCTGATACTTTAGTATCTATTAGATTAAAGGAATGAAATGGCAGGGGGAGGAGGAGTCATAATAAGAGCGGACCACTCCAGCTCAGCTCAGAGGAGATAAGAGAAGAGAGGAAGACGTGATGTGCCTCTTGGACTCTCTCTCTGTCTCTGTCTGTCTGTCTGTCTCTCTCCCTCTCTCTCTCTCTCTCTCTCTCTCTCTCTCTCTCTCTCTCTCTCTCTCTCTCTCTCTCTCTCTCTCTCTCTCTCTGTCTCTGTATCTTGCTCTCTCTCTGTCTCTCTATCTCTGTCTCTCTCTCTCTCTCTCTCTCTCTCTCTCTCTCTCTCTCTCTCTCTCTCTCTCTGTGTCTCTCCATCTCTCTCTGTCTATCTGTCGGTCTCTCTCTCTCTAGAAGTAGAAGTAGACAGAATACAGTACAACAAAATTTGTTTGTGCAGCACCTAAAAGAATGATACCTAAATACACACAACACATCCAACACTCTCTCTCGTCTCTCTCTCTGTCTATGTCTCTCTATTGTTGGATAATCGTGTTTCAGCCTTTATCAGCCTTCATCTGCTCTTCCGTGAAGTCTCCGTGTTGTGTTTATTTGTTGTTGGTTGAAGCAATCGTTTGGTGGAATTCTGTCCTCCCGCGCTCTTACTTGGCTGTAACACTGTTTCACTGTCCCTGTTAATGCATCCTGACAAAATAATGTACTTGGAGTCGTAGTCTCTTTATCAGCAGGATGTTTATTTCCATAAACATAGCATTTCGTACAGAATGAAACCGATTGAACGTTTTTGGCGGTATAAGAAACTAGATTAATATATTCTATCTCTGTTGATCGATTTGGTGGTTCTGCGGCCTGTCCTGTTAGCCGAAGAGGGCTGTTCAGAGGGCTGGAGCTCAGCTGCTTGATGTGGTCCATCTCGCTATCCAAACTCTTCTGCCTCGCTACCGGAAGAACGAACAGGCATAAAGTCTCTCTCTCTCTCTTGTTCTCTCACAATGTTTCTCTAACTCTCTTCGCTCTTACGTTGTTTTTGTTTTGGCTATCTCATCCCCCTAGCAATGGCTTTCCCCCTAGCAACGGCTTCTGACCCATACACGTATCATTACTAGCACTCCCGGCTATCTCTTCACTGAATGTTGACGTCCCTGAGACGCGCTACTCGCTTCTGTGGCCGGCCTTGTCTCCTATCTCGTCCCCTAGCTCCCACAGGCCCTGCTACAGAGAAATGTGTCTCTTAGAGTTTAACACACACTCCGGTCGATATATTTACATACAATGCAGTTATAACCATATGAAAACCAATGACATCCTTCACTATCTCTCTGTGTGTCTCTCTCTGTGTGTGTGTCTCTCTCTGTGTGTGTGTCTCTCTCTCTCTCTCTCTCTCTCTCTCTCTCTCTCTCTCTCTCTCTCTCTCTCTCTCTCTCTCTCCCTCTCTCTCTCTCTCTCTCCCCCCTGGTGCTGTGGGGGCCCCAGATAAACCGTAACTGGAGAGGAGCAGTGTTATTATTCTTCTTGGTTGGGGTTGTCAGAATACATATTAATGAAGAGTTAGGTCACCGCCGGAGACAATCTGCCTCGGCTTGCGGGGCCGCCCGCTAAATGCCACGAGAAATTAGAAATGTAAATTCCTACCCGGAGACACGATATGTAGAGATTCTCCCTCTGTTGTTTCAGGCTACAGAGGAGGAACTATATGTACCTCCTCCCCCATTCTCCCGGCGCAGCCCACTGGAACACTGGCTATTTATTTCAGATGGAGCAGATTGCGAACGACAAAGCGTGTACAACAGTCCTGTTGTCTGGCTGTGGCAGTTACATGCAGGCTCAGGCTCATCTGATTGGACAGTCTCACTCTTGTTCCCGTGTCTCAGTTGGTGTAACAGTGCAGATAAAGACGTTTCACTGGCGGTCGGTTTGACAGGTTGAATTCCAAAGACTGGGGGGGGGGGGGGGGGGGGGCTAGGTGGGACTTTTGAACATATGTTTACATACCTTATTAAGTATTTTGCCTTCAGAAAGTTTATTATATAGTTTCTGGCATCAGATATAATTTCTTATACTATTATATGTTAGATTACTGCTTGCCAGCCATATATGACTATAACTATAATCAGATCTATGCAAAACATTTGATGATCTACTGCAGGTGATTATGATAACCAAGTGTGTGGTTATCGTACGCAGGCCAGTTATAGCTGGTTAATGAATGCTGTATTTTGCAGGGTTACATCACGTTGTTGTGAAATTGCTCTGATTATTTTTATTTATTTTCTCATATCATGGTTAAAAAAATTGTGAAAGTGGTTGTTGAGTGCTTGTGTTTTAGGTACAGTATATTCTCACTGATGTCTTGGCTGTCTCTGTGTCCTTGTGTTTTAGGTATACACGTAGCCTCACTGATGTCTTGGCTGTCTCTGTGTCCTTGTGTTTTAGGTATATTCTCACTGATGTCTTGGCTGTCTCTGTGTCCTTGTGTTTTAGGTATATTCTCACTGATGTATTGGCTGTCTCCATATCCTTGTGTTTTAGGTATACACGTAGCCTCACTGATGTTCAAGTTCAAGTTCTTTAATAGTTGTCATACAGAAGTACAGAATACTTTCATACAAAATGCTTCTTACTGTTACGCTCCAGAGACTGTGCTAGACAAGATAGTATCAAATAACATAATAACATAATATAGCATGAATTTAGAAGAAGAAAATGAGGTCACAGTGTTCGGTATAGACATATGTACAATGTTCTGAGTTACCATATAATATACAATACACAATACTATGCAGTGTACTAATGTACAGTACTATCTAGTGCAAAGCAGAAATGGGATGAGGTACAATTTTAGGTACAATTTACAGTAAGGTGTACGAGTTGTAGTGCAATCCTTCATCCATAAATATAAAGTGTGGGGAGTGGGTGCTACAGTGTGTTTGTTAAAGTGGGTGTGTGCTATAAGTGTGTGGAGTGGGTGCTACAGTGTGTTTGTTTAAAGTGAGTGTGTGCGTGTGGATGTGTGTGCTATGTGCGTTTGGTGGTTGTTGTTGTGTAGTGTTCATTCATTGTTCGTTTAGCAGCCTGATGGCCTGGGGATAGAAGCTTCTTCTGAGTCTTTCTGTGCTCGCCTTGAGACTCCTGTATCGCTTGCCTGACGGCAGCAGTTCAAAGAGGCAGTTGTTCGGGTGACTGGAGTCTTTAATGATTCCCTTAGCCTTGCCCTTGCAACGCTTGTAGTAAATGTTCTGGAGGGTGGGGAGCCCCCCTCCAATTGTGCGTTCGGCTGAACGTGTCACTCTTTGTAGTCTGCTTTGGTCTTGTGCAGTGCTATTCCCAAACCAGGAGGTGATGTTGCCGGTCAAGATGCTCTCTATTGTACATGAGTAGAAGTTCTTAAGGATCTTCTGGCTGACTTGGAACTTCCTTAGGCGCCTGAGGAAGTAGAGGCGTTGTCGTGCCTTCTTCACAACACTGTTAATGTGTGTGGTCCATGTCAAGTCCTCGGATATGTAGGCTCCGAGGTACTTAAAGCTGTTGACTCTCTCAACCGGTGCCCCGTCGATGTATTGGCTGTATCCATGTCCTTGTGTTTTAGGTATACACGTAGCCTCACTGATGTATTGGCTGTCTCCATATCCTTGTGTTTTAGGTATACACGTAGCCTCACTGATGTATTGGCTGTATCCATGTCCTTGTGTTTTAGGTATACACGTAGCCTCACTGATGTATTGGCTGTATCCATGTCCTTGTGTTTTAGGTATACACGTAGCCTCACTGATGTATTGGCTGTCTCCATGTCCTTGTGTTTTAGGTATACACGTAGCCTCACTGATGTATTGGCTGTCTCCATGTCCTTGTGTTTTAGGTATACACGTAGCCTCACTGATGTATTGGCTGTCTCCATGTCCTTGTGTTTTAGGTATACACGTAGCCTCACTGATGTCCTTGCCGTCTCTACGTCCGTGCACTTTAAGTGTTACCACAGCAACCCGCATTATTTTGCTACGTGGTGAAATGGAAAAATACTCACAGGGTCACCTATCGAGAGCTTTCCTATAACGTTCAGAGTCTTTCGCCCCATCAATAAAGATGACGGTGTTTGTCACTATGTGGTACATATCGATCAGCCTCAGATAGTCTTCCCGTTTTAATGGAGCGTCTCTGCGGACTCCAGGCTTCACGGATGCAGCGGGTCTGCAGCAGTGCAGTAAGTCCGGTCCGGCGTGTCAGATTTAGCGGACTAATTTTCATTAGCAGCGTCAAAACACATGTGGCTGCAGAGAGGGGGTCCTGAGGGGCCAAGGGGGCACTCCGGGGTGTTATCAATAGCTGTCAGGACACAGTCTGCCGCTGGCTTCACATCAGCACACAGAGGCCAAAACATCCAGACCGGGAACAGCTGTGAATAATTCTCATTTCCACGCTGGCTTGACTCCCATCCGACAGGGGGGGGGGGGGGGGCATCGAGGGAAAAAAACTAAAAAACTACGATAATAGATGTAATTCAACTTAAATGTATTGTCAGGGGACTCCTTTGTCAGGGCAGAACGTCTTTGAAAAAAACGTGGATATGTCTCAGAGTTCATACCGCATTATGACCCAGTCAGCAGTTTACACGGCTGGGCGATATATATATATTTATATATATATATAAAATAAAATAAAAAGAAGAATCATGATATTCAGAACTTGGCAGTAATTATATACTTATCACAATATCTGCTTAAAGAAGAGATAACCAATCGCATGTCAGATAAACCCAATCAATGTTCCTCCTATTGAGATGCATAATGGCACGTGTGAGATTGAAGTTATCAACAGATCCCACGATACGATCCAACACACAGATGGATGATGAATGATAAGTATCTCTGTACATGGCCTGGCCTTATGCAGTAGCGATACATCAAGTAAGTATCTCTGTACATGGTCTGGCCTCACGCATGTAGGAATACATCAAGTACGTATCTCTGTACATGGCCTGACCTCACGCATGTAGGAATACATCAAGTAAGTATCTCTGTATATCTCTGTTTCTCTGTACATGGCCTGGCCTCACGCATATAGGAATACATCAAGTAAGTATATCTGTACATGGCCTGACCTGACGCATGTAGGAATACATCAAGTAAGTATCTCTGTATATCTCTGTTTATCTGTACATGGCCTGGCCTCAGGCATGTAAGAATACATCAAGTAAGTATCTCTGTACATGGCCTGGCCTCACGCATGTAAGAATATATCAAGTAAGTATCTCTGTACATGGCCTGGCCTCACGCATGTAGGAATACATCAAGTAAGTATCTCTGTATATCTCTGTTTCTCTGTAAATGGCATGGCCTCACGCAGTTGGAATACATCAAGTAAGTATCTCTGTATACCTCTGTTTCTCTGTACATGGCATGGCCTTACCCAGTGGGAATACCTCAAAACCACTAAACTCCATCCATCATTTTAGGAATTTAATAGAGCACTTAATCTGCAATCGTTACACGTAATGAAATCAGGGATATATTGCGTTTCCTCACATATATCTATGTACAGGAGCACATTACCAGCGGGGATCAGCACACTGAGTCAGCACATTGGCAGCACCGCTAGAGCAGGTAGGGGGTTCAGGGTCTTCTTCATGGCCGCTTTGACAGTGACTGACACGTCGTCTGTCACCGGGATCGAACCTGTGACCTTCACAGGCTTCACCGACTACCAGGCCACCCTGCTGCCCCCATACTGCAATATCAACATGGACGGACCCAGAGGGCCGGTCTACAATAGTGAATGTCCCTATCTGGCTGACTGACTCCCCCATTGTTGAAATATGCCCGTGTGACTGTCATGGCTGGGTCTGGTTTAACTCGGGTTGCCTCTTGTTTAACTCGGCATGTTTAACTCTGCTTGCCTCTGGTTTAACTCGACTTGCCTCTTGTTTAACTCGGCTTGCCTCTTGTTTGACTCGGCTTGCCTCTTGTTTGACTCAGCTTGCCTCTTGTTTGACTCAGCTTGCCTTTTGTTTGACTCAGCTTGCCTCATGTTTAACTCGGCTTGCCTTTTGTTTGCGTCGTTTCATGCTAGTGTCCTCAGAATGCATGGAAAATGGACACAGATATTTTTATTACACAGTTATTAATAATTAATTAATTATTATTCAGGGGGAAAACGTGTTTATGTTATGAGCTCCATTGACTCAGCACGCTCCACCTAGGCAACACCATCTGTTCACCATCAAAACCTACCCATGGACTGCCATCAAGAACTACAGTACCTGTAGGACTGCCATCAAAAACTACCTTTAGGACTGCCGTCCAAAACGACCTGTAGGACTGCCATCAAAAACTACCTTTAGGACTGCCGTCCAAAACGACCTGTAGGACTGCCATGAAAAACGACCTGTAGGACTGGCATCAAAAACTACCTGTAGGACTGGCATCAAAAACTACCTGTAGGACTGCCATCAAAAATGATCTGTATGACTGTTGAACTACCTGTAGGACTGCCATAAAAAATTACCTGTAGGACTGCCGTAAAAAAAACACCTGTAGGACTGGCGTCCAAAACTACCTGTAGGACTGCCATCTAAAACTACCTGTAGGACTGCCATCTAAAACTACATGTAGGACTGGCATAAAAAACGACATGTAGGACTGGCATCAAAAACGACCTGTAGGACTGCCATCAAAAACGACCTGTAGGACTGCCATCAAAAATTATCTGTATGACTGTTGTCAAAAACTACCTGTAGGACTGCCATCAAAAATTACCTGTAGGACTGCCATCAAAAACTACCTGTAGGACTGCCATCAAAAACGACCTGTAGGACTGTTGTCAAAAACCACCTGTAGGACTGCCGTAAAAAAACACCTGTAGGACTGCCATAAAAAACTACCTGTAGGACTGCCGTCAAAATCTACCTGTAAGACTGCCGTCAAAAAGTACTTGTGGACTGCCATCAAAAACAACCTGTAGGACTGCCATCAAAAACGACCTGTAGGACTACCGTCAAAAACGACCTGTCTCTTTGTTTGGACCCGCAAAAATATTAGTAAACATTTTTGGAAAGTTGTACATCAAAAAAGAAAAAGAAAAAGGCTGGTGTTTTCTCTCCTATCTCAGCTGCTCCATGACGAGGAAGGTTTATTCCAAATTAGCCTTCAGAGTCTGTCCGTTTTTTGATGGAAAACGCCAGGCCCTTTGTTGTATTTAATTACAAATATCTGTACGACGATAATGAGCAAAAGTAGCTTTGTGCATGTAGATGCACAACGAGGGCTTGACATTGGCACCCGCCCATGTAACTCCGTCATTCTACCCGCCCCAGTGGCTAGTGGCTTAAAGGTCTGTCTGTCTGTGTGTATGTGTGTGTGTTTAGCGTATTTTCCCCCGTTGCCATGTGCGTTCTAAAAATAAAAAAAATCTCTGCCTTTGATTGGCTATAACACGTTCATTATGCAAATACCAGCCCTGATCTGCCTCTGATTGGCTCTGATCATCACCCTGATGCTGAATGACTGAATAAACAAAAAAGCTAGGTGGTGAAATCTGAAACCTCTCTTCAAAGTTATTTTCATACTGAGTCTCGTCGCCAATAAACATAATAGTTTCAAGACATTGAGCCGGTCTAGGGCGGCTAGGTGGTGTAGTGGGCAAGGCGCTCGCCACCAATGCAGGAGACGCTGGGTTCGAGCCCAGCTCTCCGCATTGCTATCAGCTTGGCTGGTCGTTCATACTAACACAATTGGCAGTGTTAGGGTTGGGAAAGCTGATGGGTGGGGATCGGACGTTTTGGACAGCGACTCCTACAGGTCGGTTGGTGCGCCTGCGCAGCAGAATCAGGAAGCGATGGGGGTGGCGTGTCCCTCCCACGCAGACCCCCGCCGCTGAGAGATCGCGCTGTGCAGGTCAAAAGATTTCCAACGGCTGCTTCCTCGAGTACCGGAGGGGACACGTGATGTAAGGCTTCGTCCACATTGCAGCCGGCTTGTGGGAGGCATGGCCTAACAGCGTTCGAGACGGGGGAGGGTAGAATTGGACGATACGAAATTGGGATGGGAGAAAAATAGAAAATGGGAGAAAAAAGTTGATAAAAAAAAATACATTGCGTCGGACTGAGAGAAGAATCAAGCATCGGAAATACATTTGGACTGCAGTATTCTGTTGTGGATGGTTAAAACCTTTGTTTACATACTGGTGTGGATTAAAACGTTCATGAACACAGCTGCCTACAACCTCCACAAGTCTCTGTAAGTAAGCTAGCTAATGGCTAATGCATCCTTACTGAAACGGAGGGCTAGGGCCTCCACGGGTTGCGTTCGATAGAGCTGGCGGACACTATGACGTTGTAACTCCCATTAAAGAATTACACAGAGGCGAGCTGCAGTTACTGGTTGTATTTGGGAGATTTCCATGTGTGCTTGTGTTCATTGACGCACACGTTATCCGAAGGGGACAAGAGTAAACTACTACAGCACTACTAATAACACTGAGACCAGCTTGCTCACGTTAAAGGGAGGAACTCTTAAAGGGCCAGTACAGAACAAAGTAGTCTTATTAGCAGGGCTTTCCTACACAGCCGCACCCAAAAGTCTACTTAGACCTTTTGAACTAAACAGGAAAGTCTCAGTGGTCCTCTGTATCCGGGAGACTCGGGAGCTGCACCGGCCGGGACACAGGGCGCAGGTATGTTCTGTCCTTCACCTGGACAGCTGCGGTGCGGGTACGCTCGTCAGTTCCAGGGTACGTCTGAGTGACCTTCCCAACGGGCCAGAGTGCCCGAGGAAGCTGTGGGTCAACGATGAGGGCCACCTGGCCGAGTGACTGTTTCTTGCCGTCCTACCTCCACTTCTGCCTCTCCGGGGCCCTATCTTGGTGTGAGATGGCCCAAAACAGTCTACTCTGGTGGAATAGAATGGGGGCTTGTAGAGACGCAGGCGACAGGGCGGAAGGGCGGCCATTTTAGGCATGTCAGGCTTTTCTCGCTGCAGATGACGTTCTCGGCAGGTGTGCTGATGCTTGCGGATTGCTTCTCTTCCACGTAGAACCCAGAATCGGGATCGAAGATCAGCGAATACCCTCTCAGGCCCGGGGTGGAGAAGAGTTTGATCATAATCTTGGACGATTGGGTGAATGTCATCCAGCTCCAAGTTCTCGGCCCTGTGCAGCCTACCGCCTACTCCGAGGAGACATGTAGCCTTGTCATACTCCGGAGATAGAGAGCCCAAACGACTGTCTGGGGGAAGAGGTCGGTCAGACTTGAGGGCCTTGATCTCCTCTGGGAGTGAGTCCAGTTGGGCTCGTTTAAGGAGGACCTTCTCAGCGTTGAGGAAGTCGGCTGCTTCATAAGGCTGATCGGTGGTCTGGGCATCAGCCGCACCGTGAAGGGACCTGACTGTTGCTTGGACGAGATCTTTCCGTGAAGAGAGGTCTTCAACGGCAGGGAGCGGAGGACTGGGAGAAGTCCTAGGTTGAGTTAGTCGAGTACTGGGTTGAGTACTGGGTTGAGAACTAGGTTGAGTACTAGGTTGAGTACTAGGCTGGGTGCTAGGTTGAGTACTAGGCTGAGTACTAGGTTGAGTACTAGGTTGAGTACTAGGCTGGGTGCTAGGTTGAGTACTAGGCTGAGTACTAGGTTGAGTACTAGGTTGAGTACTAGGTTGAGTACTAGGCTGAGTACTAGGTTGAGTACTAGGTTGAGTACTAGGTCGAGTACTAGGTTGAGTACTAGGTTGAGTACTAGGTTGAGTACTATGCTGAGTACTAGGTTGAGTACTAGGTTGAGTACTAGGTTGAGTACTAGGTTGAGTACTATGTTGAGTACTGGATTGAGTACTGGGCTGAGTACTAGGCTGAGTGCTGGGTTGAGTACTAGGTTGAGTACTAGGTTGAGTACTAGGTTGAGTACTAGGTTGAGTACTAGATTGAGTACTAGGTTGAGTACTAGGCTGAATACTAGACTGGGTGCTAGGTTGAGTACTAGGTTGAGTACTAGGTTGAGTACTAGGCTGAGTACTAGGTTGAGTACTAGGCTGAGTACTGGGTTGGGTACTGAGTTGAGTACTAGGTTGGGTACTGAGTTGAGTACTAGGTTGGGTACTGAGTCGAGTACTAGGTTGGGTACTGAGTTGAGTACTAGGTTGGGTACTGAGTTGAGTACTAGGTCGGGTACTGAGTTGAGTACTAGGTTGGGTACTGAGTTGAGTATTGGGTTGGGTACTGAGTTGAGTACTAGGTTGGGTACTGAGTTGAGTACTAGGTTGGGTACTGAGTTGAGTACTAGGTTGGGTACTGAGTTGAGTACTAGGTTGGGTACTGAGTTGAGTACTAGGTTGGGTACCGAGTTGAGTACTAGGTTGGGTACTGAGTTGAGTACTAAGTTGGGTACTGAGTTGAGTACTGGGTTGAGTACTGGGTTGAGTACTAGGTTGGGTACTGAGTTGAGTACTGGGTTGAGTACTGGGTTGAGTACTAGGGATGGTCGCACCATAGGTAGGACTCTGGGTACTGTGTGTAGCTACAGGGGGGCCGTGTGAGATTGTAGGTTGCTCAATTGAACCAGGCATGTTGGGGGCTGGGTACCATGACACAGGGGGAGCAGCAGAGCGAGGCGTCGCCTGTGCTGGATGGTGTATCACTGGAGTGATGGCGGCTGGATTAGCCGGCAGGGGATGCATGTACTGTGGTACGGTAGGAAGGGCTAGAGGCACAGGTGCCACTACGTGGTGCTGTTGTCCAGGCGGTGGATAGGTCGGCTCAGATGCTGCTGCACGTACAAGAGCCCTCATCTTTGACTCTTGAAGTGAGGTGACCAGTTTGGCTACTTGAAGTTCCTTCTCCTTCTTTTTAGGCCGCCTCTGCCTGTCCAGGCGTTTAACGATAGCTTCCCGTGCATCTTGTGCTTCCTGCTCTAGGCGTTGTAAGCGTTGGCACTCCAGGTTGGCGTCGTAGTCTTCTTTTACCTGGCGCTGTAGCTCCTCAAGCTCCAGGGAGTGGATGTACTCCTGAAGGATAGCTTCCTGGACTGGTGAGAGAGCATGTGGTCGGTGTACACTCCCAGATGAACGATGGGAGCCAACACCTGACCTTATGGAGGGTCTCGGAATTGACAGATGTGAGGACCTACTACCTTCATACGGAGCCCTTGCTTCGCTCGCCGGGTATGAACGATGGGAGCCGACACCTGACCTTATGGTGGGTCTAGGAATTGACTGATCCGAGTACTGACTGATCCGAGTACTGACTGGTCCGAGTAATGACTGATCCGAGTACTGACTGATCCGAGTACTGATTGGTCCGAGTACTGACTGATCCGAGTACTGAATTCAGGTTCATATCCCACTTTGAGGTCACGTAGGTGGCTTGGTAGGTGGCGCTCTCTCTGCGGGTGAGCGGTGGTCTCTGTGGTGTCCTGGTCTGCCATAGCGTCTTGGAGGAGCTCTATCCGGCTTCGAAGGACCATGAAACGGAGGGCTAGGGCCTCCACGGGTTGCGTTTGATAGAGCTGGCGGACACTATGGCGTTGTAACTCCCATTAAATAATTACACAGAGGCGTGCTGCAGTTACTGGTTGTATTTGGGAGATTTCCATGTGTGCTTGTGTTCATTGACGCACGCATTATCCCAAGGGGACAAGAGTAAACTACTACAGCACGTCGTTAGACAATAACACTGAGACCAGCTTGCTCACGTTAAAGGGAGGAACTCTTAAAGGGCCAGTACAGAACAAAGTAGTCTTATTAGCAGGGCTTTCCTACACTTACACTACTGGCAAGTATTTTCCTATCTTAACCAGCGTTGCAACTTGCAAGACGCTTATAATGAAACGTTCCAACGGCGACATTGTTCATCAATTGATTCAACCTAGAACCTATGTGCGCTCTCTCCCCCCCCCCCCTCTCTCTCTCTCTCTCTCTCTCTCTCTCTCTCTCTGTCTCTCTCCTCTCTCTCTCTCTCTCTCTCTCTCTCTCTCTCTCTCTCTCTCTCTCTCTCTCTCTCTGATTGATTGATTGAAAACTTTATTAACAGATTGCAGAATGGGTACAGTACAGTACAGCTCAATACATACAATTGTTAAGGGGATGCAGACCAGAGAAAGACTTTCGTCTTTTTACATCAGGGTCCCACATTTTCAATTCATCATAAATCAAATCAAATCAAATTTATTTATAAGGCCCGACAACACACGTTAATGTCCCCATGGGCCGTACAGGTCTTCTTTAAACAAGTCAAGAAGAAAACATAACAATAAGTCAAGAACAGAACAAGAACACCATAAGGTCCAAAAATGTTTAGATGAATGCAAATAAATGAAAGAATGAAAGAATGCAAGCACTCCCAGACATACCCCACGCGAAGGTAAGGAAAAACTCACTAAAACCTAACAATAGGGAAAAAAGCTCCACAGGCAGTGTGGAGGAGAGAAACCTTAGAAGGGCCATTCAAGGGGGGATCTCCCTTCTTAGATGTTGGTGATAGTAGTGTTGCAGACGGACAGTTGGTAAGCATGCACTCATGTGTGTAGTGAAACACAGATGAGTGCATGCAATAGCGACTGAACATTTTGAAAAATTAAAGATAGAGCTAATAGCGATAGCAACTGAACATTTTGAAAGATTAAAGATAGAGCTGATAGCGGATCTATTTGAGGCACAGGGGCGGCGCAAAGAGGGTCACGTCCTCCCCCTCTTAGTCACGGGACATTCAACACTCCAGTCATTGCTCAGGGACAGCCGGAGACAGGGAGATAGTGGGCGACGCAGAGAGGGTCGCGAACTCCCCGACATCATCGCGGGACGTCCGGCACTCCGGTCACCACTACGAGACCTCCGGAGACAGGGGGGCACGCAGAGGGGGTCGCAACCTCCCGGCATTCATCACGGGACGTCCGACACTCCGGTCAGCACTCCAGGACAGCAAGTCATAGGGGGACAGGGAGACGGGACAGGCGTTAGACAGCTCATGTGATTGTAGTGGGCAGACATAGCAATAGATACAAGTGGTAAGTATATATGTGAATGGAGTAGATATTAAGAGTAGATAAGAGTTAGAGAGTTCCCATGTTTGTGGTGCTGCAAAAGAGCAGACATGTAGTACCCTGTAGTGCCATGTAGTACCATGTAGTACCCTGTAGTGCCATGTAGTACCCTGTAGTACCCTATAGTGCCATGTAGTACCCTGTAGTACCCTGTAGTACCCTGTAGTGCCATGTAGTACCCTGTAGTACCCTATAGTGCCATGTAGTACCCTGTAGTACCCTGTAGTACCCTGTAGTGCCATGTAGTACCCTGTAGTGCCCTGTAGTACCATGTAGTACCATGTAGTAGTAGTACCCTGTAGTGCCATGTAGTGCCATGTAGTACCATGTAGAGCCATGTAGTACCATGTAGTACCCTGTAGTGCCATGTAGTACCATGTAGTACCCTGTAGTACCATGTAGTACCCTGTACCCTAACTAAACTAGACAGATTAATCTAAAGGTCAGTCCCCGACCAGGTGAGATCAGGGTAGGTTGAAGGAGAGAGAGAAAAGATGAGTCTTAAGCAGGGATTTAAAAGCTTCGACAGAGCAGGCGCCCCTGATGACGGCAGGTAATTTGTTCCACAGGTAGGGAGCGTGGTAGACAAAGGCTCTGTGGCCGGCGGATTTCTTTTTAACCCTAGGGATCGATAGAAGCCCCGCATTTTGTGAGCGCAGAGCACGAGCGGGCGAGTATCGGGAGATGAGATCGGATAGATAGAGCGGTGCAAGCCCATTTAAAATTTTGTAGGTGAGGAGTAGCACTTTAAAGTCAGATCGGGCTTGGATAGGAAGCCAGTGTAGGGCGGACAAAACTGGTGTGATGTGATAAAATTTTCTAGTTCTAGTTAGTATCCGTGCAGCCGTATTTTGCACGAGTTGAAGATTTTTGATGCTTGAATTAGGTAGGCCTGAAAAAAGTGCATTACAGTAGTCCAGACGTGATGAGACAAAAGCATGAATCAGGGTTTCAGCATCAGCCAGAGTTAAAATGGGGCGAATTTTTGCGATATTACGAAGATGGAAATTTTTTATATGTGCATTAAATGAGAGGGAGGAATCAAAAATGACTCCGAGGTTTGTTATGGTGGAGCTCTGGGATACATGACAGGTATCAAAGTTGAGGGAGATGTCCTGAAACAGGCCTCTGTGGTTTGGGGGGCCAACAATTAACATCTCAGTTTTATCTGCATTAAGGAGTAGAAAGTTTTGCGACATCCATTTTTTGACGGCAAGCAAGCAGGCCTCAAGGTTTTGTAGTTGGGAGGAATCATTTGGCTTAATAGGTATATATAATTGGGTGTCATCAGCGTAAAAATGAAAGTTTATGCCAAATTTGCGTATGATATCGCCGAGGGGTAGCATGTAAATAGAAAATAGAAAAGGGCCCAGGACAGAGCCTTGTGGGACACCACATTGCACTGGGAGGGTCTCAGATGTTAAATCATTATAGACCACGCAGTGTGTTCTATCAGTTAAATAGGATTTAAACCAAGCTAGGGCGAGACCCCGAATGCCAACATGATTCTCAAGCCGACCTAGAAGAATCGAGTGATCGATAGTGTCAAAGGCTGCACTGAGATCAAGCAATAAGAGCACAAGTCAAGTCAAGTCAAGAGTTTTAATTGTCACGGCATACAGGTATACAATGAAATGCGGCTGGTCTTGCCCGCGACGATGTGCAATACAGTGGTACAACATATAATAGAATCCAATAAGAATACAGTGGTACAATATATAATAGAATCCAATAAAAAACAACAGTGCAATAAACAGGTAACATGGTGTGCCATCTCGGTATCTGTACATAGTATTTACAGAGCATATAGGACATGCTAGGTAGCTTTAGTAGTGCAATACACTGTTCCTGATTGTTTTACTAATTTAAAGTGGCCTTTCCTCTGGCCATAAGTGTGCGTGTGTGCGGCATGAGTGTTAAAGTGGCTGCTAGTGTGTGAGCGTGCTCAGCGTGCGTGTCTTGTGTGTGCTTGTGTGTGCTTGTGTGTGGATAGTTCAGTTTCTGTGTCTCTCAATGTTCATTGTTCAAGGCTCTGATGGCCTGGGGGAAGAAGCTTAGCCTAAGCCTCTCCGTCCTAGTAGCTGGGGTTCGCAGGCGTCTGCCTGAGCTCAGCAGCTGGAACAGGCTGTTATTGGGGTGGTGGGGGTCTTTCATTATCCTGCAGGCTCTGGATTTGCACCTCTTGTTGTATAGAGCCTGCAGGGGAGGTAGCGCAATACCCGTGGTACGCTCGGCTGAGCGCACCACTCTCTGTAGGGCCTTCTTGTCCTGTGCCGTGCTGTTCCCATACCAGGCAGTGATGTTTCCGGTCAAGATGCTCTCTACAGCTCCTGAGTAGACGGACTGGAGTATCTTCCCCGATACTCTGAACTTCCTTAACTGTCTCAGGTGGTAGAGGCGCTGCTTCGCTTTCTTTACTACTGTGTCTATGTGTGTTGACCATGTCAGATCCTCTGAGATGTGGACCCCCAGGTACTTGAAGCTGCTCACCCTGTCCACGGTAGCCCCGTTAATCATCAGTGGTGTGTGTGTCTCCTGCTGTCCTCTCCTATAATCCACGATCAGCTCCTTGGTTTTACCAATGTTCAGGAGCAGGCTGTTGTCCTGGCACCAACGTTCCAGTACCTCAACCTCCTCCCGGTAGGCCTTCTCGTCCTTGTCCGAGATCAGCCCCACCACCACCGTGTCATCTGCGAACTTCACTATGGAGTTGGAGCTGAACTTGGCCACACAATCGTGTGTGTAGAGTGAGTACAGCAGGGGGCTTAGAACACAGCCCTGGGGGGACCCGATGCTCAGGGTGATGGTGTTGGAGGTCTGACCCCCCACCCTGACCGCCTGGGGTCTTTCACTCAGAAAGTCCAGTACCCAGGCGCTCAGGGCGGAGCTCAGACCTAGCTCGATCAGCTTGTCCATCAGTCTGGCGGGGACCATGGTGTTGAACGCTGAGCTGTAGTCAATGAACAACAGTCTCACATAGCCCCCCTTCTGACGCTCAAGGTGGGAGAGAGTGCTGTGCAGTACCTGGGAGACCGCGTCGTCAGTGGACCTGTTTGTCCTGTATGCAAATTGCATAGGGTCCATATCACTGGGGAGGGAGGCACAAATGTGGTCCTTGACCAGCCTCTCGAAACATTTCATGACCACAGAGGTGAGTGCCACCGGTCTGTAGTCATTTGGACATGTTGGGGAGGGTTTCTTCGGTACAGGGATGATGGTAGACATCTTGAAGCAGGCAGGGACTACTGACTCCGCCAGGGATTGGTTAAATATGGCGGTGAACACCGGGGCAAGCTGGTTTGCACAGGACTTAAGTATGCGTCCTGTTATACCATCTGGGCCAGCAGCCTTCCTGGTGTTCACCTGCATAAATGCTCTTCTCACACTGTGTTCCGACAACGAGAGAGCGCCCCCGCCCCCCCGCGGTTGCCCCCCCCCCTCCACAACAGCCGGTGCGCCAGTGACGTCCCTAGCCAGAGGGCTAGCGGCGACACTGCCTACACCGAACCGAGCGTAGAAGGAGTTGAGTTTGTCCGCGAGAGAGGCGTCGTCGCTCCCCATTGAGGGGGCGCTGACTTTGTAGTCAGTTATTGTCTTCAGTCCCCTCCACAAGCCTCTTGTGTCGTTTTGTGCCATTTGTGTCTCCAGTTTCTCAGCATATGTCCTCTTAGCAAGTTTAACAGCCTTGCGCAGAGTGTAGACTGAAGCCTTGTATTCTTCCATATTTCCTGACTCTCTGCCCAGGTTATAAGCCGTGGTGTGTGAGTTCAGGGCAGCTCTTATAGTCCACCCATGGTTTCTGGTTTGGGAAAACCTGCGCCTTCTTTGTGAGGACAATACC
This sequence comes from Notolepis coatsorum, assembly GCF_963971535.1. Classification (NCBI taxonomy): domain Eukaryota; kingdom Metazoa; phylum Chordata; class Actinopteri; order Aulopiformes; family Paralepididae; genus Notolepis; species Notolepis coatsorum. The sequence continues at coordinate 9,362,786 of NC_140166.1, forward strand.
GTCTGCAACTGTTGTTATGTAACTCACAACGGTATCAGCGTACTCGCTGACGTCACTGGCGCTTCCTTTAAACATGTCCCAGTCTGTGACCTCGAACGCGTCACGGAGCGTGGCCTCTGATTCGTCAGACCACTTTTTTGTCTCACGTGACACAATGACGTCACGCGATCTCTGTTTGTATGCAGGTATTAAAAAAATGGAGTCGTGATCGCTCGCGCTTGCAGCACCCATCAGTGGCGGAGCCGCTACAGCCTTGTACCCGGCTCTGAACGGGGTGTAACAGTGGTGAGGTTTGAGTCAAGAGAGAGCAGTAAGTCATTTGTGACTTTGGTATCCGCCGTTTCGGTGGAGTGTAAGGCTCTAAAGCCAGATTGAAATGATTCATTAAGATTATTGTTTGATAAATGGTCAGTAAGTTGCGTTGCGACGATCCGTTCTAACACTTTGGATAGGAATGGAAGATTGGAGATAGGTCTGTAATTTTTCAAGATTAGAGGGTCGAGGTTCGGTTTTTTAAGTAGTGGTTTAATGACGGCTGATTTAAAGGCCAGGGGCACCACGCCAGTAGACAAGGAGGTGTTGAAGATATTGAGTAGGGCAGGGCCTAGAGTTGGGAAGAGTTTTTTGATGAGAGTTGCTGGAAGTTGGTCAAACAGACAGGTTGAGGGTTTAGCCGCGCCAACCAGTTTAGAGAGGGCACTAAGTGAGACGTTTTCAAGGCAGCATAGCGTATGGCTGGAATCAAAGTCAGGGGGAATGCCCGTCAGAGGTTGGGAGGGACTCTGATTGTTGAGTAAAGCAACAATTTCATCTCTAATGAGGTCAATTTTCTTGGTAAAAAATGTCATGAATTCGTTAGCCGAGAACGCATGGTTTAGGGCACTTGGTTGTTTCTGCGTAAGTTTTGCAACTGTGTCAAACAGAAACTTTGAGTTGTTTTTGTTTTCATTTATGAGCCTGGAAAAATATGAGGTTTTGGCAAGTGAGACTGCCTTTTTGTAGTTACGTAAACTATCATTCCAGGCGAGGCGGAATACTTCGAGTTTGGTCGAACGCCATTTATGTTCAAGTTTGCGACAAGCCTTTTTAAAGGAGCGCGTTTCCTCCGTAAACCAGGGAGTTAGTTTTTGCGGAGCACGTTTAATTTTAGGTTTAAGGGGAGCGACAATGTCGAGCGTGCTACGAAGGGCGTAGCAGGGCGTACATGTATAACATACCAGATTTGCAAATACAGTACTGTTTGTGATACAAAAAGTGTCCAGAAAAGAGTGGAAAACCACTAGCCACTGTGGCTAGTGGTTTTCCACTCTTTTCTGGACACTTTTTGTAAATAACATAAAGAGCCAAAAAGTTAATGTAAAGCCCTGCGCACAACAATGTTTTTATAAATAATTAAGAACAATGTTCTTCCTTTTATGATCTCTCAAGTGTGGATACTGTGTTGGGTGCAGTTAATTTGCCTTTGCCAGCCTTCCATGAAACTGAATCATCTTTGTTTTGTTGATGAAACAGATTCCACTAGGTAGGTTGTGTCAGTGTGCGAACCATACCATGGTCTTCGGGGGAGCTCATTATTTTTCTTTCAGGGGGGGGGGGGGGTCAGCAGCGCTGCGCGTGCCTCACAGGGAGGACTTTACTGTGACGCTTGCTGCCATAGGCTATAGGAGTAACATTACAGAACCACACATAGTCCACACCACACAGGTCTGCATGATGAAGACGCATGTAGCGGCACCTGCCTGTGTCCGCTTCCTGGTAGACTGGGAGTGATTCCATACGCGCTCCATCCAAAGAATAGTCTCTCCACACATTGAGTTCCGTTATCAGATACCGACGTGGTGATCCGATTTATTTAGAAAATGTAGGTTACATGGGAGAGGTGATCAAAGCGATCCTAAAGCGTCCTATAACCGTGGTTCTAATTGATCAAAGTGTTTCCTGAGATAAAACTATTCTAAAACGTTCCCGAAGCGGTCAGAAAATTATATGCTTTCCCCGTCGGCTACCAACCCACAGCTGATCCCTATCACCCATTTTAATGATCTCCGCCGCGCCGTGGGCCGACCCACCTGACAGGTGCAGGTGATCCGCCCACAGTACAACAGAGTCCACTGGTGGTTACACAGATAATCATAACATTCCCATAAATCATATCCTTCTATTGGAAATAATAATAACAATAATGATAATAATAATACTAATAATAATAATAATAATAATAATAATAATAATAATAATAATAATAATAATAATAATAATAATAATAATAATAATAATAATAATAATAATAATAATAATAATAATAATAATAATAATAATAATAATAATAATAATAATAATAATAATAATAATAATAATAATAATAATAATAATAATAATAATAATAATAATAATAATAATAATAATAATAATAATAATAATAATAATAATAATAATAATAATAATAATAATAATAATAATAATAATAATAATAATAATCTATAACAAAAAACACTCATTCGGCCTTTACCCCGGCCCCTAATTGTGCCTACACAATTACAAAACATGGTCGGGCGAGTGTTCATTACAGCTGGCAATCCTTCTTTGACTCCAGTAGTAGGCAAAGCTTCGTGATTGGCCTCTGTAGCACATTGGTCTTGGTCTTCACCCTGACACTTCGTACCAGGCCCTTGTTATCCGGAAAGGTTTCCAGGATCCGTCCAAGCGGCCAGGAATTCCTGGGCGCTGTGTCGTCCACTATGACCACCAAGTCACCAGGGGCGAAGTTCTCTTTCTGGGTCTGCCACTTGGTGTAAGGGGTTCTTAATCTTTGGGGTCGTTGGACGTGGTAAGTGGGCGATCGTTCATAATCGTTGCCTATTTATGTTATCAGCTGCGCCGTGGCAGATTCACCTGTCACGTGAATCACCACAATACAACTGAGAACATTCCTCGTCACAAAATAACAAATCTTCAAGTTGATCGACAATCCACTTCACTCCAGAGTTTGCCATGGTGGTGCCTTGGAATGACGATGTGAATCAAACACCACTCATGTTCTTTCCACTTTCTTTCTTTCTTCTGTGATACACCCTGTGATGGGGTATGTACCAGACACAGCCATCTTTCCTTGGTTCTTGAAGAGGTACCATCTCTGTGGTCTTAGATATTCCATCCTCTTTCCTCTTCGATCTTACAGTCTTCTCTCTGCTTTTAGATCTTCCTGTTTTCTTTTGCAGGCTCATGGCTCGTTGTGTTGCCACCTGTCTGTACTCTGCATGGTACCCTTCATCCTTCCTCTTCTTTTGCAGGTGCATGGCTCGTGTCGCCACCTGTCTGTTGTTGGGGGTCATCACATCTCCTTTTCGAAAGGAGAGTGGCAAGTTATACTGACCATCTTTTAAGTTTATCGAACTGTTGGTGATGGCTTTGGGTCTTCTTGTCACATCCACCGCGTTGACGTTCAGTGTCCCAAGAGTGACCATACAGCATATGGTCCGTCATCCTGGCTGTTCACTCTCTGCTGAGGCTCCATGGCTCTCGGAGTATTGACTCCAATCAGAAGCTCCACATCTGAGTCAATGTAAGTGATGTGAACATCCTTCAGGTAGGGCCATTTTTTCAGTTCCTCTTGAGTAAGGATGTTTTCTTTTGACACTGGGATTGCTGGTTGAGTGTATAGCATAGGCAGTGCAATAAATGTGTCATCATTGATGTTGCCTACCTCCAGGCCTGAGATCTCATATGCTGGGACATGTTTCTCTTGTGCCATTGTCTTAAGGAGAATTGATGTTTGCCGGCCCTTAGCGTTCAGCTTCCTCATGAGGCTCTCTGTGCAAAAGGATGCCGAGCTGCCATGGTCCAAGAAGGCATATGTCGTTACATACCCACTTCCGTCAGCCTGTTTCACCTTCACTGGCACGATGGGTAAAGCACAGACCTTACCGGCCCCATTATCTTCACCAAGCCTCACCAGAGCACTACCCACAGTCTTCTTGGTCAGGGGTGGTGTCCTCTCGTGTTGAGGTGATTTCCATTCCATTGACCCGACTGTTCCTTTTTGCTCGTCCGGTCCTTCTTGGTCGTTTGTTTCTATATGTAGCAGAGTCAGGTGTTCTTTCTGGCAATGCTGACACCTCATCCGCTGGCTACAGTGCCTACTGAGATGTCCCTTGGTGAGACAACCAAAACAAAGTCCTTTCACCTTTAAGAACTCTATTTTGTTCAGATGTTTCTGAGCTCTTATCCTCCTGCAGGCTTCAAGTGAGTGATCGCCTGCACAGTACAAGCAAGGAGTTCTAAAAGCTACAGAGCCATCTGCCTTGGATCCTTCATTACCGACGGTTGACGGTATGTTTGCGACTGGTGTCACTGTCGTGACGAAGCTGCTTCTCTCTTTAACCGGTGCAGCCGCTGTTCCTGCTCTTGTTTGCCATACAGAGGTACCTTGGGGCAGCTCCGTCAGGACTGTAATCCTGAATATTGCCCCACAATGGGTCGGAGGCGATTTTGGCTTGTTTCTCCAGATAAGCCACAAGATCCTTGAATTTGGCTCTTTGCCCAGTGTGCTCCTGGATGTCGTAGGCCGTTTATAATAATAATAATACTAATACTAATAATAATAATAATAATAATAATAATAATAATAATAATAATAATAATAATAATAATAATAATAATCTATAACAAAAAACACTCATTCGGCCTTTACAACGCACATATTGACATACACATGCTCAGATTAACCCCTCTGATCCAACACTAAAATTCACACACAACAGTCCTATTTACACATAAACACACGGATGAACCAATACCGAACAACAAGTCCACGACCAAACACATCGAGTCTAACATTATTATAGTAGGCATATGCAACATTATCGCCACCCACCTGATGGTGACACACAACAGTCCTATTTACAGATAAACACACGGATGAACCAATACCGAACAACAAGTCCACGACCAAACACATCGAGTCTAATATTATTATAGTAGGCATATGCAACATTATCGCCACCCACCTGATGGTGAAGATCTGCCCAATTCTCAAAATCTGCATGTCACAGAAGTAGTCCCCGCAGCAGGCTGCTTCGCCTTCTTTGTAAAACCAAAATTGGTTAGAAGGCTTACTTCTTTGATATTTCGTTTATTATCTGACCTGAATACCTGTATTTTATAGATTTTTTTCTGCGGGTGAAGTTTTATTTGTGCCTGCAGGCTGCAGCGCCGCCACGCTCCGAATGGTAAACGCAAGAATAGCCATCTATTACGAGTAGGGTATATCTGCAGTGCCGCAACCCCATAGAGTTATGCTATTGTCTATTATGGTGAATTAGTGCGCAAAACATTAATCATACATCAAAATAGCCTAATTTTATTATTATACACGATGATGACGATACAGAACATTTCAGAAATTTTTTAAATGCATGGCAAAAATAGCATTTATTGTCAGTATTTTAGAGACCCCCCAAAAATTCACAAATCATGTTTTCAGGGGGGCTGATGTCTCATATAGGGCAGCCATGGCTCCCCCAGCTACCCCATGATTCGCACCCTGGGTTGTGTGATTTCCAGGAAATCCCGCCTGAATGCGCTCAGGGCCCCAATCGATCATTACCTGCGCGCCACCTGTGGAGCCTGGAGCTTAGTTTCGGGAGGTGCACATCTGCTCCCTCTCTCCCCCCACCGCCTCCGCGGGAGCCACAGGCGGCCTACACGGCTCAGTGCTGAGCTGTTTCCGCACAAGTATAAATTGGGCTTTAGCTCTCAGACGCACACCTTTAATTGCTTTCTGCGCCCTACCCCGGGCCATGCTGCTCTGCTGTTGTTTTTGTCATCTTATGCTTCCTTTCCTATTTCCTTCCTGTTTTCAGCCTCCCTGGGACCGTGTCCGACGGAGATGCTAATCGTCACGACCAGTGATGGGAATAACGGCGCTATAAGTAATGACGTTACTAACGGCATTCGTTTTTTCAGTAACTAGTAATCTAACGGATTACTCTTCCAATCTCAATAACGCCATTACCGTTACTGCAAATAAATGCGGCGCGTTACTATGAATGAACCTGTTTCTTTCATCAGACAGATATCTGCGCTGAGGGGCAATATGTTCTTCCTTGTTTAGTGCGCAAATTCTCCACTCATCTCCTCTGCAAGCACTGCTCCACTGTGTGTGTCTGTCTACTCTGGTCCAATCACATTCAGCGTCCCGTCAGCGTGTCTCCCCCCCCCACCCACAGTCTGCGAATCAGAGCAGAGTAGGGCGGGTCTTCACGGAATGCATGTTGTCTTTCAGCGGGGCGAGTCAGAGCGAGTTGACAGCGCATCGACAGGTAGTCTAATCTGCGTGTACTGTAGCTAGTAACCTCATTCCCAGTTGTATCCCCGTGAGATAAATGTAGCTAGTAGCCTAGTTTCGCCAGCAGGCAGTTAGTAGAAAAATGTGGCATGTTCAAAGAAAGTAAAAGAAAAGTCGACAGTGAAAATCGCTGCAATTCAAAGCTGCATGGACTAAAAAATATGCGTGCATGCATCCTCCCAGCACCAAGAAACGGTAGCTCTTGTGAAGAGTGGCAATATGAAACGCCACTATGAAACAAAACACAGTTATTTTGATGCAGCCTTTCCTCAGAATTCAGTGCTAAGAACCACAAAAATAAATGGAATGAAATCATATCAAGCTGCAAGCAGAATTATTGTTAAAAAAATGCACATGCATTTCCATAGCTGTGGATGAGTCCACTGACACCACTGAGAATGCTCAGTTGCTGGTGTTTGTGAGGTTTTAGTGAGTTTGTTTGTGAGAAGATTGGATCAGTTGTACTTTTTTTTTGAATACTTTAAACCCTTTTTTTGTGGAATATTTGATGCAGCCCAGCCTCACCCAGACTCTACCTCCAGCGGCCCCCAGGTAAATTGAGTTTGAGACCCCTGGTTTAGAATGATTCGATTAGATTCTTATATCTGTATGTTGTGTATGTCATAAATGTCATGAATTGAAAATGGGGGACCCTGATGTAAACAAGACGAAAGTCTTTCTCTGATCTGCATCCCCTTAACAATTGTGTGTATTGAGCCGTACTGCTGTACCCATTCTGCAATCTGTTAATTAAAATGTTCAATCAATCAGTATATATTTGTTATTTTTTTTTGGTATAGTGCTTAACAAGCATAATTTAATGTTGCCCAGTTGTGGCCTGTTGAGGGGCAATACATATCAAAAGTTCCAAAACATCTATTGTATTTGTATGATCCACTATATAAACATAGTAATTATAATATCTACATACATGGCATTTGATTGGAGGCTAGTCTCACTTTGTCCCACAGCAACATTAAAATAGTTTAGATTTGTGTATGTTGTTTATGTAAAAAAAAATATTGAAAGTAACGCAATAGTTACTTTCTGAAGTAACTAGTTACTTTTATAATTTGTAACTGAGTAAGTAATTTAGTTACTTTTTGGAAGAAGTAACTAGTAACTGTAACTAGGTACTTTTTAAAAGTAACTTGCCCAACACTGGTCACGACGATGAGCAACAGCACAGCTCATTAGTGTACATGCGTAGCTCCTCGACCGCCAGACCCCCCTGTCTAGAGTGGAGGGGAAGAACATTAGCTACTGTCTCATACGGCTTCATCATTGATCTCTCACTTGGCCTGCTGGTCCGTGAGTTTGAGATAAAGGTTCAACATTTTTATTTAAAAGACTTTTAAACATGACATTTCAAAGCCCTCCTCACCCATCATAGATTAGATTAGATTGAAATGTATTGTCATTATACAGCACAGCAGGTACAAGGAAAATAAGTTTGGCATCCAACCAGAGTGCAAATGTAACAATAGTAGCTACTATGTGACCCGGCACGGTCTAACCCGCCATACGGCACAAGGGGAGATTCTTCAGAATTGCTGTAAACGTTGTGCGATTCAGAAATAGGTCACATATACAATGTGCAGGAGATTAAACTGGGTATAAAATATTAAAATTAGTACTACTAATAGATAGAGTATAGTGCTAAGACACTATGGTAGTAAGTCATACTGGCCAGCAGCATAACAAGTAAGAGTAGGTAGGGATATGTACAGTATTATGTATCTACAGATTTGTAAAAATTATTATATGCAGGTATGTACCTGACAGATGTGGATATATATATTAGGGCTGGGACTTAAATACAGAAGAATTAAACGTGAAAAAGAATTATACGCATTTTATCACTCTTTATCATTTTTTTAAACCATGGAACGTTTCTCAGTGGACAAGTTCCAGGCATACCGTTTATATAGGTGCACAGCATGCATCTGGTGATGTGCGTTATTTCTAAACCTAGCCGCATTTCTGGCAAGACGCTCTCTGATTGGCCGACGCCTGTTTCTACACTGGATAAGCTTAGGCACTCTTTCGAAGTTGGTTAAAGGAAAACTCCAACATTTTGGGAAATTAGCTTATTTAACATCTTCCCTGGAGTTAGACAAGAAGATACATACCTTTTTTGTCTCTGTGCGTGCATTTAGCTTAGGGAACAGTCGCTCCGTTAGCATAGCTTAGCTTCATCACTGGAAGTGAGGCGGGGCCGGAGCCTGACGTTCCCTAACAGTGTATAGTTTGATTGATTGATTGAAAAGTGTATTAACAGATTGCAGAATACACTCCAAATACAACTCCAAAACGTTCATGTAAACATGTTGTGACCTGTGTATTCACCACGTGGAGAAATAAAAAATAATTGAATTAGACAATTACGTTTTATAAGCAAATATACTCAGAACTATTTTTTGCCTAACCACTCCTCTCTGAGCGCAGCCAGTGATTTCAACGTGTCGTCGTGATTGTTGACATTCTCATTCATTCAAAGGATCCGAACCGATTGAAGTTTATGGATACCATGACTTGAAATCCTCTTACCTTGACTATTAAAAGCCTCCCCAATTTAGAAAACAGTAATCCAATGGCTGGTATTGTTATACCGGACGCTCTGAGCTAACCGGAGCTAACACAGATCAGGATGGTAAAGCATATATAATGACTTCCTTTCTGGGGTTGTCAAAATAAAAGTGCGACGTTTATAGCAGCGGAAAACGTTTATTTTGTACATTATCTAACGTTAACACAAACCTAAACTAATGTTACAACTAACCTAAAGTTAGTTTAGGTTCTGGCAAGACTAACTCCAGGGAAGATGTTAAATAAGCTAATTTCCCAAAATGTTGGAGTTTTCCTTTAAGGTTAGAGTTTGTGTTAGAGCGTGACGGCAAGTTCTTTCGACGGTTAAGCTTAGGCACTCTTTCGAAGTTGGTTAAGGTTAGAGTTTGTCTTAGAGCATGGCGATAGAATGCCAGGTAGTTTCCAGGCTGTTTGACGTGAAAATGGGCAAAGACACAGCTCGTCACGTGATTGAGCAAACACGTCAGTGGCCAATCAGAGAGCGTCAGTCAGTGCCAATCAGAGAGCGTCTGCCAGAAATGTGGCTAGGTTTAGAAATAACGCGGGTGACGTCAGACAGTTGAAAAGTTGAGGCTGTGTTGCCCGTTGAATGGGAGATTTAGATATTTGAAAAAAAGGAGGAAGTGTTGATACGAGAATGGTTGCAAATACTTTGCATATCACTGGAGCATTTCAAGCCTACGGTATCACCTCAATGCTAAGCATGTAGCAGCTACTGTGGATGATAGAGCTAACAGGCTAACGTTAGCCCTAGTACGAGCCTCCCGCTGTTTGCTTGAGACTCTGATTCAGCTGATGAAGAGGGGGCTAACAGTGCTCTGGTGCTCTACAGAGCAGAGCCAACCATTGTTCTTAGTCTGGTTTGTTCATACAGAATAATTAAAAAAATAAGATCAAATGAGATCAATCAAGAGTTTATTGTTTTCAATGGTCTGTTCTGGAATGTACTTGAAAGTACTGTGTTTTACTTTTACCTCGAAAGAGCTTGAGTTTACAAAAGGTCCTTTGCGCTATATATATATATATATATATTATTCCTAAAAGTGCTGCACTTTGTTAAAAAATGCATTGATCTGTTGGTCTGTGTAGTAGCTAATAACAAGATTTTGCTGCTTAAACCTATGTATAATATAATTATAATTCATTGATTCACTCGTATACCAAAATACATTTGAATTAAAATATTTAGCTTTTCGCGTTTAATGTGTTTAAAATGCGATTCATTTAGATTAATTAACTATGAAGTCTTGAATTAATTCGATAAAAAAATGTAATCGATTCATAGTGCTGTCAATCGATTAAAATATTTAACTCGATTAATCGCATGATTGTCCATAGTTAATTTGTGATTAATCGCAAATTAATCGCTTTCTTTTTTTTCTACCTTAAACGGATATTTTTCAAGTTCCAAGTTTTAATACTCTTATCAACATGCGAGTCAACAAATGCTTGCTTTATGCAGCCATTTAACACAAAAGGATGACCCTCATGCATTGCAAATTTGCATCAAATTCAAAACAGAGTGATGCACAAAATAACTTAAAAGAAAATAATAATTTTAAACAATGAATAAAGTGTGCATGAAATAATTGTCATAATCACAGCAAGAGCGTTCTTCACTCCTTCTCATTCCCCCCTCACATTCACCACACGCCCTCCTCACTCCTGTTCATCCTCCCTTCCATCCACCACGGAAGCCTCACACCCATAATTATATGGTCAGCACCCCTTCACCCCCTGTCACTCAACTCAGCTGCACCTCATCCCCTGATTCGCACGCTGTCAGGCACTTCACTCCTCACAGCTGTAACCCATCCCCTGTTGATGAAGACCCTACTTCTACCGGACGACGCTGACCAGAAGTCGTCGTGGTGTTAGTATCATTACCTAGGTACGACGCCTCAGTCAGAAGACCTGCTAGACAATCCCTGTGTGATTATTCCCTGTTCTAACTTTCCTCTCTTGTGCCCAGGACCTCCGTGCCAGCGTGCCCCTCAGGGGCGGGGCTAGGGGGTGGCTACTTGGGCTCAAGCCCCGAATGTTTTCTGAAAAGCCCAGAATCTTTTTTTTTTTTTTTTTTTGGACAATTCATCATTGTTACATGAAAATATGTTTGCACCAGATTTAGCAGAAGCTAATTTCCATCTGTGGTCTATCCAGCTGCTAACTGTATTTGAGTGAGTTAAGTCTTGGTGTTATGGTAGACTCAGACCTAAGCTTTAAATCACAATCAACAAGTTGACAACTTAATTCTTCCACCTTAGAAACATAGCTAAAGTACGGCCATTTATAAATCAAAAGGACGCTGAAAACCAGATCCATGCCTTTATCTCAAGCCAACTCGACTACTGTAATGCACTCCTTACCGGCCTCCCGAAAGAATACGATGATAACTATTTTATTGCAATGCACTATTGCATTATTTTATTCTATTTTACTAACTATTTTATTGCACTGCACTATTTTACTTTGTATCAGTGAATCATAGACGCCTGGCCATAAGAGCATTCGGAGCATCTCTGCTCTCCCACTATTGAACTTGGGGGAGCAAAGGTATGCTCTTGCTCCACCACTTTTTGATCATATGAAAAATATGATATATCCGCCCCCAATATATAACTATATATATAACTGAGTTTTATAGTGAAAAGAGCAGCTTTATTGGTCAAGATTGAAGGCTCTATATTGCAGGAAATTGCACGTACAGGTTCATTAAATTCAAAAATAACCTGCCGTGGAGGGGGTCGACCCCCTCCAAACCACCCCTTGCCTGCCAAAAATATTAAAAAAAAAAAAAAAAAAAAAAAAAAAAGGGGGCACCTATCTGGGCTAAGCCCCGGATCTCCTACAATCCTAAATCCGCCCCTGCCCCTGTCTGGACCCCCCTGGAGCTTACCAAGGAGTTCCTGCTCCCTCTCTCGACACGGACCCGTGTCTTCCGTCCGCAGGAGCACTGGAGTGCACCTGCTCCCTTTACCCCAAGAACATTCCCAATTCATATCCGTTATACATTTCTGGATGTAACTCTTGCCTACTTGGGAATACTATTAAACAACCTGAAAAGCCACATTCAACCTGCTTAAAACCCATTCTCACAATAATAGGGGAAAGAAAACGTTAGGAACTTGTTACATTCACCCACACAAGGGCTGAGTAATCACACACCCCCCTCTCTTTCTCACACACACACTCTCCCAGCTCTTTCTCTCTTGCCCCTTCCTCATCTCCCTCACCCCCCTCTGTCTCTCTATATCTCACACACACACACACACACACACACACACACACACACACACACACACACACACACACACACACACACACACACACACACACACACACACACACACACACACACACACACACACACACACACACACACACACACACACACACACACACACACACACACACTTCAGAAACAAACATAGTATCAATGAGAGCATCAATAATACACCTGAGTGAAGTCTAGTAAAAAAAGTAAAAACAAGTTTAAAAAAAAATATATAATAATAAAAAAAGAATCTTAAAAGTTAATCGTGAGTTAAAAAAAATAGTGACGTTAATAGAATCGGGCGATAACGTGTTAATACTGTGTTAACTTTCACAGCCTTAATATATATATATATGCTATCATACATTATATGCAGGTGTATAAGACACAGTATAAACAGTATGACTTACAGCACTACTGACCTAAAGCGCTGCTATTCAATAATGTAATCCACCATGCAGGTAACTTCAATATAGTGATGGAATCTCATTATTTTTAGTTACTTTCCGGGGAGGACTTTGCTAGCCACATAAACGGATCAATGTACTCCCCTTGACAGACAGTGTTTTGAATAGCGCTATCATCATCATTATATGCAACCCCCATCAAATTTTATTTCACAATCTGTGAAATTATTGTCTGCACAGATCTATATTTTTGCACTCAAAAAATAGATTTTTCCTCCAAAGACATGACAGTGAATGGTTAAGTAATTCACCCATTCACCAAAAGTGTGATTTAAGTTGACGGCGGAAATCTGGGCAGGTTTCAGCTGCCTTGACTGTGGTGGGAAGTTCGTTCCACCATCGTGGAGCGAGGACAGAGAATAGCCTGCTTCACTTCTATGACCCCCCAGGAGTCTCAGGTGGCCAGAAGATGCAGAGCGTAGGGGTCTTGGGGTTGAGGGTGTGTAGTCAGAAGATGCAGAGCGTAGGGGTATTGGGGGGGTGTAGTCAGAAGATGCAGAGCGTAGGGGTCTTGGGGGTGTGTAGTCAGAAGATGCAAAGCGTCGGGGTCTTGGGGTTGTGTAGTCAGAAGATGGAGAGCGTAGGGGTCTTGAGGGTGTGTAGTCAGAAGATGCAGAGCGTAGGGGTCTTGAGGCTGGGTAGTCAGAAGATGCAGAGCTTAGGGGTCTTGAGGCTGTGTAGTTAGAGACCATTGACCAGAGATAAGAGGGAGCTGCTCCCCTCGCTGCACAGTGTTCCAGCTCAAGAACCTTGAAGCGGTTTGTGCGGCAATGAGAAGCCATGTTTCCTTCATTCTTTTTTCTTTCTTTCTTTCTTTCTTTCTTTCTTTCTTTCTTTCTTTCTTTCTTTCTTTCTTTCTTTCTTTCTTTCTTTCTTTCTTTCTTTCTTTCTTTCTTTCTTTCTTTCTTTCTTTCTTTCTTTCTTTCTTTCTTTCTTTCTTTCTTTCTTTCTTTCTTTCTTTCTTTGTATTTACTGTGGCAGCATCAGATTACTGTAGGCCTATCCTATTCCATTTAATGTATTTCTCAACAACCCATCCCTCAATCACCTCCTCTCTTTCTCCAGTCCAAGTGTACAGTCATATAATAAGCCCTGATTGTCGCTCGATCTCTGTCTCTTTCACAGAGAGCCCACGCATGAAGGCCGCCAGCTTAGTCCCTGAATTGAGTCTGCACATATAGGAGCTCATTATGGCGGGCGGATGATGGATGAGGCCTTTTGTCATCATCCACGGCTGTAATCAACAATCAATGTGGAAGCGTGTGCAGCACAAATCATAGCCCTGCGCCACATCAATATGGGGAATGAAGGGTCTTGTTTTCTAGTCCCCGGGGTCAATAGTAATAGAGCGCTGGATGGATTTGGAGATCCTCCACCAGGCAGGATCCATACTGGAGAGCCCCACGGCTGTTTACATGGCTGACGGTAACACAGCGGCGGATATGACCTTGAATATGGCATTCATTAACTTTACGGTTTCGGCAGTTAATGCCACGATCCAACGTGATTTTGTTCAGGTCTGAATAAAGAATGAAACACTTTTCTTTGTCACACTGTAACCCCTATGGCTGGGGAGGTGTGTGCTGTCTACGAATGGATTTTTTATACTTACATCCACCATATATTTAACATATCGTTAAACATGTTTTTACATTAATCAATACTGTTTCTTGCAGCCGTATTGAAAAAGCTAAATTTAGCATTTTGAATGAAAGATAGCACCGTGGCGATTGTCATATGAGGTAATGTCAATATATCACATTGTAACTTGTACTAAACACCATGAAATACCATTGGGCTAAATACTGCACTCATGTGAGAGTAGCCGGCCTTCAACATTGTGAGTTTGTGTTTAATCCACATCTAGAGGATGGTATTATATGGTTCTATATGAAATGTTGGACACAAAGGTGCTATTTATGTAATGAAGCTCTACAAAGGTATTTATGTGAGGGTGAAGTTAGTTTTGAAAATGTTTATTATTTGTGTGTGGAGGGCTAGCCCTGGCCTTGGTGAAACACAGACAGAGACAGCAGAGAGGTTGTCTGCTGCCCACCCAAACAGTACTGTTTTTCCTCTAAGCAATTTTTCATTGGCTGAACACATTTTCTTTGAATTGTTCTTAACCTGTTAAGCCCTAGCCCTATTTTCTGAAAATCTTCTTAAAAATACATACCTAAGTAAATGGAAGATTGCTCCACTTCTACAAGGTGCACTTCTTGCATGTTCTTGGTATGTAGGGACATCTATGGATCTCAGGGAATGTATTCCGAGTGTTAGAAATATTGTCTGTTACTAGGCTTAATTAAATTGTGATGAAACAAAGGAGAATATAAATTATGATTTTTATTTGCATCTTTGATGGTGAATAACACCATGCTAAAAATGACCAGACAGGAAAAACTGCCACTGAGCTCGTTCAGCACCTTCTTGATCACGTGTAAAAAAAATCTAAGCAAATTAATAAAGGGAAGATGATTAAACAGAATGTTTTGTATATACAGTACAGTTCTGCCATCCGGACACATGCCATTTGAAATTGTATTATAGAATAGAATAGAATAGAATATCAGGCCTATAAATTACCTTATTATAGCCAAATTGCACATCTATGGATCGGGCCAAATCTCCTCTTTCAAATAGCAGAGTTCAATTTGGATTTAGTATCACCAGGCGTGCAGCAAGAACAGCGGATTCTTGCTAAACGTTCACAGAAGGTAGACACACTAACTGCGCTCCAATCTATGCCAATAACGTTCTATTTCGTGGTAGATAATCCTGAGAAATAAGAAAAATAAAATAAATTCATCGACAAGTCATTGCAGGAAGCTGGTAGGAGCTGTGTAATGTAGTTCTTCGAAATGTCAACGCTCATTGAGAGCTCTGTATGTCCTCTCCTCATATGCCTACCATATTTCCTCTAATATTGGACGGGTCTTGTATTTACCTCAGCTGCAAAGAGCACCAGGCCTTTATTAGAGAGAGGCTTATATAAGAGGCAGGCCTTAATTTCATTTATTTAGACTAACATTATTTAAATATTGAGTGCTGATGTATATTATGCTATTTATAGCTCATAGAACATGTTGAGAGGTCCCTGTGAAGGTTTTAAGTACATAGTGATTTGGCAGCTGTCCTTTTCAGTGACCAGAAACCACAGGGAGTCAAGTCCTGAGGTTACATTGTAATATAATAGAACAGATGTCTGTGCTGATAAATAGGAACTTGGTAATGATCATAGTCAGTTCATTTAGGAATTACAACTGTGTGAAATATGAATGCATTATATTTCTCATCTTAAAACAATCAATGATTACCTCAATTATATTAAGGAATGTATAGGTAATCAGGAACAGCATAGTGTGTGTGTGTTCTAGAAAACTGTGGGTGCTGTGGGAACACAGAGCTCAATTTACATATAGTAAGTGGTCAAGAACTCTATTTACGACCGGAACTGTGGCCCAGCTGCCATGCAAAAGTAAAGCCTTAAGACAATTGGCTCTGTTGATCAAAACAAAAGACCTGAATAGAACTGTCAAGAGACGCCTAGTATAGAGTGATTGAGAATCTCAACTCCATACAGAAAAGGGCTGAGATAGCAGCTTCAGGCAAGGAGGTGAGGAAGATAAGCATTTGCTCCTACTTCAAAGAACAGGATCTGGTTTCACGTTGGGACACAAACTGTGTCTTAGATTACTCCTATAACCTCCCAAAGTAACAAACTATGTAAGTAAATTAGAAATCTGGTGTAAACTCTAAAGACATTAGTAACAAAGCAGGAAAATAGCAGCAATATTTATACAATATTGTACCGGTGTTCAAGATTAAGTAGGACGTTTTTAACCGTTTGAAAAGTTGATTTAAACAATAAACAGGGTATCAGATAATAGTTGGTGAAGCTTTGAACAAAAAATAAGCTAACTAATGTATTATAAATGGTAAAAAATCTGCTAAAGACTGATATAAAAGTGTTAATTAATTAGGAAATAATCACTAGTTGTTATGATATTTCCAGTAATGTTTAAATACATTAAAAAGCTTTAGACTATAAAACGATAGGTTGCTATCTTTAACAATAGAGAACCACCCACAAATCCAGGAACAATCCTTATTTAGGTATAGTATGAACCCAAAATGGCCGACATCTAGAATAGCCAATCAGAGAGAGACTATACTTCTGGCTCCTACGTCATATGACAACAGGACTTAGAGGCGTGGTTTAGTCTTTTTAAGGTAACGCACAGTAGAGAAGGGGAGAACTCACACCCTCAGAGACTCAGACTCACACAAACACGGAGGACGGAAGACAGCAAACGAGAACAAAATGGAAGAAAACCCCTCACCATGGCAACGAGCCAAACAACAACCAATCCATCGATGGAGAGCTCCTGGCTCAAGCAGACAAAGAACATTACTAGATAGAAGAATAATGCTGCTTTGAACATTCTTTAATGATATGGACTACTCTCAGCAAAATCTCATGCCTGAGTTTGCTGAAAGCCAAACCTTTTAAACTAGTTATGCGTTGTTTTTTATGCAATTAAACGCATTTGACCCGCATTTCATTGTATACTTGTATGCCGTGACAATTAAAACTCTTGACTTGACTTGACTTGACTTGATGTTTGATTTGAGCTCTGCGTCCGTTCTGCCATTTCCTTTCAGTTCACAGCCATCGAAGGACGATTCTTCTCCTGTATCTGGTAAATGCAGCAAGTAGAATATATACCCAACAATGCAGAGTACACGAATAGTGTTATGACTATACGATCACGGACCAACAGAATATCATCTGTTACCAAAGTGCAACACAGTAATTGTGAAACTGCGGTGGATTAACATAATTCACACACTGAAGTTGGAACTGTCTATAGGTTGCGGGGCAATTTAGCGCGTGGTAACTTCTCGACTCTACCTGAGTCGAATCGAGTTGATAACATGAAGTGCGGCAATAGCTTTAGCTAACGCTATCATAGCCATCATGATCTGTAATGTAAACTGGACAATGCCAGCCCCGCCTGCCAACGCCATATAGATAGTGAACGTGCAAAACAAGCCAACGTCATCCAGCCGACACCACAGATATAGCTATGACAGCGTTAGCTAACGCCAACGAAGTGAGAGTAGGGAAACGTTAAAGTAGTCAGAGTGTAGCGGGAACGGTAGAGGGAGGCAGCACTTCATTTGCATTGGCAAGAGTTTATCTCATTCTATATCACAGCACGAAAAATTGCGACCTTGTATTGGAAGCCGGCCTGTATTTGTCTGCATGTATCAAACCCCCGTCCATTATAAGAGGCCCGTCCTCTATTTGAATGCCCTCCACTATTAGTGGATTTACAGTACAAACCAAATTGCAACGCAAATTCTAAATGGCAGATATTCGCTAAATTATGAATACATTCCATAAACTAAAATCTCACTAATAACACTTGCACCTATTGGTAAACAGACGTATTTTTGAAAATATACACTATGAATGCTGTTTTGACAGGATTAGGGTATTTACTCTGGCTACATTTGGAGAAAAAAACTCAACATTATGTCATACAGTCTGGAGAGATTGATTTATGACGTGATGTCATCTGCGGTCCGCCGGTGGTTCACTTTTGATTGGGTGGGCAAGATGCACATTTGGTTTGGCTACACCCACCCCTGCCCATAGCTATAGCCGGCCCCCACTCTGATCCATCACTTACCAACCGCCGAAGTGCACTCGAGCAAGGCACTTAACCCCCAGGCAGTGGAGCTGCTCAGCAGTGTTGTAGTACTCGAGTCCAGGACTCGGACTATAGTCAGAGTCAGGACTCGTGACTCGACTTGGACTTGAGCAGTGATGACTCGGACTCAGACTTGGACTTGATTGCATTCGGACTCGGAAGGTGCAGACAAGGACTCGGACTTGTTAAATGATGAATACAGTTATTTATTTAATATATTTTTTTGTAATAGGCCCTAGCGGCACGGTGGTGTAGTGGTTAACACTGTCGCCACAGAGCAAGAAGGTCCAGGGTTCGATTCCCGCTTGGGGACCCGGTTTCCATGATGCCAGGTACTCAGGTGGGGTATCTCCCAGGCATTTCTGTGTGGAGTTTGCATGTTCTCCCCGTGCTCGCAAGGGTTTCCCCCCCGATAAGATAAACCCAATGGAAAAATATGCACAACTGATCGCTAACGCAGTGGCGTCGTTGACGAAGACGGACAGGAGCACTTGGATTGGTCCCCGGGGCGCGGCTCACGTTGATGCCCTATCTGCTCCCGGCTGCCCTTGGGGGGAAGGACAACGGGATGGGAAAAGTGCAGAGAGACATTTCATCGGCGACTCAGTGCATGTGTGTGTGTTCCTGTGGGTCATCCCATCTCGCGTGTGTGTGTTAAACTGCATGACAAATAAAGACTTCTAGTCTAACCGATTATTATTATTATTAATCATTTGGCACAAGATATTGATGGCTAGTACATTCGTTTGGCTATTGTGTCACAAAGTAAATAAAACGAAACGGTGACCGCTGTGTCATTTATGTTTAATGTAGACCTTTTTTTATTTGTATGTCAGCTCTTTGACTGCCAGAGTGGAATGGACTCAACCTTGATGACTTGGACTCGGACTCGGACTAGGGTAATGGGGACTCGACTCTGACTCGACTCTGGCTCTTCTTTTGTGACTTGGTGACACGGACTCGAACACTGGGGACTCACGACTTGACTCGGACTTGAGATAGTGACTCGATTACAACACTGTGAACTGCGTGAGTGTGAAGTAGGGTGCAGCTAAGGCCTAACAAAAATAATGGTTGGTTTCAGGTTGCCGACCGACCCTGCCGATTTAGGTGCGACCCAATATATTTTATGAGTTTAAAAAAAAAATTATATATTAAAAAAAAAAAAAAAAAAATTTTTTTTTTTTTTTTTAGAATAAAGTTTCATAGAAATCTTAGTCAAACATTTAGTATTATGGATATTAAACATGCTGGCAGAGTACATGCATCCATGTTGTTGTGAACATTTTAACCCTTTCACTGCCACACGACAGCCGGTTAACCCTTTCACTGTGACAATACAGAAGGTTAGCCCTTTACTATCACACAACCGACGGCGATGCTCCATCATTAGCATCATTAGCTCCGCATCCGCGGAGCTAATGATGCTAATGATGGAGCATCGCCGTCGGTTGTGTGATAGTAAAGGGCTAACCTTCTGTCGTGTGGCAGTGAAAGGGTTAATTAAATAAAGAAATTCCCTATCCATAGTCGCCGTGGGAAAGAATAAAAAAAAAAAAAAAAAAATCCCTACCTACCCATGGCCAAACTGACAACCAACCTGAAACCAACTATTATTTTTGTTAGGCCTAACTACAGAAGAGCTGAACAGCTGTTTGCTCTACAGCAGTGACCTTGAATATAGCATGCATTAATTTTGTCTTCACTTCAACAGAACAACTAATTGCTTCCGCTGTTCGTGAAATGAAATGTGTTTTTTCTTTGTGAAACTAAGGCTGCATGTGGACATACTTTAGTTCAAGCCATTTACAATAACAGATGTTGACAACACACGGAATCCCACGCAAAACAATGGGCTTGATGCTCAACACCAGACAATTAAGCAAAGACAATGCATGGCATTACATTTTATTACTGACAGAATCATGACCTCATCTATATACTGTATATATATATATATAAAAAAAAACGAGAGAGAGAGAGAGAGAGAGAGAGAGAGAGAGAGAGAGAGAGAGAGATAGAGAGAGAGAGAGAGAGAGAGAGAGAGAGATAGAGAGAGAGAGAGAGAGAGAGAGAGAGAGAGAGAGAGAGAAAGAGATAGAGGGGGGGGTATAGAGTAAAACTCAGGGACCAGCCCTGGACGGCTAATGGGGGCACAAAAGGTCGTGAGCCGGATTCAAACCGGCAGCATCTCGTAGACATGGGGTGTGAGCCAAAGCTTAGTTCCTGACCTTCAAGTTTAACCCTTTCACTACCACACTACCGAAGGTTAACTGTCTGTAGTGTGGTAGTGAAAGGGTTAACCGTCTGTAGTGTGGTAGTGAAAGGGTTAAAGGGAACGACAAGGTAATGTAAATAATCATATTGCGTCACGATCTACACTTATCTGTAATGCAAGTCAGACTAAATTGAGAAATGTATTTGGCTGGATACACAAACATCTCCTCCTCTTGATGTCCAAACAAAAAAGGTAATTGTGTTTACAACGCTGATACACTTTAATGTTTAGAGACAAGGAGAATGCAATAAACACACGCTGATGTACCAGGAAACATATGGCAGGGGAGCAGATGATGTGTTCTAGTTTTATATTCCCAGGTGGGAGGGGTACATTCAAAATGCAAAAAGGGGCTGCATTTATATCACAACTTTTATCCAAAGCACTTTACAATTTATGCCTCACATTCACATGGCAGAGGTGACCATGCAATGTAGCAACCTGCTCATCTGGAACAGTTAGGGGTCAAGCGTCTTGCTCAAGGACACTTCGACACGCTGCCGGGAGGAGCCGGATTCTAACCATCAGATTACCAATATGACTGCTCTACCTCCTGAGCCACTACTGCACCACCTAATAAATCAGTAATGAATACCTAAACTCAGTAACGTAATCCCATTGCTTCCAGTTACTATACATATAGTATCTACAGATATGTAAAAATTATTATTATGCAGGTATGTACAGACAGATGTGGATAGCAATACATACGGTAAGAATGTATATATAGAAGGACTATTCTTGTACATTAGATATCTTCATATCTCTGTTTTCCATGGTGTTCTTGTACATTAGATATCTTCATATCTCTGTTTTCCATGGTGTTCTTGTACATTAGATATCTTCATATCTCTGTTTTCCATGGTGTTCTTGTACATTAGATATCTTCATATCTCTGTTTTCCATGGTGTTCTTGTACATTATATATCCTCATATCTCTGTTTTCCATGGTGTTCTTGTACATTAGATATATTCATATCTCTGTTTCCATGGTGTTCTTGTACATTATATATCCTCATATCTCTGTTTGTGCAAATTTGCGCGCCCGAGCCGGCGACCCCGGGGGCCACCCTGGTGGCCAAATCAATATGGCCGCTGTCCTGAAAAACGTCTTGGCTATATCTTTTGAACCAAATTAACTAGAAATACAAACTTGGTGTCTATTTTATGTTTTTTGACTATTAGAAACACATTGGAATGCTTATATTTACAATTGGGTGTGTCTGGACCCTTAATTTGCATATTTCCAAGATGGCAACTACCCGAAAGTGAGTTTTACCAGAACTTTTGTTTTTTCTGTCTATAAAAGTGAAATTCTATATAACATAATTATATCAGAATCAGACACATTGATTGCCAGGCAATATTTATAATGTCAAATAAACCTAAACAACAATTGGTTGCCAGGCGTAACAACAACAACAACAAAGGCGAAAACAGACAGAACAACAATAAATACCCTACAATACACAAACAATACAGAATCATACCCCACATTAGCCCAAATTGACAATCCACATACGACATCAAGGTGCTGAGTCTATAGATATACATTTACGGGGATGGATGTGCTCAGTCCTTTTTATTTACCAGGGTGAGTGATTGTGGATAGAAGCTGTAGGCAGGGCCGCTTGGGAGAAATGCGAGGCCCTGTGCGAGATTTAAACGCGCTGTCTCTAGGTTAGCTTTAGCTAAGCTAGCTACTAGCCGACATCATCATGGCTATATCCCGACTGAACCACACTTAATATTATAACGTAGCTAAAGCTAACTAGCTGTCCCTGTCTTTAGCCGGGATGGGTAGCCTGACTGAACTGTCTAACATGCAACAACTTTCATCTTCAGTCCATCTGCCGAACGATGTCCTCTTCATCTTGGCTGGCATAAGCTCCAATGCTGCAGCCGTGAGCGTGAGTCGAATCGCTCACGTCTGGCAATGAGTCGGTTCACGCCCCCCCCCCCCCCCCCGGCACGCACACAGGCACACACAATGAACTCAACAGATGCTCCTGGCTGTAACCCCTCCCCTCATTGAAACCAATTCTGCTGCCTGCAGAGCCTCAGAGCCAGGAACGTGTCTAATGTGAAATATATAAGCATATAAGCAAAACTAGATTTTAGGTCTGTGATGAAAAAGGGCCTCGCGGGAAGGGGGGCCTCGCAAAAAAAATAAAGATAAAAATAAAAAAAATAATACATTTTTTTTTTTTTTTTTTGTGCGAGGCCCCCCTTCCCGCGAGGCCCTGTGCGACCGCACTGCTCGCACACCCCCTGAGGCGGCCCTGGCTGTAGGTGACAATTTTTATATCATAATCACACAACCAGATTACTTATTGTCGTCTCACTGTAGTCTCGACCCTCATTGTTGGTACAGGCACCCTCACAGCCACATATCGCTGCTGGCGGAACAAAACCTTGTAACTCCAAAAACCCAACTTTTCAGCAGATGAAAAAAAACGAACACAGATTTGAGGGCGAATAGAGTTACGAGGTTTAGACAGATGATTGGTTTAATGCTTTCCCATTGTGTAGACTTTGTAAAACCACACACACATGGAGGATGATCTACTGAGTTGATAAAAAAAAATTAAATTGATTTACAAGGTTTTGTTCCGCCAGCAGCGATATTGAGGTGCAATGGACTCCAGCTTTAAAGAATTTGCAGCGCCCCCTACATGACTTTTTGCAGCAGCAGTGGAGGAGAATGGTGCAGGCTTTATTGGCATCTGCAAGATGAGTCCAGTAAGGTGCCCCAGTCTTGGTCGTGGAGTCCTAGTACCAGCCCCATGTACTGAACTCTGGGATATTTAGCTGGACAGAGGTCGCTGTTTCCAGTAAAAGGGCCAACTTCGTGAACCCTTGCAAATGAGTCAGCCACTTGTTTCCATAATGTCTTGTGTGTCGAGTGCTACAAGGTCATTATTTGGTAGAAATGGATTTCTCCATAACCTCTGTGAAGGATTTGACATCTTTCCTGAACATGACCTGCAAGCTATTTGCCTATTTGTGATGAGATGTTGACGATGATGTGCTGCTGTTATACACAGCTTCAAACTCTTGCACCAACCTGGTGCAGTCAGGCCCTGCAAGCATGAAGAGTGTGAGGGCTTCAGGGCTTTCATAGAGTCCAGCTGCTCCACCACAGGACTGCAGGATTTAGTTTGATTGCTCTTGGGATTGATCTTTTGCAATCAAGCTGAACTTACGTTCTGACCGCTGCACTATGAATTTCCCCTTCATGAACTCTTCATAAATGGCGGGATTTTTTTCAGGCAGCTCAAACATGTCTCGAACATGGACGGGTAACCAGCTAGCGTAGTTTGTTTGATCCATCATGTGAAACCAAGCACAGAGCTCATCACACACTTGAATGTACAGCTTGAAGTGTCCTTCTCGGAGTGACCGAACAAATCGACAGAACAGTAACTCTAGCTCTAGCACCTACGGTGGCTGCAATTCTAAACTGGCACCGGTAAATGTCCAAACCCCCACCCACCCAACCCCCTCCAATGTACAGTTTCTTCCCCCTCAAATGTATAAATTTTCTTTTATGACCGCTTTCTCTTAAACAGTACTGTATATTTGTATATCTTGTATGTGTATAAATGTCATGATGAATTGAAAATGGGGGACCCTGATGTAACCAAGACGAAAGTCTTTCTCTGGTCTGCATCCCCTTAACCATTTGGTTGCCGAAAACGTAGAACTACGTTTCTGTCGCCCGATCGTTGAGTGCCGGAAACGTAGATCTATGTTTTTCTCATGGTATTTATTTTATTCACTATTGCCATTCATAATTCAGCGGGGCACCTTGTTCATACTGTTCTGAGTCTGTCTGAGCATGTGTGCATGAGGAAGGATAATAATAATGATGTAGCGTTGATTTCAGGAAGATCAGATAATCAGGCGAAAAATTACAACGTGTTTATTGAATTACACAAAAACGCGGTGTTCGCGTCTTTTCCCTGGAATTACTCAGAAGCAACCAAACTATGTTCATATTCAAAATGGTATAAAACGGAAATGTACGGATGAGAAAATTATCTGTTTTTTGCACGTTGACCAGAAGCAACTCACTGAGACTCGACGGCGTTATTAGACCCATAGCTATACTATAAAATATAGGTTTAGCTCTACAAACTACAACTACGTTTACATGGGGTTAATGGACGGCAATGAAGGGGTCACGTCCTGGAAGGGGCATGGCACTCAATGTGTTAACAATTGTTTGTATTGAGTGGTACTGTATTGTACCCATTCTGCAATCTGTTAATAAAGTTATCAATCAATCAGCTCCATGATGGTAGACCAGTACTTGAACTGTGGAAACTCCGCTGAAGATTGTTTGTCCCACATTTTGAATGTTTCAGATGGGCCAATAACATCCACACAATAAGCAGAGTATGCCTTCTGCTAGAGAATATGAAGGGACATGAGAGTGACTTGATGGACATAACGTGTGCGTTTGAAATGGTGCTCAATGAGGGCAGACTGAGCTCGTCCTGTAGTCAAGACCTGTGCCTGGGTAAGGACAGTGGTCCAACCTGAATCGCGGAGCTTGCCCGCCATAAGGTGAGCTTTGTCTTCGATATCAAGAGAGTCAAGTCAAGTCAAGAGTTTTATTTGTCACGGCATACAAATATACAATGAAATGCGGGTGGTCTTGCCCGCGACGATGTGCAATACAGTGGTACAACATATAATAGAATCCAATAAAAAAACAACATTGTGCAATAAACAGGTAACAGGTAACATGGTGTGACATCTCGGTATCTGTACATAGTTATTTACAGAGCATATAGGACATGCTAGGTAGCTTTAGTAGTGCAATACACTGTTCCTGTTGTTATACTAATTTAAAGTGGCCTTTCCTCTTGGCCATAAGTGTGCGTGTGTGCGGCATGAGTGTGTGCCCGCTCTTGTTAAAGTGTTAAAGTGGCTGCTAGTGTGTGAGCGTGCACAGCGTGCGTGTCATGTGTGTGCTCATGTGTGCTTGTGTGTGGATAGTTCAGTGTTCTGTGGCACTCAATGTTCATTGTTCAAGGCTCTGATGGCCTGGGGGAAGAAGCTGTGCCTAAGCCTCTCCGTCCTAGTAGCTGGGGTTCGCAGGCGTCTGCCTGACCTCAGCAGCTGGAACAGGCTGTTATTGGGGTGGTGGGGGTCTTTCATTATCCTGCAGGCTCTGGATTTGCACCTCTTGTTGTATAGAGCCTGCAGGGGAGTTAGCGCAATACCCGTGGTACGCGCGGCTGAGCGCACCACTCTCTGTAGGGCCTTCTTGTCCTGTGCCGTGCTGTTTCCATACCAGGCAGTGATGTTTCCGGTCAAGATGCTCTCTACAGCTCCTGAGTAGAAGGACTGGAGTATCTTCCCCGATACTCTGAACTTCCTTAACTGTCTCAGGTGGTAGAGGCGCTGCTTCGCTTTCTTTACTACTGTGTCTATGTGTGTTGACCATGTCAGATCCTCTGAGATGTGGACCGCCAGGTACTTAAAGCAATGCTCCCATCTTTACGACCAACTTATCTTCACCAAGTGTCGCAGGATATTGCCATTGGAGCTGCTTGGCTATAGCATACAATGGGTGATCAGCACTAAGGACAGCAATCTGACCAGGATTCAGGAATGATGTGCCTGAATCTGTGCTAGCTCCATTGCATGCTTCATCATGGATGCAGATGCTGCTTTATCTGGGAATAAGGGGTACACTCCTATCTCTGCACGAGGTTTCACTGTGTCATCATTCATAACAATTGTATATGAGTCTGGAAGTTTGGGTGTGGATGAATCTTCAGTGTCAACTTTTATAGGAGGACACTCAAGTCCTAGATGGTCATGAGAGAGATGATTTTTAGCACTCAGTGCAGTTCCATGGAACTCGTTCTGTGAGTAGTTCCCTTTGCTGTGCCCATCTAGATTGTCAACGTCATAGGTGGTGAAGACATCCTGACGAAGATTAGTACGAAGAACAATGCCATCTTCATTGTGTCGTTTACACACTGCACATGCCAGGGACTGCTTCACCTCCATTACTCATTTATATGACACTGACAACCCTTGTGCATGTGCTTCATCAACTTCCGTTTTCTGGCGTCCATTGCCATGCAATTTGAGCCCACAATAGCGCGGAAAGGGCATTTCTGTCCTTGCTGTGATGTATTGTGTCAGTCTTGCAGGTGTGATGGGTGCTGCCATATGCATTGTACTTCTGACATTGGGTGACAAGACTTGCTATTTTCGTTCTCGGTTTCAGGTTGGCATCTTCTGTATTAGCTGCACAGGGTTTGTGGAGTGCTGGACCCTGGAGGACGATATCATTGAACACTCGTAAGGGTTCTGCAACAGAGGTTGTGAGACAGTTGGATGGGAAGGAGCCGTCAAATGTGTGCCCTGGTTGTAAGCAATACAAAACCAAGGCCCTCAACAACAGAATCGCCTCATCCTGATTAATCTGGTTGGAATTGTGACCTCTAGCTACTTTCTTAGCCACTTGTTCCTTGTTTGCGATGTATGTGTCCCTCCATTTCTGGTGTTCACTCCATTCAGGCAGATATTTGAGGAGCTGTTGCTTGAATCTTGTTGTGTTGGGTTCATAATCAAGACATGAATGCGAAATGAATCAATATTGAAACAGAAACATAAAAGTTAAGGTAAAACTCATTTTCGGGGAACCGCCATTTTGGAAATATGCAAATTAGGGGTCCAGACACACCCAATTATAAAAATAAGCATTCCAATGTGTTTCTAATGGCCAAGAAACATAATATAGACACCAAGTTTTTATTTGAAGCTCATTTGGTTCAAAAGTTTTAGCCGAAACCTTTTTCGGAGGGCGGCCATATTGATTTGGCCACCAGGGCGACACCGGTGGGCGCTGGCTCGGGTGCCCTGGCTGAATCATTAGAACATACTCTGAGCTACATCTGGGCCAAATTTGGTGCTTTTGCACAAATTTGCACGAACTTAGCCCCATATAGCCCTAAGGCCCCCAACTAATAGTGTTCTTGTAGGCCTACATTAAATATCCTCATATCTCTGTTTTCCATGGTGTTCTTGTACATTAGATATCTTCATATCTCTGTTTCCATGGTGTTCTTGTACATTAGATATCTTCATATCTCTGTTTCCATGGTGTTCTTGTACATTAGATATCTTCATATCTCTGCTTGGACTTTGCTCTTGTTCTGCCCTGAATGAGGGGGATGCTCAATCCAGTGAGACCCCTTTCTACTCAATCTATTAGACTGGGTCTGAGTTTCCTCTTCAGAGGACTCATCACACAAGTCTTCTGTGTCATCAGGGGAGAGCTGGGAGAGCTGCAGTAAGGTTTCAGACTCAAAATCAGGACCTAGGATTACCTCCTCGTTTTCCTCATCCTATTTTTCATGCAGCATATCTATGCCAATTTCAGCAGTAAATCTGCGACGACTGGGACCAGCCATATTCAATTAACACCCTAGATAATCTAAAGCACAAGAATATTTTCAAATGCACATCAATATATTGTTCTATTTTGAGTTTTATTTTAAGATATTCCTTTATTGATCCCCTTGGGGACATTCAGGCATAGCAACATGATGGAGGGGGGAGGGGAGGTATGTACAGGTAGTAGAAGACATACAGGTACAGGTCACAGAATTATAGTACAGTGGAGAAGTAAAAATGTAAATAGAATAAAAATTTAGTGTAAACAATATACAATATAATTAACTCTGGACATGCGCATATGGGCACCAATTTAGTTTACCTAGCTAATGTTAAATAGAACATGTCATCTATACAAGTACTGCTATGTATTAGTACTATACATGCTGAGTACTACTATATACTATTCACAGTGACTATTCCTATAATACCAAACACACTGAGTACTCATGTACCATATACTAGCCTATTATGTACTATAAATACTGAGTACAGTTAGATGTATACTAGAAGTTAGCCACGCCCCTTGAATCTGAGACAATGCAGCGGACCTCAAATGTTTTAGGTAAAACAAATTGTATAATATAATATTTTGTGGTGATCAAAAACAAGATATTTAATGAATACTTGGTGTAACTGAGGGGTACAATTCCCTGACTGTATTGATAAGTATGGTATCATTAAACCACTACCGCTTTATGTACTTTAACTACTGGCCATACAGTACACGATATCTAAATATGATGAACACTTTCCACAATGAAATCGGTTCCAGTCAAAGGTAATAATCAAATATTTAATGGAGCAAAAGGTACATAGAATATTTATCTTACATTTATCATTTGAATGCACTTGTAAGGCAAATGAGTACTCGTAGGCAAATCAACACTGAATGTCCAATCTCTGGTTACGCAGGAAGCAAGTATACAACCTGGCTCTTAGGGAATTACATCTATGGTACACTTAATGATATAGCGGGATATTCTGGAAGGGGTCCTCCCGGTTGTAAGCCGGTAGGGGGGGTAGGAGAGCCGTCAGTAGTAGACCGTCTGGTCAACGATATCTATGGAGACTTCAAGTACAGAAGACAGTGCAATAGACTCTTGATCCGCAGATGAATACACCTTGGTTCTCTTGTAGGCTGTAGCTCCACAATGAAGAAGAAGCTAGGCGACCTCAGTCTCTCTGAGCGCCGACTCAACTTGACTCCTCTCGGGGGTAAATCCAACACTCACAGGCGTCGGCGATTATCCGCTCCACAAATCACAGTACCAAAGCAAATATATATTCCAGCCGCATAGGGCTCAGCAGTCGTCGGGTAGGTAATCCAGTGTACATGTCCCTCGGTCCTCGCCTAGATCTCCTCGGATGAAAGCGCCATGTGGTCGGCCCAACCTGGATAAGACTCTAGATAACACGAGGAAGCGTTGGAGTTGCTGGTCACTTTAGAACTCTAACCGCACGATGCACCATACACGATAGACTATTATTACTTAATAGAAATACGTCGCACTCGACGGTACAGTGCCAAACTCTGACAATTCAGTTATTAATTCGCACGAGGTCTCAATGCTATTCTAAGGCCAAACAGGCCATACTTCACCGCACGTCGTATCGTGGGTGAGGCTTCACGTTCTGTTACTAAGTTGGGAAGAAGGGTAAGAAGGGACTTCTACATTTACTTGCGCCATATTTATATGCACGGTGAACAAATAGTGCCACTCTCATTTCGGTAGCCGTATCCCTGAGCGGAGCCGGGGCTAGTACGGACATGTCTCGTCGGTACCTTTGAACTTGACGCCAGGGGCTGGTCCCCTGGCGCCTGGTCCTTTGTCCAATAAGAGAATGAACTATTATGGGCTATAGTAGGCTAAAGGGATATTCCGTGCATATGTACAAGGAATATACAAGGGATATCAAACGACATACAAATACTATTCAATATATATCCATAAATAAATATATATATTCGGTTTAATCTGATCCTTCGTAACAGCCGCCCCCTAATTAGTCCCACCTAATTAGCTAAGCAGAGACAGATTAACCGCACTGTCCACTACTCAATGTCCGCTGTGAGGGTCAGTCAGTTCACAAAGTCATGGGGTCATGGTCGTCATCGATAGTATCGGGGAGCCTTGGCAGTTCTATTAGCCTCGCCACGGGTCGGGTGTAGGTCCGCCCTTGGACGAGCACTTCAGCTGCTCGGACCTTTCCATCGGCACCGGTGATCACTTTGCTTACGCGGACAGCCGGCCACATAGCTCGGGGTAGTGACTGGTCGATAATCATGACGACTGTTCCTTCTGTCAAATTGTCTCTCTCTTTCACCCATTTCTGGCGGGTCTGTAGAGACGGTAGGTAGTGGAGTAGGAAGCTGTTCCAAAACTTGTCAGCCAATACTTGACTGTACCTCCACATTCTTCGGCCGTTCGCTTCTTCAGGCCTGTACATTGTCTGGGGTAGCGCGGGGTCCAGCCGCCCCATCAAGAGTGTGTTGGGGGTGACTGGGTCGACATCTGCTACATCACTTGAGACGTAACCGAGGGGCTTTGAGTTCAATACTCCCTCGATCTCCGTGAGGACTGTCATTAAGACTTCTTCCGCCACGGTCTGGGCCCCAAGCACGGCGTACAGGGCTGTCTTTATAGAACGTACTTCTCGTTCCCAAGTTCCACCGAAGTGAGGTGCGTTCAGGGGATTAAACTGGAAGTCAATCTGGGATGGAGCGAGGTGGGTCTTAAGTTCTGGGCCCATAGCTTGGAAGCTCTCTCTCAGCTCTCTTTCTCCGCCTTTGAAGTTTGTCCCGTGATCAGACAATAATGTAGACGGTTTTCCCTTCCGTGATGTGAATCTTCGGAAGGCCATAAGGAATGAGTCTGTGCTCATGGTTGGAAGGAGTTCGATATGTATCGCTCTGGTGGTCATGCATTTGAAAACAATACCCCACCGCTTCTCGGTTCCTCTTCCTTTCTTTATATACAGCGGGCCGAAACAGTCCATACCGGTGGAGTGAAAAGGCTTGTCGCCGAGTCGGAGGCGACAGGGAGGTAGGTCAGCCATCCGGGGTATACTGGGCTGGGCTCGCCACTTACGACAGTCTAGACAGGTTCGCTGGAAGCGCCGCACTGCTTCTCTCCCTTGCAGTATCCAATAACGACGTCTGATCTCCGCGAAGACTCTCTCTGCCCCTGCGTGGTGCAGATCCTCGTCGTATTTCTTTATGATCAGCTCTGTGACCTTGTGTCGGCTGTTCAAGACTATCGGGTACTTGACGTCATCCGGTAAGTCTGGGGCTCTCCGCAGACGACCACCCACTCTGATGAGACTATGGGCGTCGCTCTCGGGGGCTAGGTGGAGCAGTCTGCTGTCTGATGGGACGGGCTTTGCTCCCTGTAGACAGTCTAGCTCATCGGGGAACGAGTCTCTCTGGGCTCGTTGTAGTAGAAGAAGTTCGGCTTCTTCGTAGTCAGCTGCTGAAATGTCAGTCGTGGGCTGAACCTCTGGGTGGTGCCACAGAAATGTCTTTAGCTGCGCACTCTGTAGGGTGAGGCAATCGTCTATGTCGGGGTCTGTGGAGACGAGTGTGTTCAGTCCACAGAACATAGGTTTCTTGTTTTCGGCCTCCTCTTTACTCGCCTCCCGTGGGGTGGGTGTAGGCCACTCTTCTTCGGGGAGCTTGAGAAACTCTGGTCCGTCACTGTAGAGGTTGTGACGGGTGAGGTCATCCAGGGACATTCCCCGGGTGATGACGTCAGCTGGGTTGTGTTTGGTGTCCACATACCTCCAGCTCGCTACTTCTGTTAACTCTTGAATCTCAGTGACTCTGACTCCCACGAAGACCTTGTATCTGCACGAATCAGACCGGATCCATGTGAGTACTGTCGTGGAGTCTGACCACAAGATTGTTCTTTGCACCGGGATGGTGAGTTCACGTTGGATTAACGTGGCGAGCTGCGCTCCTGCTAGGGCTGCGCAGAGCTCTATACGCGGGATAGACTGTTGCTTTCGTGGGGCTATTCTTGAGCGAGCCAGGATGAAAGCAGTATGTATTTCTCCTCCCTCCTCTCGGGCACGCAAGTAGGCCACCGAACCGTAGGCTACTTCGGAGGCGTCGCTGAATACGTGCAGGTCCATCTTGCATGTCTCTGGCCTCACTGTGGGTGGGAAGTAGCTGCGGCGTATGTTAACACCTGGGAGTGAGCGGAGTTCCGTCTCCCACTCTCTCCATGTGGATGCAAGGTGTTCGGGTATGGGATCGTCCCAGCCCTGGTCCTTGTCCCATAGCGCTCTTACAATCATCTTTGCCCTGGTGGTGTAAGGTAGAATACATCCCAACGGGTCATATTGTCTGGCGAGTGTTCTGTATACACTCCGTCTGGTGGTCGGTATTGCCGTCGACCTTCCCTGCTCCTTGGTCAGGGGTTTGTGTCTATAATGGAGCGAGTCTGTTTTGAAGCGCCAGACTAGTCCTAGTGTCATTTCTTGGGCTTCTCCTGGGATGGTCGCCATCCAGGTGTCGCTGCTCGCTGCCTTGTCCTCGGGGGAGAGGCTGCGCAATACTTGCGGGTCGCTGCTGGCCCACTGCCTGAGATCAAAGCCGCCTTTGATCAGGGAGGCGCGGAGCTTGAGTAGAAGAGCCTCGGCTTCTTCTGGCGTCGAGACGCTTTGTAAACAGTTGTCCACGTAGAAACTATTTGTCACACTTTGTCGGACCTCTTCATCTGCTGCTGGGTCCTCTGCGACGTGTTTTTGTAGTGCAAACGTAGCACAGCATGGGCTGCATGTGGTTCCGAAAGGGAGGACTTCCCATTGATAGATGGCTGGGTGCTCATCTCCGATCCTCTCTCTCCATAGGAACCGCAGCAGGGGCTTGTCCTCCTCCACTAGTCTCACCTGCAGGAACATCCCTTTGATGTCGCCGCTGATAGCCACCTTGTCCTGGCGGAAGCGTAGTAGCACGCCTAGTAGAGAGGGGCCGAGTGTTGGGCCGGGCAAGAGCTCTTTATTCAGATTTTGTGATCCGATCTGGTAGCTGCAGTTAAACACAATACGATCCTTGCCGTTGTGGTGGACCTTGTGGTGCGGCACGTACCATGATTCGGTCGTCTGATCGGCCTCTTTAATGTCAATTTTCTTTATGTGTCCCGCTGTGATTAGCTTGTTGATCTCAGCGCGGTACACAGTCTCTTGAGCGGGGTCTTTGGCTAGGCGCCGCTCTGTGTTCAATAGATACCGCTCCGTCGCTTCTTTTGTGGCGTGAAAGGTGGGCATTCCCTCTCGCCTCAGGAGTGGAGTTGCGTATCTCATCACTCCGTTGACTGTGACTCTCTTTGTCCCTTGCTCGAGGAGGGCTATAGCGTAAATATCTTCCTTAGAACGAATGTCTTTCTTTTCGTTCTTAAAGGGCATTGTCTCTAGTGTCCATAGCCTCTCGACATGCTGCAGGAGAGTGGTGTCTTCTTCTGTCGCTCTGGAGTGGAGGCAGCTAGTGGCTGCTGTTCGGTTAAGAGACTTGGCGAGGGGGCCTTGTAATGTCCATCCTAGGCGGGTCTCGACTGCTGCAGGACAACCTCTGGGTCCTGTATGGACCCGGTCTATCGGGACTATGAGGTCTGCATGGTCGGAGCCTATCAGCAGGGTCGGGGTGGCACCGTCTATGAGCGGGATAGGTAGTTGACGCAGGTGCACATATTTATCCATCAGCTTGGCGATGGGGTAGGTGTACTGCGATAGTCCTATTTCTTGGCTGGTGAAAGCATTAGTAATCCTATACCGTCTCTCTGGCTGCCCGCTTGCTGCGATAGTGAAGGAGACATTCTCGCCCTTTATCGTCTTTAGATCTCTTCTTATTGTCCGAATCGTCATCTGGTTTTCGCTCCCCCGCAGCCCCAGCTGGGCCGCAGCGGACACGAGGAGAAGGGTCTTCTCTGACCCGTCATCAAGGACGGCGTAAGTGTCCATGACCTTATCTTGGTAACTCAGTGTTACGCGGACCACCTTTAAGAGCACCTGGGCGCCCCCGCTGCTAGCGGGGTCAATGTACATAACACTTGCCTTTGTGCTGCTGGATGGTGCAGGCTTTCTTCTGTTACTGTCGTGTAGGACATCTAGGTGGGCTCCGTCACACCGACTACACCTCTTCTTTAGGCGGCACTCGGCTGCCATGTGACTGCGCGCACATCGGTAACAGCGCCTGTTGGACTTTATCCAGTGACTCACTTCTTCAGCGGTCATCTTCTTGAACAGGTCACATTGTGACAACCAGTGTTCCTTTTCGCAGTACGGGTACACCATCTTCCACTTCTCTTTCATCGAGGGGGTACTGTGGTTCTTGCTGCTCGGTACTGATTCTGATTGGTGCATGACAGTCACCAATCTTCGGCCATCGTTTGCTCTCCTAGGTCCCTCTCTGGAGCTTGGTGTGCTCCGCACGAACGTATCCAACCGTAGGCTGCTGACTTCTCTCGCCAGGAAGTCGGCTAGGTCTAGGAGGGATGGCTCGGGACCATTAGGATCACGGTGGTCTCTTTGCCGCCTGAAGCGCTCCTGTCGGGCGGGCGGCAGCTTCTCTAAAATCCTCTCGACATTCGAGTTTGCGTATAGTTCGTGCATACCCTTTTCTCGTTGCGCCCCCAGCATCCCTACCAGGGATTGTACTTTGATAGACAGGTCGTCTAGTGAGCGATTGTCTGTTGCTGGGGGTAGGCGGTCAATATGCCTTATCTCTTGTATTACGTAATCCCATATACGTCCATATCTTTGGTCTAGTGCTGCTAGAGCCGCGGTGTATGGGGTCGTAGAGGTGGCATAAGCTAGCGCTATGTTGTGCGCTCTGGGCACTTTCAGGTGCTTCAATAGGATAGCATACTTGTGGCGTTCATCAGCTACATCCACCATCATTGTCTCTAAGCACATCCGTAGCTCCGTGTACTGTGCTCGGTTCTCATGGGTGAAGTCTGGAAACGTCGGTGTGCCAATGTATGACGCCGTGGATGGCTGGCACATCGGTGAGCGTTGGAAGAGAGGCCTCCTAGGCGAGTCTCCTCTTACGCCTCTCGGTGGGCTGGTACCGGCAGGGTACCATGGCCCGCTGGTCCAGGTGCTATTCCTCGGGACTGGTCGTGCGTCATGCTCACCCGTGAATAGAGTCGGGGGTCTGTAGCGCAGAGCCGCGGGGGTATAGCCTGGGCTGTACTGGACCTCCTGGTCCTGTGGAGTACTGTGCTGCTGTCGGGCTTGACTCTCCTCCTCTCCCTCTTCTTCCTCTGTCAGGTCATCTAGATCCTGTAGTCGTCTATTTAGCCTCTCCGCGGTGTACGCCGTTCCTTCCTTGTAGCTGGGTCTCACTGGGACCAGTCGGGGAAGGAGTTCGGAGGGGGGTATAGGCTCTCTCTGGTGGTCGGGCTCAGGGTCGCTTAATCGGTTAGGGGAGGGTGCCCTTGACCCGTGTCTTGACGAGGCCCTGGAACCCCGTGTCGAGGGAGGGGGTGTTGCCCTGGCGATCAGCTGCTCCATTAGCTGCGCTTGTAATCGGTCGCGCTCGGCTTCGCGCTTGGTGAGAGCGATGTCGCGCTCTGCTTCTCTTTGGGCACCGGCAGCGGCACGCTGGGTGTCGGCCCGGTCTCTTGCCATATTCTCTTCCGTCTGAAGGCGTCTCATCTCCAGACGTATACGCTCTTCGTCGCTCCGTTGCTGCGCTTGAATGCGTTCTCTTTCCATGGTAGAATGTTCGCGCTCACTAAGCGTCTGTGCTTGGAGCCGATCACGCTCTGTGGAGGCTGCTAGGCTGGCGAGGAACGCCTGTGCCAGCATCTTGTCTGCCTCGCTGGGGGAAGACGCTGGTTGAGGTGATCCGCTCCTGGCAGTACTCGTTGGGGATGCGTTCTCCTGCGGGGAGTCCTGGAGCTCTATCTCCTCGGCGCTCTCCTCATCTTGTTCCGTGCAGAGTTCCATTTCTGGAGGGTTGTCTTCCTCCCGGAGCTCTCCGGAGACTACTTCTTCGGTCTTGGCGGGGGGTAAAGTCGTGTCAGTTCCCTCCTGGTCCCCACCGTGAGCTTGGTCAGTTACATTAGAACCCACTAGGGCCTCTGTGGTCGGGGTATCCTGGTTGATAGGGTCGGACATAATTTTACTTTCTACTTTTACCGCGTTTACCGTTTGTAGAAGGCTAGGTAGTATACTGGCAGCGTAATCCTCTAAGTACTGAGGTGGCTGCCGTCTACGCTGCAGGCGTTCTACTTTAGGAGGACCGTTTCGTGGAGTGTTCATCATAGGCCATTTCAATATTAATACCACTATATTAATATTACACTAATTACCCTCCGGCTCGAAGGACCAATTGTAACTGAGGGGTACAATTCCCTGACTGTATTGATAAGTATGGTATCATTAAACCACTACCGCTTTATGTACTTTAACTACTGGCCATACAGTAGACGATATCTAAATATGATGAACACTTTCCACAATGAAATCGGTTCCAGTCAAAGGTAATAATCAAATATTTAATGGAGCAAAAGGTACATAGAATATTTATCTTACATTTATCATTTGAATGCACTTGTAAGGCAAATGAGTACTTGTAGGCAAATCAACACTGAATGTCCAATCTCTGGTTACGCAGGAAGCAAGTATACAACCTGGCTCTTAGGGAATTACATCTATGGTACACTTAATGATATAGCGGGATATTCTGGAAGGGGTCCTCCCGGTTGTAAGCCGGTAGGGGGGGTAGGAGAGCCGTCAGTAGTAGACCGTCTGGTCAACGATATCTATGGAGACTTCAAGTACAGAAGACAGTGCAATAGACTCTTGATCCGCAGATGAATACACCTTGGTTCTCTTGTAGGCTGTAGCTCCACAATGAAGAAGAAGCTAGGCGACCTCAGTCTCTCTGAGCGCCGACTCAACTTGACTCCTCTCGGGGGTAAATCCAACACTCACAGGCGTCGGCGATTATCCGCTCCACAAATCACAGTA
Organism: Notolepis coatsorum; assembly: GCF_963971535.1. Classification (NCBI taxonomy): domain Eukaryota; kingdom Metazoa; phylum Chordata; class Actinopteri; order Aulopiformes; family Paralepididae; genus Notolepis; species Notolepis coatsorum. The sequence goes on from NC_140166.1 coordinate 9,399,864, forward strand.
CCAAAGCAAATATATATTCCAGCCGCATAGGGCTCAGCAGTCGTCGGGTAGGTAATCCAGTGTACATGTCCCTCGGTCCTCGCCTAGATCTCCTCGGATGAAAGCGCCATGTGGTCGGCCCAACCTGGATAAGACTCTAGATAACACGAGGAAGCGTTGGAGATGCTGGTCACTTTAGAACTCTAACCGCACGATGCACCATACACGATAGACTATTATTACTTAATAGAAATACGTCGCACTCGACGGTACAGTGCCAAACTCTGACAATTCAGTTATTAATTCGCACGAGGTCTCAATGCTATTCTAAGGCCAAACAGGCCATACTTCACCGCACGTCGTATCGTGGGTGAGGCTTCACGTTCTGTTACTAAGTTGGGAAGAAGGGTAAGAAGGGACTTCTACATTTACTTGCGCCATATTTATATGCACGGTGAACAAATAGTGCCACTCTCATTTCGGTAGCCGTATCCCTGAGCGGAGCCGGGGCTAGTACGGACATGTCTCGTCGGTACCTTTGAACTTGACGCCAGGGGCTGGTCCCCTGGCGCCTGGTCCTTTGTCCAATAAGAGAATGAACTATTATGGGCTATAGTAGGCTAAAGGGATATTCCGTGCATATGTACAAGGAATATACAAGGGATATCAAACGACATACAAATACTATTCAATATATATCCATAAATAAATATATATATTCGGTTTAATCTGATCCTTCGTAACACTTGGAATATTAAATGATGAAACAAATTCATTAAAAAAGATATAGCAATGAAATAACAGAAAATGAATACAGGACATTTTTGACACATTTGAAAGGTAGTGATACAAAAAAGATTAGTATTCAAAAAGTAAGAAAGTAAATATTTAAATAAGGATTTGGGATGGTCAAAAACAAGTTAATTGAGGAATACCTGGAATACTGGATCATGGAATTCATTTATTACAAAAATATAGAAAATGCAAACTCACATGGGTCACTTTTGACCCATGTTGCATATCAAAGGGTTAAGGATTATTATTGTCATCCACAGCCATCACAGACATGCCGTCACCCTTTGGGCCCGTGGACCAATAAATATATGTTGCGCCTAGGGATGCTCGATATTGGCTTTTTTACCGATACCGATATTCCGATATTGTCCAACTCCAATTTCCGATACCGATACCGATACCGATATCAACCGATACCGATATATGCAGGGTTTCCCCCCCAAAAAACGGAATAATTTCAGGTAACTAATAATTTCACTGGATGCATTCAAAAGGCTTTCTAAATGTAAGCATTATCTGTGCAAAATATGATAATTAAAAAAGTTAAAATGAACATTTTAAACCAACATGCATACTTTTGACAATAAATAAAATAAGAATTGGTTCTTACTTGCTTGCCTGGGTAAATAAAGGTTAAATAAATGTTAAAAAAAAAAAAAAAAAAAAAAAAAAATTGTTATTGTTTTTTTTTTTTTTTTTACCGATACCGATATTTTCCGATATCACATTTTACTGCCGATATCGGCCGATAATATCGGTCGGCCGATAATATCGGACATCCCTAGTTGCGCCCCCTTGAGGTCAATCAGGGCATGTTTGTAAATCTGGGGAATCATTTGATTAGATTAGATTCAAATGTATTGTCATTATACAGCACAAGTACAGGGGATGTACAGATATATATAGATAGATAGATACAGATACAAATATATTTGACAACATTCCCCCAAGCAAAATTGGATCAGTCAAGTCTGAAATATCACTTGGGACAAAAAGGACAGTTTAGCAACACCCCCCACACCCACGCCCCCCCCCCCCCCCCCCCGGGCCAATCAGTGTAATTCAACACATTCTGGGACGCAGTATAGAGATGTGCCATCCAGGCCCCCAACACCCCCCACCCCACCCCCCCGAGTTGAATCACAATCAGATACCCTGGTTGAGTGGCATGTTGTTTCGGTTTGATACCACAGGAGACACGAACGGAGCAAACAAACATGGCGTGTTTGCCGATGGAAGCAGATAACAACGGCGATGTGATGTTGATACAGCGTTCCTCCTCGTCCCTCCACCGCTACGTAAGCCGATTTCACCCGGCGGACGCTAGGAGCGGGTTCTGTCACGGCAGACTCGTATCGGCTTTGAGGCCGCCAGCGCTTGTTTGTTCAGCTCTTTTGTTTAAAATGTGGTTTTTGCCGCCCTTATCTGGAGGACAGCAGGTGTGATACTTACAGAACAGTCTGAGCCACCGAGCACCTTTCATATCTTGTATCACAGCTCACAGCGGCTCACACACTCATGCTTCCTTCCAGATACAGAGACAAGTCAACACAAGCTTCACTGGGTTTAAAATGATACTATTCTGGTACTAATTATACTAACAGTAAAATGTGTATACTTAAAATATATGTATAAGATCCTGTTCAATTAAAGCCATGTTGGCTCTGTAATTGTTCATGTTCCAAAGCTCTATTGGATTCAAGTAAATGTGCCAGCGATGTGTGTTGGGCTCGCTCTAATCGCTTCTTCTAAAAGATAGCTGTCTTAAAGGGAAAAAACAAAACACCATTTATTTTATGAACTGATTACATGTTTTGTATGCAAAACATTGTTGTTAAAGGTAACTCTTAACAGCAGGCTTTAAATAAATGTAGGCAAGTAAAAATTATTCTTAAATGTCCCCTAAAATGTAAAGTAAATACATTTAAATGTACTTAAATGCAGTATTATTTGTGAAAATAACACACACACACACACATGACCGACGTTAATACTTAGTTACAACACGCACACACTCAACAGACTTAATACTTAGTTACAATACACACACACACACACTGACTAAATACTTAGTTACAATATACACACACACACACACACACACACACACTCACACACACACACACACTGACTAAATACATAGTTACAACACACACACACACACTGACTTAATACATAGTTACAACACACTGACTTGTGTCCTTAGAACAGGCTGTCATCCCCACCTGCCTGAAGAAGTCCACTATTATCCCTGTACCCAAAAAATCCAAGCCTGCTTGCCTCAACGACTACCGCCCTGTAGCTCTCACCTCCATAGCCATGAAGTGCTTTGAGAAGCTAGTAATCTGCTCCTCCCTCCCCATCAACATGGACCCCCTGCAATTTGCATACCGCCCCAACAGGTCCACGGAGGACGCCATAGCCCATGTGCTGCACACAGCAGCATCACACCTGGACAAGAGGAAGGGGAACTATGTGAGAATGCTATTAATCGACTACAGCTCGGCATTCAATACCATAGTCCCCTCCAAACTCATAGCCAAGCTCAGGGACCTGGGCTTGGGCTATGACCTCTGCCAGTGGGTCTTGGACTTCCTGACGGGCAGACCCCAGGTGGTGAGAGCAGGCAACTGCACCTCCTCATCCATCACCCTCAACATAGGGGCCCCCCAGGGCTGTGTTCTGAGTCCCCTCCTCTACTCGCTGTACACACACGACTGTGTGGCTCAGCGGAGTAGCAACACAATCATCAAATTTGCTGACGACACAGTGGTGGTGGGCCTGATCTCTGCCAACGACGAGAGAGCCTACCTGGAAGAGGTCAAGGTCCTGGCGGGATGGTGCCAGGAAAACAGCCTCTCCCTGAACGTCAGCAAAACAAAGGAGATGATTGTGGACTTCAGGAGGTCGGGGGTCAAGGACTACAGCCCCCTCAGCATCGACGGGGCACCGGTTGAGAGAGTCAGCAGCTTTAAGTACCTCGGAGCCTACATATCCGAGGACTTGACATGGACCACACACATTGACAGTGTTGTGAAGAAGGCACGACAACGCCTCTACTTCCTCAGGCGCCTAAGGAAGTTCCAAGTCAGTCAGAAGATCCTTAAGAACTTCTACTCATGTACAATAGAGAGCATCCTGACTGGCAACATCACCTCCTGGTTTGGGAATAGCACTGCACAAGACCGAAGCAGACTACAAAGAGTGACACGTTCAGCCGAACGCACAATCGGAGGGGGGCTCCCCACCCTCCAGAACATTTACAACAAGCGGTGCAGGGGGAAGGCTAAGAGAATTATTAAGGACTCGAGCCACCCGAACAACTGCCTCTTTGAACTGCTGCGGTCAGGCAAGCGATACCGGAGTCTCAAGGCGAGCACAGAAAGACTCAGAAGAAGCTTCTATCCCCAGGCCATCAGGCTGCTTAACGAACAATGAACACTACACAACAACAACCATCAAACGCACATAGCACACACATCCACACGCACACACTCACTTTAAACAAACACACTGTAGCAGCACCCACTCCCCACACTTTATAGCACACACTCACTTTAAACAAACACACTGTAGCACCCACTCCCCACACTTTATATTTATTGATGAAGGATTGCACTACAACTCGTACACCTTACTGTAAATTGTACCTAAATTGTACCTCATCCCATTTCTGCATTTCTGCTTTGCACTATATAATATTGTACATTAGTACACTGCATAGTATTGTATATTATATGGTAACTCAGTTACGTCTATTCTGCATCGAACATTGTACATATGTCTATACTGAACACTGTGACCTCATTTTTCTACTTCTAATTTACATGCTATACTATGTTATTTGATACTATCTTGCCTAGCACAGTCTCTGGAGCGTAACAGTAAGAAGAATTTTGTATGAAAGTATTCTGTACTTCTGTAGAAACTATTAAAGAAACTTGAAACTTGAAACACTGACTTAATACTTAGTTACAATACACACACACATACGCTGACTTAATACATAGTTATAACACACCCACACTGACTTAATACTTAGTTACAATACACACACACACAAACACACTGACTTAATACATAGGTACAACACACACACGATTGACTTAATACATAGTTACAACACACACACAACTGACTTAATACTTAATTACAATACACAAACACACACACTGACTTTATACGTAGTTACAATACATACACACACACATACACACACACATGGCTGACTTAATACATAGTTACAATACACACACACACACACACACACACACACACACACTGACTTAATACATAGTTATAACACACACACACTGACTTAATTCTTAGTTACAATACACACACACACACACACACTGACTTAATACATAGTTACAACACACACACGCACATGATTGACTTAATACATAGTTACAACACAGACACGCACACGACTGACTTAATACTTAATTACAATCCACACACACACTGACTTAATACATAGTTACAATACACACACACAACTGACTTAATACATAGTTACAACACACACACACACTCTGACATAATACTTACTTACTTACTCTGGCTGTGACGCTCGTTGTTGTTCCTATAAAGTGTAACGGTTGCTTATACCTCTGACATAATACTTACTTACAACACACACACATACACACACTGAATTAATACTTAGTTACAATACACTGGATTGTAGTCTACACAGCTGACTTAATACTTAGTTACAATACACACACACACACACACACACACACACACACACACACACACACACACACACACACACACACACAACTGACTTAATACATAGTGTGACAGACTCAGGGATGTATTGAGCTGTCACCAGATTGGAATGAATAAAATACATACAGTATGGCACAAGGTAGAAGCGAGTAATTTGTTTGCTTTTAACATTTTAACATTGTATTGCTGTTTAGGGGGGAGGAAGAGGTTAGCCAATCCGTAACCCATGAGAATCGTTGTTGTCCGATAGCAGGGGTCGGTACACAGGGTCGAGGATCGGTTTTCATAAGGGCAGGGGCTGATCCGGGAGAAGAGATGTCGGGCAAGCAGGGGTCGATACAAAAAGCGGGTTCTCAGACAGTCGAAGGGTCGGGCACACAGCATTGGGTTAACGACAAAGCAATCTCCTCCTCTTCTCTCTATCTCTCCTCTTCCACTTACTTTCTCTCGTTCCTCCTCTCCCAGGTGTCACCATAGCTACTCTGTCTATTCTTTCATTCCGGCTTCCTTTTCTATCGCGCTTAATCGCGCTTTGATTGTGCTCCCCTGTGCATCTGGCACAGGTGTGCTGCATCGGGCTGACGCGCTCTGCTCAGCCGGGAGTCTCATCGGACTTCCTAATATGGGCATGTGCCCCAGTACCTTGACCGAGCCATAACAGCCTTCTAGCACCACACCAGCCAGTCTGCCACCCTTTGACAGTCTTGTTCATATCCTGTCTCTTACTGTACCTTACAGCCCCCCACTTCTGGTCCAGGGACACGGGACGGGGGACAGGGGACAGGGGCCAGGGGACGGGGGACGGGGGACAGGGGACAGGGCACTGTTTTCTCGTTTATCTCTGCTCCCCTCCACCCTCCTCTCTTTATTCCACGCAGGCGGACAGCTGGTCAGATAAAGGCTTCACTATGCCAAGGAAAACACAATTTATTCAAAACGGAATTATACTTATGTATATTAGGTATCCCCTGGAGTTTTAACCGTTCTGCTCTATGGTAATATCACTGTGTGGTAGCCTTGCTGTATGCAGGCACGCACACACGCACACACACACACACACACGCACGCACGCACGCACGCACGCACACACACACACACACACACACACACACACACACACACACACACACACACACACACACACACACACACACACACACACACACACACACACACACACACACACACACACACACACACACACACACGCACACACACACACACACACACACAGCAGCCAAAATTCCCCATAGTGATTTGAAATGGAGGTGAAAGTAAACAATGGGGTCATTGTAGTTACTGCAGATGGGCAGACCTGTAAGGAATCAGCGTAAGAGGTACAGAGGAGGCTTGTCTGCCATCCGTCTGTCCTGCCCTCTAAATTAAAGTCATGCTCGCTCACAGATGCCTGGGCTGACAGAGGAGCAGGTTACCATGGAGCAGTGTTGTTGGGGAAATTAGCGTATCGCCTTCTCCAGAGAGAGACAAGCAGATAGATACCAGTTTCCCCTCTGTGCGTTCATTAGAAAGCTATCTGGCTGCACGTTAGCCTAGCTTAGCACAATGAATGGAAGCGGACAGTGCCGGTTAGCCTAGGCATTGTCCTACTAACACCTCTCCCGAAGGCTAACCGGGAATGTCCGCTTCCATTCATTGTGCTAAGCTAAGCTAACGTGCAGCCAGATATCTTTCTACTGAACGCACAGAGAGGAAACTGGTATCTATCTTCTTGTCTCTCTCTGGAGAAGACGGTAATATAATTTCCCAACATTTTATCATGTTCCTTTAACTGCATCTCGAGTCTTGACCAGACATAGAATGACAATACTGTTGTCGTTTGTTTCCCACAGTGTGTGCAGACTGCAGTGCCGCGAGCTCGCTCACTCACTTGCTCACTCACTCGCTGACTTATTTGGGGGAGGGGGGGCGGGGCACAGTGGGTCAGGAGGTAGTGCGGTCGTCTGGTAATCGGTTTGATTCCGGCTCCTGGCAGCATGTGGAAGTGTCCTTGAACAAGACACTTGACCCCCTAACTGCTCCTGATGAGCAGGTTGGCACCTCGCATGGTTGACCGCGCCACCTGTGTGTGAATGTATGGGAGAATGTGAGGCATGAGTTGTAAAACGCTTTGGATAAAGGCTGTTGTACAAATGCAGTCCATTTTACTCACTCACTCACTACTCAAGTAACCATACTAATCATACTCAATAAAACCCAGAGGACAGTAGACATCTGGCCAGGAGCACACCAACATTATGAGAAATGCACTTACCATCCTCCAGAGTCAGACAAGATACTGTAGATACCAATTGTCTCTGTGCATTCAGTAGAAAGCTATCCGGCTGCAAACCAGCCTAGCTTAGCATAAATTAATGGAGGAGGATGGGGACCACTAGCCTAGCTTAAAACTTCGGGGGAGGTGTTTATGGCTAACAGCTAGGCTAGCTGGTCTGTATCCGCTTGATTGATTGATTTATTGAACATTTTATTAACAGATTTCAGAATGGGTACAATATACAGTACAGCTCAATTGTTAAGGGGATACAGACCAGAGAAAGACTTTCGTCTTGTTTACATCAGGGTCCCCCATTTTCATTTCATCATATCATCATTCATTTCTGCCACTCTAGGCTTAGCAAAGTAGTTTAATTTCTCTATTTGATTCAGTAAACGTTAGCTCAGTAAGAGTATCATAAGATTGACTATTATGATAAGTCACTGATTATTCATTTACTTTCTCATCTTACTTTCTCTACTCAATCATCTTACAACAAGAATCTGTACAGATGAGGGTCCCTGAGACAAAATCTAATCAAATGGGGGTATGTTACCTGTGTATCAATTTGGGGGTCCTAATGTGTGTCAATGTGGGGGTCTGTGACATAGGTGGGTTGGTCATTACCATTATTATTGTATTTGTAACACCATGTGAACATCAGGTTAGTATTGGTAAGTAATATTGTGTGTTATTTGTGTATGGTGGTGTCACTGGGAAATAACTCCCTTTTTGTGTTCCCTTCAGGTACCGCCCGCCCCTTCCTCTGTAGAGACTGCTGTCCAATGATGATCTCAGCTGAGGACAATCAATCATCACAGGCGGGTGGATAAAGCCTTCCATTTTCTAGAACACTTAAGAGGAGAAATCGCCTCTCAAAGGCAGGCCACATTTTCACACTTCAGCCAGTTTTGGCTGGGTGTGAACAATACCCCCGCAGCCACTCCTCTCCCTGAATTAACTTACATGGCTGTGGCTAGCTAGCTATAGCTAACGTTAATGTAGCTAGCTAGCTAAAGTTACTCAGTCCATCTCTCAAGCCAGCCACATAGCCTACTGTATAGTGTTTTGTTAGCTTTCTCAGATACAACTGCACTGTTCTAATTTTTCCTTTTCACAGAAGAGGCCTACTACCCCCCAATATGCAATGAGTCATTTCACTTAAAACGGGGCTCGTAATAAAACAAGATGGCTTTTGAAAAGTCTTGTGTGTGTGTGAGATATAAACACGAAAAACGTCAGAAAAATTCGGCATGGTTGGACTTGCGGTCGGCAGCAACTCTCTGTGTAGTTTTGTCAAATCTAGACGTGGAATTGTAAGAGGTTATGATGCGGTTTAAATTTGGTTTATTTGAAAGCTACTTTACACAAACATGAATGAATGAATGAAAACTTTATTTAACAGATTGCAGAATGGGTACAATACAGTACGGCTCAATACATACAATTGTTAAGGGGATGCAGACCTGAGAAAGACGTTTGTCTTGTTTCCATCAGGGTCCCCCATTTTCAATTCATATAGACATTTATGACATACACAACATACATGACATTTATGGCATAGGGACATATAGGTATTTAGTACTGATACATTTGTGACATAAACGGTATTCAAATATACAGTACTGTTACCCATAGATAAAGACAGAGTATATATGATGGGGAGGGGACTGTACATTAGGAGGGGGTGGGTGGGTGGGAGAGAAATATACATACGGCGGGGAGGAAAAAAAACATGCGGTGGGGAGGAGACTGTCTATTAGGAGGTGGTGGGAGTTTTGGGCATTTACGGTGGCCAGTTTCGAATTGCAGCCTCCCGTAGGTGCTCTTTAAGAGCGGTTTTGAATGTGGGTAGTGATTCACATTCCTTTACAGCTTTGGGTAGGGCGTTCCACATTGTTGTGGCATAATTGCGAAACGTGTTTAGTCCCTTGTTTGAGCCAAATCTGGGTTTTACATGATTTGTTGAGCTTCCTCTGGTGTAGTGGTTGTGGTATTCACTGACCTTTGGGAAGTATTTTGACATGTACATGGGTACCCCGGTCGTATAGTGTATCTTGTAGACCAGGCCCATTGCAAGTTGCTGTACTCTGTCGTCTACTCTAAGCCATCCTAGGTTGTCAAAGTGGGCAGGGGTGAGGTGGGTTCTGGGGTTCAGGTCAAGTAGTAGTCTGACCAGTTTGTTTTGTGATGTTTGTAATTTTGTTTTAAGTGCCTTTGAGGTGCTTTGGTACCATGAGGTGCACGCATAGTCGTAGTACCCTTGAATGAGTGCTCCTGCCAGAGTCTTCAGGGTATTCTTGTTTACCAGAGAGGAGATCCAGTACAAGAATCTAGTTCGTTGGTTGACTTTTTTTATTACATTGGATGCCATTTTGTCACAGGAAAGATTTGCCTCTAGGATGGAACCCAGGTAGGTAATTTCGTCTTTCCTTGTGACAATATTGTCACCCACTGTAACTGAGAAGCCGTCGGTCTTGCTGAGTTTGTTATTTGAACCGAAGAGAATGGACTCTGTTTTGCCCATGTGTAATGATAGTTTGTTATCAGCGAGCCATATGCAGATTTTGCCTAGTTCCGTGCTGAGGGTTTTTTCAACCTGCAACTTGTTCTTGTCAGAGACCAGCAGGGCTGAGTTGTCCGCAAACAGGAACAAGTTGCAGTCACAGGCTGACAACATGTCATTTGCATAAATTAGGAAGAGTAGCGGTCCTAGTATGCTTCCTTGTGGAACACCACAGCTCACTGTGAGGGGGGGGGGTAGAGTACCGTTTACCTCTACCATCTGTTCTCTCCCCTCCAGGTAGGATTGCATCCAGCTCACTGATAAGCTATCAAAACCAATTGCTTTTAGCTTGTCCATCAGAATGGAGTGATTGACAGTGTCGAAGGCCTTTTGTAGGTCCAGCATGACCATGCCACAGTATTTGCCCGCGTCCACCTCTTGTTTGATGTGGTCGTTCAAATAGAGGAGGCATGTGTCAGTGGAGTGGGACGTTCTGAAGCCAGATTGGAATTCGTAGATTCGATTTTTTTCCGCCAGGTACTTTTCGACCTGTTCGTAGACTATTTTCTCCATGACTTTCGAGATGGAGGTAAGAATAGAAACAGGGCGGTAGTTGCCTGGGTCTAATTTGCTGCCCTTTTTGTGCAGAGGGGTCACTCTCGCAATTTTGAAGTCCTTGGGGACGTGTCCCTGTTTTATAGAGAGGTTTATTATGTGTGTGATGACTGGGGTGATGGCGGTTGCTGCGTCTCTGAGGAATTTGGAGGGGATGTTGTCATGGCCAGTGGCCTTGTTAGGTTGGAGGGCGCTCAATTTTTTTAGTACCTCATCAGTTGTTACCATTTCAAGTTTGAAGTCATCTTTGTGGACCACTAGGTTTTTGTAGTATTCTACTATGTGTTCTACCCCATAATGCCCTGAGTGGGAGGGTAGTTTGTTTACCAGTGTTGTGGCTATGTTTGTGAAGAAGATGTTTAAGTAATTGGCTACATCCAGCTTGTCTGTGATGAGCGTGTTGTCCGTCTTTATGTTTATGTTTGAGAATCTGGTTTTAAGTTTTTTACTGCAGCCTAGTTGATTATTGAGTAATTTCCAAAGTTCGCGGGGTTTGTTTTTGTTTTCCTCAGTTTTGTCGTTGATGAAATTTCTTTTTGCGGTTCTGATCATGGTGTTTACGTCATTTCTTAGTCTGTTTCTTTGAATTTTTAGTTCAACCACGTGGGCTTGGAGTTCACTGTTTGAGCTTTTGGAAAGCTTTGTCTGACTTTTATGAAGTTCAGAGCATTTTTTGTCTCTGGTTTTCATAGTGGCCAGTATTTCAGTGTGCATCCATGGCTCAGCGCGATTTTTAACCCTGGTGGTTCTTATGGGTGCCATGTTGTTGAGTATTGCTGTGAATTTGGTTTTGAATCCAAGCCATGTTTCTTCAACCTGTGTACCACTGAGTTCATCTGACCAGTCCAAGCTCCCCAGTTCTAGGTTAAAGGCCTCTCTAGAGTAAGTTTTGAGGTCTCTAGATGTGACTGTTTTGTGACAGCCGGCCTTCTGTTTTAGCTTTTTGCGGGTACAGAAAATCATATAATGATCACTTAACCCGCATGCTATCACCTCTTTATTGGAGATCATGGACTTGTCAGAGGTCAAAATGAGGTCAATGGTGGTTTGTGTTGAATCACATACCCTTGTGGGTTGGGTGATTAGCTGGCTGAATCCGTGCAGATCAGAAAACCTACTGAAGGCCTTGAAGACGGGTGCTGCTTTACGTAGCATATCCGTGTTCCAGTCGCCAATACGATTTTTTTTCTACACCCTCCACCCCAGCTAAACACCCATCAAGTGTGTCATAGAAGCCACTCTGTTCTGGCGGTCTATAGATTGTGCCTACTAGTACTGATTTTGCCCTATCGAATAAGATTTCAATCCAAACAGTTTCAATTTCATCATGGTTAAGGTCAGTACGGGTGATGAATTTGGTATCTTTGTGAATATACACACAGGCGCCACCTCCATATTGATTCCTATCCCTCCTGACTATTGAATAGTTTTCGATTTCAATCTCTGGATCCTGTACAGATGAGTCTAGCTTTGTTTCTGTGAAACACAATATGTTTGCCTTACCGTTTAAAAACAATTGTCTGACTTCAGCCAATTTAGGTCTCAGGCTGTTTGTGTTTAGGGGAAATATATGAAGTCCATTTGTGTTGATTATCTGATTGATGTCGTCAGACTGGAGGTATTTCTGTTCCTCTGTGTCCGGTCCTGTGGTGGGGGGAGGGGGGGCTTTGTTGCTGTGTGGTCCGTGAGAAAGAAGGGGGAGGGGGGGTGGGGGTGATCCTTTGTCCTCTGCTAGAGTCTGTATTCCTCATCGGTGTGAAAGTCCGCAATGTGGGGGGGGGGGCTGGTTGTGGTGGGCCTGATCTCTGCCAACGATGAGAGGGCCTACCTGGAAGAGGTAAAGAATCTGTCGCAGTGGTGTCAGGAGAACTGCCTCTCCCTGAACGTCAGCAAAACAAAAGAGATGATTGTGGACTTTAGGAGGTCGGGGGTCAGGGACTACAGCCCCCTCAGCATCGACGGGGCACCGGTTGAGAGAGTGAACAGTTTTAAGTACCTCGGAGTCCACATATCCGAGGACTTGACATGGACCACACACATTGACAGTGTTGTGAAGAAGTCACGGCAACGCCTCTACTTCCTTAGGCGCCTAAGGAAGTTCCAAGTCAGTCAGAAGATCCTTAAGAACTTCTACTCATGCACAATAGAGAGCATCCTGACTGGCAATATCCCCTCCTGGTTTTGGAATAGCACCGCACAAAGCCGTAGCAGACTACAGAGAGTGGCCCGTTCAGCCGAACGCACAATTGGAGGTGGGCTTCCCACTCTCCACGACATTTACAACAAGCGGTGCATGGGTAAGGCTAAGAGAATAACCAAAGACTTCAGCCACCCAAACAACTGCCTCTTTGAACTGCTCCGGTCAGGCAAGCGATACCGGAGTCTCATGGCAAGCACAGAGAGACTCAGAAGAAGCTCCTATCCTCAGGCCATCAGAATGCTAAATGACAATAACACTATGTAACAACCATCAAATGCACTCACAGCACACACTTCCAAACACACACACACTCACTTTAAACATACAACTCACTGCAGCACCCACTTTACCCACTTTAGACACCTAAACACACTTTATATTTATTGGTAAATAATTTGCACTACAACCCATACCTCATTACACCTTACGGTAAATTGTACCTAAATTGTACCTCATTCCATTTCTGCATTGTACTGTATAGTATATACAGTAGTATATTGTATTGTATTGTAACTCAGTTACTTTTCTACTCTGCATTGTACATTGTATATGTATATATTGAACACTTTTGTCTACGTACTTGACTTCTATTTTATACTTACTATACTTATTTTATACTTATCTATTTTTATGTAGCACAGTATCTGGAGCAAAACAGAAAGAAGCATTTTATATAAAAGTATTCTGTACTTCTGTATGAAAACTAATAAAGAAACTTGAACTTGAACTCCTAATGTGGATCAATGTGGGGGTCCTAATGTGTGTCAATGTGAGGGTCCTAATGTGGAGGTCCTATTGTGTATCAACGTGGGGTGCTAATGTGTATCAATGTGGGGTCCTAATCTGTATTAATGTGGGGGTCCTATTGTGTACTAAAGTGGGGGTCCTAATGTGTGTCAATGTAAAGGTCATAATTATATTATCAATGTGAGGGTCCTAATGTGGGGGTCATAATGTGTATCAATGTGAGGTCCTAATGTGTATCAATGTGGGGGTCCTAATGTGTGTCAATGTGGGATCCTAATGTGTGTCAATGTGAGGGTCCTAATGTGGGGGTCCTAATGTGTATCAATGTGGGTCAAAATGTGTATCAATGTGGGGTCATAATGTGTATCAATGTGGGGGTCCTAATGTGTAATAATGTGGGGTCCTAATGTCTATCAATGTGAGGGTCCTAATGTGTATCAATGTGAGGGTCCTAATGTGTATACATTTAAGGATCCTAATGTGTATCAATGTTTGGGTCCTAATGTGTATAAATGTGCGGGTCCTAATGTGTATCAATGTGGGGTCCTAATGTGTATCAATGTGGGGTCCTAATGTGTATCAATGTTGGGGCCCTAATGTGTATCAAGGTGGGGTCCTAATGTGTATCAATGTGGGGTCCTACTGTCTATCAATGTGGGGTCCTAATGTGGGGGTCCTAATGTGTATCAATGTGGGGGTCCTAATCAATGTGGGGGTCCTAATGTCTATCAATGTGGGGTCCTAATGTGGGGGTCCTAATGTGTATCAATGTGCGGGTCCTAATGTGTATACATTTGGGGTCCTAATGTGTATCAATGTTGGGGCCCTAATGTGTATCAGTGTGGGGGTCCTAATGTGTATCAGTGTGGGGGTCCTAATGTGTATGAAGGTGGGGTCCTAATGTGTATCAATGTTGGGGTCCTAATGTGTATACATTTGGGGTCCTAATGTGTAGCAATGTGGGGTCCTAATGAGTATCAATGTGGGGTCCTAATGTGTATCAGTGTGGGGGTCCTAATGTGTATACATTTGGGATCCTAATGTGTATGAAGGTGGGGTCCTAATGTGTATCAATGTTGGGGTCCTAATGTGTATACATTTGGGGTCCTAATGTGTATCAATGTGGGGTCCTAATGAGTATCAATGTGGGGTCCTAATGTGTATCAATGTGAGTCCTAATGTGTATGAAGGTGGGGTCCTAATGTGTATCAATGTGAGGGTCCTAATGTGTATACATTTGGGGTCCTAATGTGTATCAATGTGGGGTCTAAATGTGTATCAATGTGAGGGTCCTAATGTGTATACATTTGGGGTCCTAATGTGTATCAATGTGGGGTCCTAATGTGTATCAATGTGGGGTCCTAATGTGTATCAATGTGGGGTCCTAATGTGTATCAATGTGGGGTCCTAATGTGTATCAATGTGGGGTCCTAATGTGTATCAATGTGATGATCCTAAAGTGGGGGTCCTAATATGTATCAATGTGGGGTCCTAATGTGTATCAATGTGACGATCCTAAATTGGGGGTCCTAATATGTATCAATGTTAGGGTCCTAATGGTGTATCAATTTAAGGGTCCTAATGTGTATCAATGTGGGGGTCCTAATATGTATCAATGTGGGGTCCTAATGTCTATCAATGTGGGGGTCCTAATATGTATCAATGTGGGGTCCTAATGTCTATCAATGTGGGGGTCCTAATATGTATCAATGTGGGGTCCTAATGTCTATCAATGTGGGGGTCCTAATATGTATCAATGTGGGGTCCTAATGTGTATCAATGTGATGTCCTAATGTGTATCAATGTGAGGGTCCTAATGTGTATCAATGTGAGGTCATAATGTGTATCAGTGTGGGGGTCCTAATGTGTATCAATGTGATGTCCTAATGTGTATCAATGTGAGGGTCCTAATGTGTATCAATGTGGGGTCCTAATGTGTATATTGAACACTTTTGTCTACGTACTTGACTTCTATTTTATACTTACTATACTTATTTTATACTTATCTATTTTTATGTAGCACAGTATCTGGAGCAAAACAGAAAGAAGCATTTTATATAAAAGTATTCTGTACTTCTGTATGAAAACTAATAAAGAAACTTGAACTTGAACTCCTAATGTGGATCAATGTGGGGGTCCTAATGTGTGTCAATGTGAGGGTCCTAATGTGGAGGTCCTATTGTGTATCAACGTGGGGTGCTAATGTGTATCAATGTGGGGTCCTAATCTGTATTAATGTGGGGGTCCTATTGTGTACTAAAGTGGGGGTCCTAATGTGTGTCAATGTAAAGGTCATAATTATATTATCAATGTGAGGGTCCTAATGTGGGGGTCATAATGTGTATCAATGTGAGGTCCTAATGTGTATCAATGTGGGGGTCCTAATGTGTGTCAATGTGGGATCCTAATGTGTGTCAATGTGAGGGTCCTAATGTGGGGGTCCTAATGTGTATCAATGTGGGTCAAAATGTGTATCAATGTGGGGTCATAATGTGTATCAATGTGGGGGTCCTAATGTGTAATAATGTGGGGTCCTAATGTCTATCAATGTGAGGGTCCTAATGTGTATCAATGTGAGGGTCCTAATGTGTATAAATGTGCGGGTCCTAATGTGTATCAATGTGGGGTCCTAATGTGTATCAATGTGGGGTCCTAATGTGTATCAATGTGGGGGTCCTAATGTGTATCAATGTGGGGGTCCTAATGTGTATCAATGTGGGGTCCTAATGTGTATCAATGTTGGGGCCCTAATGTGTATCAAGGTGGGGTCCTAATGTGTATCAATGTGGGGTCCTACTGTCTATCAATGTGGGGTTCTAATGTGGGGGTCCTAATGTGTATCAATGTGGGGGTCCTAATCAATGTGGGGGTCCTAATGTCTATCAATGTGGGGTCCTAATGTGGGGGTCCTAATGTGTATCAATGTGCGGGTCCTAATGTGTATACATTTGGGGTCCTAATGTGTATCAATGTTGGGGCCCTAATGTGTATCAGTGTGGGGGTCCTAATGTGTATCAGTGTGGGGGTCCTAATGTGTATGAAGGTGGGGTCCTAATGTGTATCAATGTTGGGGTCCTAATGTGTATACATTTGGGGTCCTAATGTGTAGCAATGTGGGGTCCTAATGAGTATCAATGTGGGGTCCTAATGTGTATCAGTGTGGGGGTCCTAATGTGTATACATTTGGGATCCTAATGTGTATGAAGGTGGGGTCCTAATGTGTATCAATGTTGGGGTCCTAATGTGTATACATTTGGGGTCCTAATGTGTATCAATGTTGGGGTCCTAATGTGTATACATTTGGGGTCCTAATGTGTAGCAATGTGGGGTCCTAATGAGTATCAATGTGGGGTCCTAATGTGTATCAGTGTGGGGGTCCTAATGTGTATACATTTGGGATCCTAATGTGTATGAAGGTGGGGTCCTAATGTGTATCAATGTGGGGTCCTAATGTGTATACATTTGGGGTCCTAATGTGTATCAATGTGGGGTCCTAATGTGTATCAATGTGAGGGTCCTAATGTGTATCAATGTGGGGTCCTAATGTGTATACATTTGGGGTCCTAATGTGTATCAATGTGGGGTCCTAATGTGTATCAATGTGGGGTCCTAATGAGTATCAATGTGGGGTCCTAATGTGTATCAATGTGAGTCCTAATGTGTATGAAGGTGGGGTCCTAATGTGTATCAATGTTGGGGTCCTAATGTGTATACATTTGGGGTCCTAATGTGTATCAATGTGGGGTCTAAATGTGTATCAATGTGAGGGTCCTAATGTGTATACATTTGGGGTCCTAATGTGTATCAATGTGGGGTCTAAATGTGTATCAATGTGAGGGTCCTAATGTGTATACATTTGGGGTCCTAATGTGTATCAATGTGGGGTCCTAATGTGTATCAATGTGGGGTCCTAATGTGTATCAATGTGGGGTCCTAATGTGTATCAATGTGATGATCCTAAAGTGGGGGTCCTAATATGTATCAATGTGGGGTCCTAATGTGTATCAATGTGACGATCCTAAATTGGGGGTCCTAATATGTATCAATGTTAGGGTCCTAATGGTGTATCAATTTAAGGGTCCTAATGTGTATCAATGTTGGGGTCCTAATGTGTATCAAGGTGGGGTCCTAATGTGTATCAATGTGAGGGTCCTAATGTGGGGGTCCTAATATGTATCAATGTGGGGTCCTAATGTCTATCAATGTGGGGTCATAATGTGTATCAATGTGGGGGTCCTAATATGTATCAATGTGGGGTCCTAATGTCTATCAATGTGATGTCCTAATGTGTATCAATGTGAGGGTCCTAATGTGTATCAATGTGATGTCCTAATGTGTATCAATGTGAGGGTCCTAATGTGTATCAATGTGAGGTCATAATGTGTATCAGTGATGGGGTCCTAATGTGTATCAATGTGATGTCCTAATGTGTATCAATGTGAGGGTCCTAATGTGTATCAATGTGGGGTCCTAATGTGTATCAATGTGGGGTCCTAATGTCTATCAATGTGATGTCCTAATGTGTATCAATGTGAGGGTCCTAATGTGTATCAATGTGATGTCCTAATGTGTATCAATGTGAGGGTCCTAATGTGTATCAATGTGAGGTCATAATGTGTATCAGTGATGGGGTCCTAATGTGTATCAATGTGATGTCCTAATGTGTATCAATGTGAGGGTCCTAATGTGTATCAATGTGGGGTCCTAATGTGTATCAATGTGGGGTCCTAATGTGTATCAATGTGACGGTCCTAATGTGTATCAATGTGGGGTCCTAATGTGTATCAATGTTTGGGTCCTAATGTGTATCAATGTGGGGTCCTAATGTGTATCAATGTGATGGTCCTAATGTGTATCAATGTGGGGTCCTAATGTGTATCAATGTGGGGTCCTAATGTGTATCAATGTGGGGTCCTAATGTGTATCAATGTGACGGTCCTAATGTGTATCAATGTGGGGTCCTAATGTGTATCAATGTGGGGTCCTAATGTGTATCAACGTGTGGTCCTAATGTGTATCAATGTAAGGTTACTAATGTAACCTAGTCAGACTACTACTTGACCTGACTCCTAGAACCCACCTCACCCCTGCCCACTTTGACAACCTAGGATGGCTTAGAGTAGACGACAGAGTACATCAACTTGCAATGGGCCTGGTCTACAAGATACACTACGCGACCAAGGTACCCATGTACATGTCAAAATACTTCCCAAAGGTCAGTGAATACCACGATCACAACACCAGAGGGAGCTCCACAAATCATGTAAAACCCAGATTCGGCTCAAACAAGGGACTAAACACGTTTCGCAATTATGCCACATCAATGTGGAACGCCCTGCCTAAAGCTGTAAAGGAATGTGAATCACTACCCACCATCAAAAACACTCTAAAAAAACACCTACGTGAGACTGCAATTCGAAACTGGCCCCTACAAATGTCCTAACCTAGTTGTACAGTAAATGACCAAGTAAGGCTTTGTCAATATTCCAATGTACAGTGTAAAATGTGTGTGTGTCCCCTTCCCACCCCCCCCCCCCCCACCTCCAATGTACAGCCCTCAATGTACAGCCCTCACCATCATTCATATGGGATACAGTCCACGACAAGGCCTTTCAGGAGATGAAAGACCTCATCACACAACACCCAAGTCCAGTACTAACATATTTTGACCCACAGAAAGAGCTGCGACTCCAGGTTGATGCATCTAAAAGTGGCCTTCGGGCTGTGATGCTCCAGGATGGCAAACCAATCGCCTATGCCTCCAAGTCACTCAACAGCACAGAAGAAAACTATGCACAGATAGAAAAATAGCTCTACGCGGTAGTATTCGGCTGTAAACGGTTCCACGAATATATGTATGGACGAAGAGTAATTGTGGAATCGGACCACAAGCCTCTGGAGGCAATACTGTGGAAACCACTAGTGGCAGCACCACCCCAGCTGCAACGGATGATCCTAGCGCTACAGAAATATGACATCCACATCATTCACCACCCCGGAAAAGAGATACCGATGGCCGACACACTGTCACGCAAATCAATCGAATATCATGACAGTGCCCTGCAGGAAGGGATGGAGGCCCAGGTTCACACACTCCTCAGCAACATTCCTGTGAGCGACACAAGTCTCACGGAAATCAAACAGGAAACGGCACAGGATGCACAGCTTGCCGCGCTAAGACGAGCCACGCTCGCTGGCTGGCCAGACACTAGAAATAAATGCCCGCCCAGCATCCAGGAGTACTGGAACCACAGAGCTGAAATCTCAGAAATAGACGGCATGTTATTCCACGGCGAGAGAATCATTGTTCCACAAAAACTCAGGGAGGATATGATGAAGCACATTCACGCCGGTCACCTCGGCATCGAGAAAAACAAATCCCGAGCCAGAGACCTACTGTTCTGGCCTGGCATGGGGAAACAAATCGAGGAGACTGTAGCAGCCTGCAGCATATGCCAAGAATGGCGCAGCGCAAACCCAAAGGAACCGATGAAGTCACACGCCATACCTGAGCGGCCGTGGCAAGTGGTAGGCACAGACCTATTCCAATGGAACTCACAAGACTTTATTGTCACAGTGGACTACTACTCCAGGTTCTTTGAGATGGAGAGGCTTCACAGCTGCACCTCATCAGCCGTCATCAGGAAACTAAAGGCAGCAATGTGTGAGGTTCGCCTGTTCCCTGGACCTTTAATTCCCTGTCTCCTCACCTCACCAGCCCCCACCCTCGCGTTGTTGATTTATTGCATTCCCTGCCTCGCTCCGTTCCTTTAAGGTACTGTGAGGATTCTGTGTTGATTGGTCCTTGCCGAACACACACTTCTAAGTCAAGTATCAATTACCATCACGCACCTGATGTGTGTTCTAATTAGCGCCCCAGAGGGCTTTAAATACCTGTCTTCCCCTCCAGTCCTGGTCGGGTCGTTCTCTCTCTATTCTCTATCTGTAGGCTCCTACGGGAGTTTCTGTATCTGTATTCTGTATGCTGCGCGCTCTTCAAGCCGAGGCGCCCCACTCCAGACGTCTAGCTGGCGCGCTACTACTCGAGACGCACATCGCTCCCTATCTTACGGGGGGATGCGCGCTCTTCAAGCCGACGCGCCCTACTCCAGACGTCTAGCTGGCGCGCTACTACTCCAGACGCACATCGCTCCCTATCCTACGGGGGGATGCGCGCTCTTCAAGCCGACGCGCGCCACTCCAGACGTCTAGCCGGCGCGCTACTACTCCAGACGCACATCGCTCCCTATCCTACGGGGGGATGCGCGCTCTTCAAGCCGACGCGCCCCACTCCAGACGTCTAGCCGGCGCGCTACTACTCCAGACGCGCATCGCTTCCTAATCCTCTACGGGAGGATGCGTCTCTCCGAGCCGGCGCGCTCTCCGAGCCGGCGCGCTCTCCGAGCCGGCGCGCTCTCCGAGCCGGCGCGCTCTTCCAGCCGACGCGCCCCTCTCCAGACCCCGAGCCGGCGCGCTCTTCAAGCCGACGCGCTCCACTCCAGACGTCTAGCCTGCGCGCTCCTACTCCATCCCTGTAAGCAGCTCTGGCCCTCGCCCTGTCCAAGGCCTTAACCCTGTTTTCTCTGTCCCTGTCTCCAGCCCGCCTCCCCGGGCCTCTGTCCCTGTTCCCCTCTCCAGTGCCCCTGTTCCTGCCCTGTCCTTTGCCCTGGCCCTGTCCTTTAGCCTTAGCCCCTTAGCCTGCTCGCCTCTTAAAGGCACAGTGCCAATTTTCCCTAATTCTTGTTTCCAGTATTTTGTGTTCTCCCTTAAAGGGACAGTGCTGCTTTTTGTTTTGTATTCAATAAATGCCCTGTTCTTGGCTTACTCTCATACCTGTCTTGTGTTGTGCGATTGGGGTCGGTTACAAACCATAACACAATGGCTCGACACGGCATCCCCGAGTTCATCATCAGTGACAATGGGCCGTGCTACAGCTCTGGTGAGTTCCGCAAATTCGCACAGACATGGGGTTTCACACACACCACCGCAAGTCCCCACTTCCCACGTAGCAACGGCCTCGCGGAGAAGACTGCTCAGACGGCAAAACGCATCCTGGACAAAGCCAAAGCGGAGAACAAAGACCCCTACATGAGCCTGCTGGAATACCGTAACACACCGCCGGTGGACAATCTGAAATCACCAGCACAGCTCCTGATGAGTCTGAGGCTGCGGTCTATCCTACCAGCAACAGCAAAACACCTGCAGCCACAGATCGCCAGTCAACAAGAGGTTCGCGAACAGAGAGAGGTGTGCCAACAACGCCAGCAGGCATACTACAACAGATCTGTCAAACCTCTGCCCCACCTGCCCACAGGCACACCAATCCGCTTCCGGCAGGAGGATGGATCATGGAGACCTGCAACCGTGACAGAGCCTGCACACACCTACAGGAGCTATCACATCCAAACACCCAAAGGTCAGAGCTACCGACGCAACCGTCAGCACCTCCGTCAAATCAAAGAGAACAATCACACTATTATGCCACCATCTACCGCTACCAACATACAGCATACGATCCCCGGCACCAACGACAACACACGTCAGCAAGAGCCCACTGAAACCCCAGACATGTCAGCGAGACACACAACCTGGTCACACCACAAGATCAGGTCGCACCATCGAACCGAGACAAATTCTCGATTTGTGATGATTTGTAAAGGGTGTAGGCGGATCGCTGCCCTATACAAAAAATAAGATTGTACAATACCAATACCTTCAAGTTTCTTTAATAGTTGTCATACAGAAGTACAGAATACTTTTATACAAAATGCTTCTTATTGTTGCGCTCCAGAGACTGTGCAAGACAAGATAAGTATGAAATAAAATAACATAGTATAGCATGTAAATTAGAAGTAAAAAAAAATGAGGTCACAGTGTTCAGTATAGACATATGTACAATGTTCGATGCAGAATAGACGTAACTGAGTTACCATATAATATACAATACTGTGCAGTGTACTAATATACAATACTATATAGTGCAAGGCAGAAATGGGATGAGGTGCAATTTAGGTACAATTTACAGTAGGTGTACGAGTTGTAGTGCAAATCCTTTATCAATAAATATAAAGTGTGTTTGTGTGATCTAAAGTGTGGAGAGTGGGTGCTGCAGTGTGTTGTTTGTTTAAGTGAGTGTGTGCGTGTGGGTGTGTGTGCTGTGTGCATTTGATGGTTGTTGCATAGTGTTTATTGTTCGTTTAGCAGCCTGATGGCCTGGGGATAGAAGCTTCTTCTGAGTCTTTCCGTGCTCGCCTTAAGACTCCGGTATCGCTTGCCTGACCGCAGCAGTTCAAAGAGGCAGTTGTTCGGGTGGCTCGAGTCCTTAATAATTCTCTTAGCCTTCCCCTTGCACCGCTTGTTGTAAATGTTCTGGAGGGTGGGAAGCCCCCCTCCAATTGTGCGTTCGGCTGAACGTGTCACTCTTTGTAGTCTGCTACGGTCTTGTGCAGTGCTATTCCCAAACCAGGAGGTGATGTTCAGGTTTCAGGTTTTTATTTAGACTCCACAACATATACAGATCATTAATCCAGCATACATTGCTGTCAAGGATAGTAACGTAAAAGCCTCTTGACTTATTTCCATCGTTGTCCTTGGGTGTCAAGGATGCTAGAAACACACAACTCATTACAGAATTAATCACAATTATTATCTTTGCATAATAATAATGGCACAACCCTAAATTAATACAAAACAAAGCACATTTGTTGATACAATGTTCATTTATGTCGAAAGTCAGTGAGCACCCTCGGGGGAGCCAGTCAGGATGCTCTCTATTGTACATGAGTAGAAGTTCCTAAGGATCTTCTGACTAACTTGGAACTTCCTTAGGCGCCTGAGGAAGTAGAGGCGTTGTCGTGCCTTCTTCACAACACTGTCAATGTGTGTGGTCCATGTCAAATCCTCGGATATGTGGGCTCCGAGGTACTTGAAACTGTTCACTCTCTCAATCGGTGCCCTGTCGATGCTGAGGGGGCTGTAGTCCTTGACCCCCGACCTCCTGAAGTCCACAATCATCTCTTTTGTTTTGCTGACGTTCAGGGAGAGGCAGTTCTCCTGACACCACTGTGACAGGTTCTCTACCTCTTCCAGGTAGGCCCTTTCGTCGTTGGCAGAGATCAGGCCCACCACTACTGTGTCATCAGCAAATTTGATGATGGTGTTGTTGTTCCGCTGTGCTACGCAGTCATGTGCGTACAGGGAGTAGAGGAGGGGGCTCAGAACACAGCCCTGGGGGGCCCCTATGTTGAGCGTGATGGATGAGGAGGTGCAGTTGCCTGCTCTTACCACCTGGGGTCTGCCCGTCAGGAAGTCCAAGACCCACTGGCAGAGGTCATAGTTCAAGCCCAGGTCCCTGAGCTTGGCTATGAGTTTGGAGGGGACTATGGTATTGAATGCTGAGCTGTAGTCGATGAACAGCATTCTCACATAGTTCCCCTGCCTCTTGTCCAAGTGTGATGCTGCTGTGTGCAGCACATGGGCTATGGCATCCTCTGTGGACCTGTTGGGGCGATATGCAAATTGCAGAGGGTCCAGGTTGATGGGGAGGGAGGAACAGATGTAGCCCTTCACTAGCTTCTCAAAGCACTTCATGGCTATGGAGGTGAGGGCTACAGGGCGGTAGTCGTTGAGGCAAGCGGGCGTAGATTTTTTGGGTACAGGGATGATGGTGGACTTCTTCAGACAGGTGGGGATGACAGCCTGTTCCAAGGACAGGTTGAAGATGTCAGTGAATACCGAGGCCTGCAATGTTCCTGCTAGTATCTGTAATGCAAATATGAAGAAAAGAAAAGGGGGGGGGGGAAAGGAAACGTTATCTGTCATGTTGTGACATGTACTGAAAAGTTATTGCACTTAAGTGTTGGTACCCTGCTAATGTAATAGATGATTTTGCACTTCAGAGTTATGCTTTATAAAGCCATTTATTGAAATGTTATTGCATATAATAGATGATTTTGCACTCCAGAGTTATGTTTTATAAAGCCATTTATTGAAACGTTATTGCACTTATGTGTTGGTACCCTGTGTATTTAGTAGATCATTTTGCAGTCCATAATTATTTCTCATGAAGCCTTATAGAGTTATCGCGTATAGAACTGCTAATGACTCCACCTGACCATTTATTGTTGACACAGGGTGTTTTCTTATTACACTGTTGAAATGTACAGTTATTACCAGTGGCAGATTTCACAGCACTCTTCAGAAAAAGGGAGATGTAGTATTTGTTGTGAGTATGTCCCCTCCAGGGTACCGTAGTCCAGGAGGGGAGTCACGTGATGTGCTGTACAAAGTCAGTTGGAATCTGGCAGGGAATAAACAACCAGCACGAGAGAAGTTGTCCGATGTCGTTATTGTAATACTGTGTTACATAACATAGCCATAAGGCGCTACATATTACAGTGTGTACTGGTAAAAATTCAGACTGCTTATCCAAAATGGCCATCCACTCCCATTAATTTCGCCTCTCGACTTCTTCATCTTTTTGTGTCACCTTCCCCCACTCTGAGTACCCGTCTGGGATCGCTTTCAGAGCAGACGCTCCTTGGCTGGTGGTCAATCATTTTCGTCATCAGCGGTGACTGGTCAGTTCAGGCCCGCTCACAACCAGACGTGGTCACTCGTCAGAACGGCTTGTCAAATGACGCTCGCCGGATATTTCGGCTTGTTACTCGAGACCCGAAGCACGCAATAGGTTGAGTGTGGTGATGATCGAAAGGAGGCAAATTCAACTTTCCAACAAAGTATTGGTTGATCTGCGAAAAATGCAGCCTGGAGCCGACAGGCAGGTCGACGTCTCATGGCCTGTCGACAGGGTAACCGCTCAGTGGCCGACTACGCCATTGAGTTCCGGATCGTGGCCCGAGAGGCGGGTTGGGAGGAACGTGCCGTGGCCGACCTCTTCGTCCAGGGACTCTCGGAGAGGATGAAGGACAAGCTGGCTCTCCGGGACCTTCCTGAGCATCTGGACGGCATCATCGACCTCGACCGTCACCGGGAGCGAGCACGGGAGAGGGACTCATTGCCACAGGTTCCCTCCCGTCTCCCTCCCGGTTATGGGACACTTGACCGGTTTCGGTTTCCAGAGGAGGACGTGGGCAACGAAGCCATGCAGCTGGGTGCTGTGCACCTCTCCAACGTTGAGAGGTGGCGACGTATCGAACAGAAACGCTGCTTCCGCTGTGGGTGTACCGGTCACCGCTTCGCCACCTGTCCTGGAACTTCGGGAAACGGGGGGCCTCAATAGGATCGGGAGGGATGCTAGTGAGAGGGCACCTACCCTCTGGGGCCAACGAGTCCTGAACCTTTTTTGATGTCACTATTGGGTGGGGGTTCCATCTCAGGCAGGCACATGCCTTGGTAGATTCAGGGGCAGTGTGGAATCTTATGCACGAAGGTTTGGCCTGGGAGTGGGGGGTTCCCTTAGAGCAGGGGTCTCAAACTCTCAAGCTGCTTACCGCCCAGCAATTCCATCCATCTTTCTGGCGAATGCACGTTCGTTGGAGGGTAGGATGGATGACTTGAGGGCGAGGGTCCGCTTCCAACGGGAGATGAGAGACATCAACATCATGTGTTTCACGGAAACATGGCTCAAGTCAGCGACTCCGGACAACAGCGTCTCTCCCTCGGACGCCTTCACCGTATTACGTGCGGACCGCACGGCAGCCTCTGGAAAGAGCGTCGGCGGTGGGGTCTGCCTCCTCACGAACAATGTCTGGGTTAATCCCAAAGAGGTACATGTTCTCTCGAACTCGTGCTCCCCAGACATGGAACATCTTTCAATCCTGTGCCGTCCGTTCCACCTCCCCCGGGAGTTTACCGCGGTCATCATGACCGCCGTATATATCCCTCCACAGGCGAATACTGGCAAAGCACTGGTGGAACTACATGATCACCTCAATAAACGATCGTGGCTGGCGATTTCAACCAGGCGAATCTGAAGAAAGTGATGCCGTCCTTTTTTCAGCACATCGCCTGCTCCACAAGAGGGAGGAACACGCTAGACCACTGTTATACCCCGTTCAGAGCTGGCTACAAGGCGGTAGCGGCTCCGCCATTGACGGGGTCTACAAGCTCGAGCGATCACGACTACATCTTGTTATTCCCTGCCTACAAACAAAGATCACGTGACGCCGTCGTGTCACGTGAGACAAAAAAATTTACAGACAAATCAGAGGCCACGCTCCAGGACGTGCTCGCAGACACGAATTGGAATATGTTCCAAGGTAGCGCCAGTGACGTCAGCAAGCTCGCAGACACCGTGGTGAGCTATATAACAACAATAGCTGATAGTATTGTCCCCACGAAAAAGGTGCGGGTTTTCCCAAACCAGAAACCGTGGGTGGACAGTACTATTAGAGCAGCTCTGAACTCTCGCACCACTGCTTAATGGTGCGAGACACGCTCAACTCTTTCTAAATCAAATCAAATCAAATTTATTTATAGGGCCCGACAACACACGTTAATGTCCCCATGGGCCGTACAGGTCTTCTTTAAACAAGTCAAGAAGACAACATAACAGTAAGTCAAGAACAGAACAAGAACACCATAGGGTCCAAACATTTTTTAGATGAATGCAAATAAATGAAAGAATGCAAGCACTCCCAGACATACCCCACGCGAAGGTAAGGAAAAACTCACTAAAACCTAACAATAGGGAAAAAAAGCTCCACAGGCAATGTGGAGGAGAGAAACCTTAGAAGGGCCGTTCAAGGGGGGATCTCCCTTCTTAGATGTCGGTGATAGTAGTGTTGCAGACGGACAGTTGGTAAGCATGCACTCATGTGTGTGGTGAAACACAGATGAGTGCATGCAATAGCAACTGTACATTTTGAAAAATTAAAGATAGAGCTAATAGCGATAGCAACTGAACATTTTGAAAGATTAAAGATAGAGTTGATAGCGGATCTATTTGAGGCACAGGGGCGGCGCAAGAGGGTCACGTCCTCCCCGTCTTAGTCACGGGACATTCAACACTCCGGTCGTTGCTCAGGGACAGCCGGAGACAGGGGGAAGGGGGGTGGCGCAGAGAGGGTCGCGAACTCCCCGACTCGGTTTGGTGTAGACAGTGGCGCTGCTAGCTCTCCGGCTAGTGACGTCACTGGCGCGCCGGCTGTTGTGGAGGGGGGGGGGCAACCGCGGGGGGGCGAGGACGCTCTCTCGTTGTCAGAACACAGTGTGAGAAGAGCATTTATGCAGGTGAACACCAGGAAAGCGGCAGGCCCAGATGGTATAACAGGACGCATCATTAGGAGACGTTTTCAACAAACAGGGCTTTTGTAGTTTCGATGAAATACGCAAAAAAAAAAATCTCACCAAGTCCACATATTATTTTTACGCGCAGTTATTGGCATGTTTGAAGGCTCACGGTGTTCCATTAACGATAGCAATTGCACACCACAGATACCATACATTTTTCTATGAAAGAGAGACATCGAGAGGTTTTGTATCAGATTTTTATCATCAATTACTAACGGCCTCGTATGAAACCCTCCACCTATACTCTATTTGGAGGAGGGATATACCAGACCTGGAAATAGACTTTGATTGGCAAGAAGCCTGGGCAAATGTTCGACTTGCATCAAGGAACCGGGACCATCAACAAATCAATCTTAACTATATCCATAGGACATACTTGACTCCTATAAGACTGAACAGAATGGGTCTTAAACAAGACTCCAAATGCTCCTTATGTACAAATGGGGACGAGGGGACATTTATGCACATGTACTGGGACTGCCCACCAGTTAAGATATTCTGGAAAGAAGTGACCCAGCAATTATCAAATCTCTTAATTCTGAATATACCTGTACACCCCTCTGTATTACTGCTGAATGATGTTTTTGAATATGCAGAACATCGACAGCGAAAGAGATTGGTTTTATCTGGTATCACAGTGGCTAAAAAGCTGATAGCATCACGATGGTTTCAACCGGAAAGAAATTGCCGGAAGGTCTGGATTCTTACATATCTCGATGTGATTTATCAAGAAATATCTACAGCAAGAATTTTGGGTCTCAATGAATCCAAAATGACAATGTGGTTAGAAGTGGTGGAGAGAATAAAAGCTAGCATATAATGGTAGTGTATGGTTAGGAACAAGTTATAATGGTTGGATTATCCAATGGGGGGTCCGGGAGGGGGGGGTACGAGCAAGAGCATATGTGTATAGGTTTTTAGATAACAGGTATTAGGGGTATATCCTGTATAAGACAATTAACTAAATGGTGATTTCATTGGATGTGCACTGTCAACTAATGCTTGTATATCTTATCGTGTGTTGTCATGTTTGTTTATGTGTTTGTTTAAAAAATAATACAAAAAAAAATACAAAATAAAAACAGGACGCATACTTAAGTCCTGTGCCAACCAGCTAGCCCCGGTGTTCACCGCCATACTTAATCAATCCCTGGCGGAGTCAGTGGTCCCTGCCTGCTTCAAGATGTCTACCATCATCCCTGTACCGAAGAAACCCTCCCCAACATGTCTCAATGACTACAGACCGGTGGCACTCACCTCTGTGGTCATGAAATGTTTCGAGAGGCTGGTCAAGGACCACATTTGTGCCTCCCTCCCCAGTGATATGGACCCTATGCAATTTGCATACAGGACAAACAGGTCCACTGACGATGCGGTCTCCCAGGTACTGCACAGCACGCTCTCTCACCTTGACCGTCAGAAGGGGGGCTATGTGAGACTGTTGTTCATTGACTACAGCTCAGCGTTCAACACCATAGACCCCACCAGACTGGTGGACAAGCTGATCGAGCTGGGTCTGAGCTCCGCCCTGAGCGCCTGGGTACTGGACTTTCTGAGTGAAAGACCCCAGGCGGTCAGGGTGGGGGGTCAGACCTCCAACACCATCACCCTGAGCATCGGGTCCCCCCAGGGCTGTGTTCTAAGCCCCCTGCTGTACTCACTCTACACACACGACTGTGTGGCCAAGTTCAGCTACAACTCCATAGTGAAGTTCGCAGACGACACGGTGGTGGTGGGGCTGATCTCGGACAACGACGAGAAGGCCTACCGGGAGGAGGTTGAGGTACTGGAACGCTGGTGCCAGGACAACAGCCTGCTCCTGAACATTGGTAAAACCAAGGAGCTGATCGTGGATTATAGGAGAGGACAGCAGGAGACACACACACCACTGATGATTAACGGGGCTACCGTGGACAGGGTGAGCAGCTTTAAGTACCTGGGGGTCCACATCTCAGAGGATCTGACATGGTCAACACACATAGACACAGTAGTAAAGAAGGCGAAACAGCGCCTCTACCACCTGAGACAGTTAAGGAAGTTCAGAGTATCGGGGAAGATACTCCAGTCCTTCTACTCAGGAGCTGTAGAGAGCATCTTGACCGGAAACATCACTGCCTGGTATGGAAACAGCACGGCACAAGACAAGAAGGCCCTACAGAGAGTGGCGTCCCCTGCAGGTTCTATACAACAAGAGGTGCAAATCCAGAGCCTGCAGGATAATGAAAGACCCTCACCACCCCAATAACAGCCTGTTCCAGCTGCTGAGGTCAGGCAGACGCCTGCGAACCCCAGCTACTAGGACAGAGCGGCTTAGGCTCAGCTTCTTCCCCCAGGCCATCAGAGTCCTGAACAATGAACATTGAGTACCACTGTAACACTTTAGCATGAGCGGGCACACACTCAGGCCGCACGCACCCTCACTTATTGCCAAAAGGAAAAGCCACTTTAAATTAGTATTAGCAACAGTAATAGTGTATTGCACTACTATTACTACTACTGTTAACTGTCAACTGTTACCCGTCATTGCACAAATTTATTGTTACCTGCTACCTGTTATTGCACAATTTTATTGCACACATTTTTTGTATTGGATTCTATTATATGTTATATGTTGTACCAATTGCACATCGTTGCGGGCAAGACCACCCGCATTTCATTGTATATCCGTATGCCGTGACAAATAAAACTCTTGACTTGACTTGACTTGACATCCATCTATCATCCATAGCAACACTATATTATCACTGACATCCTGATGGGGGATCCCCTTTGAACAGCCCTTCTGAGGTTTCTCTCCTCCACGGCACCTGTGGTGTTTCTTTTCCTATTGCTAGGTTTTAGGGAGTCTGTCCTTATCTGCATTGGGGAAAGTCTGGGGGTGTTGCAAAAATGTGGATTTTATGGTGGGGTTTTTCCTGGATCTATTGTGATTATTCTTCTTGATCTGTGAAGCCCATGGGGGCAATTCGTTGTCATTTCGGGCTATACAAATACATTTGGTTTGATTTGGTTTGAACTACTAGGGTTGTAGTGCTGTGTTGGGTTCAACTACTACTAGGGTTGTAGAGTGTATAGGGTTGATGTGCTGTGTTGGGTTGAACTACTGTACTAGGGTTGTCGAGTGCATAGGGTTGATGTGCTGTGTTGGGTTGAACTACTAGGGTTGCAGAGTGTATAGGGATAACTAGATGCCATAGTATGGCCTATATTGGCAGCCAATTACAATCAGAAACACAAGCGATAAACACATCTACTGTATATTCATATATTTATTACATTTGAGCTATAAATGAGCTTAGCTAACATTACAACATGTTTTGCTGGTTAGCTGGTTATAACTTCTGTGTTTAGGTAACATATCAATGCTGTTGAGAGCTAGCCATCAGTAATGACATTTGACTCAGCTGGTCGGTTAACATAAATTAGGTAACAGTAACAGTAAAGTTACCTAGTTCACTAACCTTTTGTAGTTTTGACCCATATGTAAAAAATAAATATCTCATCTAACTATATACTGATGTGTGGAAAGTGACTCCAGCCTCCCTGGCGTCTTTGGTTCTTGTATTACAGCTATTAGGAGCTGCACAGCCGACAACCATGGCTGCTGCTCATAGGTGACTATTGTAAACAATACCCAGGCCCAGGAAAGATGGCGGACAGTTATCCCATGATTTATGACATAACGTCACATCTACTGTTTTATGTGTCTGCCGTCCTTCATGGCATCACACTCCAGTGGCGAGGAACTAAATAATAACATTTCACAGTCTCACTGTGGGAGACCAGCTACAGCCTGCAGCTCTGTCATATGATATCACCATGGACAGGGTGAGCAGCTTTAAGTACCTGGGGGTCCACATCTCAGAGGATCTGACATGGTCAACACACATAGACACAGTCGTAAAAAAGGCGAAGCAGCGCCTCTACCACCTGAGATAGTTAAGGAAGTTCAGAGTATCGGGGAAGATACTCCAGTCCTTCTACTCCGGAGCTGTAGAGAGCATCTTGACTGGAAACATCACTGCCTGGTATGGAAACAGCACGGCACAGGACAAGAAGGCCCTACAGAGAGTGGTGCGCTCAGCCGTACCACGGGTATTGCACTACCTCCCCTGCAGGTTCTATACAACAAGAGGTGCAAATCCAGAGCATGCAGAATAATGAAAGACCCCCACCACCCCAATAACAGCCTGTTCCAGCTGCTGAGGTCAGGCAGACGCCTGCGAACCCCAGCTACTAGGACAGAGAGGCTTAGGCTCAGCTTCTTCCCCCAGGCCATCAGAGCCTTGAACAATGAACACTGAGTGCCACAGAACACTGATCTATCCACACACAAGCACACATGAGCACACACACGACACGCACGCTGTGCACGCTCACACACTAGCAGCCACTTTAACACTTTAACATGAGCAGACACACACTCATGCCGCACACGCCCACACGTATGGCCAAAAAGGAAAGGTCACTTTAAATTAGTATAACAACAGTAACAGTGTATTGCACTACCTAAGCTACCTAGCATGTCCTATATGCCCTGTAAATAACTATGTACAGATACCGAGATGTCCCACCATGTTACCTGTTACCTGTTACCTGTTTATTGCTTTTTATTGGATTCTATTACATGTTGTACCACTGTATTGCACATCGTTGCGGGCAAGACCACCCGCATTTCATTGTATACTTGTATGCCGTGACAAATAAAACTCTTGACTCTTGACTTGACTTGACTTGAATTGCGGCCCGAGGGATGATATTTTGCGGCCCCCTACTTGACATCAAAGTTTAGTGTTAATGCGGCCCGTGCACAACTGTTTGCTGAGTCGTTGAGCGAGAGTTGGAAGTTTTATTTATTTTATCACTTGTAGGCTACCATAGCGCAGGCTCATAACAGCAACGTTACGGTAGTGACTTGGTTGAAACGTGATTCCGGAGTGATATCAAGTAAAGTGGAAGGCAAATGCATCCTCGCTATCTCCTCTGCGACTGCGAGCAGTGCTCTGCATGTCCAGCTGCACTGCCACTGTCTGTGTCTGTGTCTGTGTACATTCAGCGTCCCGTCAGCGGTTTTCCCCCTCACCCACAGTCTGCGAATCAGATGCAGAGTAGGGGAGTAGGGCGGGTCTTCACGGACTGCATGTCGTCTCTCTCTTTCAGTAATAGTCAGAGCAGAGTTGACAGCGCATCTACAGTAAACTCGCTCCCAGTTTTATCTCTGTGAGATAAATGTAGCTACTAGCCTATTTTCGCCAGCAGGCAGCCAGCAGAAAAATATGGCATTTTCAAAGATGGTCAGTAAAAGAAAAGTCGACTGAAATTCAAAGGTGAATGGACTGAAAAATATGCGTTCATCCTGAGTCCCAGGCAACCAATGTGACTATATGCCAAGAAACGGTAGCTCTTATGAAGGGTGGCAATTTGAAAATAATGTATGACTAAAGTGATGGAGACCATGTTTGAAGGCAAACAAAAGCAAATCCCCCTCAGATCGCACAGCAACCAGAATAACTGAAATACTGGCTGGTGATTTGATTAAACAGCTTTGTGATAGAATTAAAAAAAAATGCAGAGTGCATTTCCATAGCTGTGGACGAGTCCACTGACACCACTGCAAAGCCTATGTTCTGAAGAACCATTCATGTTCTGAAGAACTGTTCATGTTCTGAAATGTTATTGCTAAAGATTGAGAAGATTGGATCAGTTGTACTTTTCTTTTGAATACTTGAAACCCTTTTTTGTGGAATATTTGATGCGGCCCAGCCTCACCCAGACTCTACCTCCAGCGGCCCCCAGGTAAATTGAGTTTGAGACCCCTGACTTAGAGGGTTTAGAGCAGTGGTTCTCAACTGGTCTAGCCTCAGGACCCAACATTTTCCTTAGTCATTAGGTTGCGACCCAAATTGTTTAACCACTATGATTTATTTAAAAAAATAAAATTGCAGTAATACACAATCTTTCGTGCACTGTTAAAAACATGAAATAAACACAAAAAAGTGCTACAAAAGTGCAAATAGGGCTAAAAATCCAATGAAATAAAATAATAATAAATAATATGCTTCTTAGCAGATTTCTTAGCCATAACATACCTAAGTTTGGGGGAACTAATGGGATAACTGGGGTTGCAACAAAAGTGCAACTAGGGCTAAAAACCCAATGAAATAATATAATAATAATAAATAATATTATGCTTCTTAGCAGACTTCTTAGCTTATAACAGACCTACAGTACGTTTGGGGGAACTAATGGGATAACTGGGGTTGCAACAAAAGTGCAACTAGGGCTAAAAACCAATGAAATAAAATAAAATAATAATAATAATAATAATAATAATAATAATAATAATAATAATAATAATAATAATAATAATAATAATAATAATAATAATAATAATAATAATAATAATAATAATAATAATAATAATAATAATAATAATAATAATAATAATAATAATAATAATAATAATAATAATATATACTTCTTAGCAGACTTCTTAGATTAACATCCCAGGGAACTAATGGGATAACTGGGGATGTTGTTTGCTCCTGACAAGAGTCTCAAAGTATGGGGTGATGGTAGACAAAGCAACTCTGAGGTCATGCTCAATGTCCAATCTGTTCCTCCACTTTGTCTTCAGCTGGACCAGAGCTGAGAAGCCACTTTCACAAAGATAGGTAATGCACACAAAAAAATATATATGTCTTTACACACACATCCGCGACCCACTCAAAATGGCCCCGCGACCCACTTTTGGGTCGCAACCCACCAGTTGAGAAACACTGGTATAGTGTATAGTATACCTGTATCACTGTACATAATAATACTACAACTATGAACATACATCTGATTAGCACTATTACTCAGTAGTACTCATTTATATATGATATATCCAGTTATATTTGCACTCTGGTTAGAAATGTATTTCCACTGTACTTGTGCTGTATAATGACAATACATTTAAATTAGGGATGCTCGATATTGGCTTTTTTACCGATACCGATATACCGATATTGTCCAACTCTTAATTTCCGATACCGATATCAACCGATACCGATATATGCAGGGTTTCCCCCCCTCAAAAATGGAATAATTTCAGGTAATTAACATTACATATCTCTTGTTGTGAAATTAACACAACATTATGCATACTTTTGACAATAAATTAAATCAGAATTTGTTCTTACTTGCTTGCCTGGGTAAATAAAGGTTATAGAAATGTAAAAAAATAAAAAAAAAAAATTTGGAAAACCTATTCCGATATTTTCCGATATCACATTTTAATGCCGATATCGGCCGATAATATCGGTAGGCCGATAATATCGGACATCCCTAATTTAAATCTAATCTTTTACCATACTTCTCCAGCTCTGGTAGTACATCTAGACAGGGAAGGCAGCATGATAGATGAAAGGTCCCTGGCAACAGGAAACAGCCTCTCTTTAGTACTCGTTAAGACTGCCACCGCTCTCAAGAATTGCACTTCTATTGGAGAGGGCAATCAGGCTCAAACCGTGGGCCCTTGGCCGGAGTCTATCTGTGCACTTCGCTGCACTTGACATCCTAGAGATAGCGATTTTCTTTCCAACAGTAACATGGTATAACTGCCCCCCCAACCCTGTGTAATACAGGAAAAAAAAAAGGAAAGTTTTCAACAAATCCCGGTCAGAGAATGCTCCCAAGACACCTCTCTGTATGCCAAACCACAGCCCACAGAATGTGCCACTAAGAATAGACTGCGATGAGAATATGTCTGAAGGATGGGAACTAACAGTAGATTAATGATGTGAGCCAGGGAGACGTCCCCTACCACCTCATAAAGACAAAGCTTATTTAAACAACCCAAACCTCTCTCACCCGTTGTCCACATGTGTGGGCTAATAGTATAGGAACGGATGTGGTGTAGAGTATTGCTGATTCACTCTCTGCGTGTATGTGTGTGCTTTAGTGAGAGAGACAGTGATATTTGTGTGTGTGTTTGGGTGTCATAACTCACAGTATTCCCCTGGCTCTATAGGAACGTGGGCAGGTTGGAGAGCTTTAGTGGGCTTTGCTGGTCCCTGGCTGTAATATGGAACACTATGTTACGTTAGCTACATATCACAGCTTTAACCTTAAGCCAGTGGCGGCCGCCACTGGGGGGCGCTAAGGCGCCGCCCCCCCTCAGGCCCTGCCCTGGTTATATGAGAGGAGAACAAGAACAATTATTTTTTAGTTTTTAGTTTTATAGCCCTATAAATAATATAAACATGTTTAAAATGAATAATATTTACTCATTTTAAGTATGTTTGTGTTTCCAATGCACAATATAACGTTACTATATAAAATAAAAAATACTCGTTTTCCTGAACAGGAAGTGACTCACTTTTTTTTTAATTTTTTAATTTTTTTTTATTTCTCGGCCCGGGCTAGACGCGATAGCGGTCTGAGTGCGCGTCACTGTTCGATCGCTGTATCCGTCACAGCCAATCAGTGCGTAACACGTTGTGCGTTGAAATATGACTATTATGTTGGAATCCGGGCGCGATTTGAAGCGGTCTAGGCAGCAGCGTCAAGAATTTCTGTAGCCGCATTTCGCGGAGACGCTCTCTGATTGGCCGATGTCAGTTTTTTTTTCCGTCGCAGCATTTCGCGGAGACGATCTTTGATTGGCCGAATCCACTTTCTACGTTCAAATTCTAGCTTATTCGGGAGAGAGTTGTGTTGTTGTGACTGAGATGCAGCTATTTAGAGCGTGACTGGAAGTTCTTTCGACGGTTAAGCTTAGGCACTCTTTCAAAGTTGGTTAAGGTTAGAGTTTGTCTTAGAGCATGGCGATAGAACGCCAGGTAGTTTGCAGTCTGTTCGACGCGGAAATGGACAAACTGTCTTGTTGTGGTGCCAGGGGCGGAGCTTCAGGGGGGGCTGTAGGGGCGGGGCTCCCCGGGCCCGCGACAGGCGAGGCCCAATGGGGGGCCCGGGCCCGTCGCGAGACAGCAGGCTCCGCCCCCGAGATATCCCGACGGGCCCGACGTTGAACTTCATGGTCATAATTTATTAGGTGTATAATAAACCATTGTAGCCTATAATATGAGTTGAACTTGTTGTGCTGCTATTTTCACACTCACATTTAACATTAAAACATATATATATATATATATATATATATATATATAAAAAAAAAAAAGTGAATCCAAATGTATTTTGGGTAAAATCGTCATCACGTAAACCAACGTCATCAATCACCGGCCGTCATTCAACAGAGCGTCTGACGGTCTGCCACACTGCCTAAGGCCTAACAAACTTAAGCATGAGTACTTCTACATATAAACACAAGAGTGGAGCGACCAAACGCAAAGAAAAGGAGAAAAAGGATCAGGGAAAAGCTAAATTGTCTAAGTTAGATGGATATTTTTTTCGCCCTACTCCTCCTCCCGCCGCGGGAGATGAGACTGAAGTTGCCAGCCATGTTTCATCCCTGACTCCGAGGCCCGGGGATGAAACAGCGTTAGTGGGAGTGACGAGCCAGATTTACAGGTAGGCTAAAATCACGGACACACTCAACAAGAAAATGTGAGTTTGTAAATGTTGATATCTATGGTTGTTGTTACTTCGTGTAGCTTATTATTTCCTTCTCTGTCTCTCGGCTGTCTGTAGTGATGATGGCAATAGGGATGATGAGTCAGCAGCTGCTGCTGCTAGCTGCTCGGCAGAACCAGGCCTGAAGCCTGACCAGGTGCCACACCCCTCCCCCTCCGGCTCCTTACCTGCTGCGGGCCCGCAATGTGAAGAAGTACCGGCGGACACTGAAAATGAAACCAGCAACAGGTCTCCTCCTCACGCTACGGGTGAAACCACGGATCATGATGTGTCCTCTCAGTCCTGCAATTATAATCTGGGGCGTTTTCCGACTGATCGTGGAAACTATTTGGAAAATATTGAGGATGCCAATATCAAAAGGTATATCCTTAAAATGGGCCCGTGCAAACCAAAAGGGCCATTTCCCAAAGACAATGATAATCGTTGCTTTTCAGAAACGTATTACTCCTCCACAACTAAAGTTGGGATGAAGTTTCCACGCAGCTGGATGTGCTATTCACCAAAATTGGACTGCTGCTATTGTGAGCCTTGCTGGCTTTTTGCCCACCGAAACGCACCGTTTTACAACAATGCATGGGTCAATGGAATAAAAGACTGGAAACATCTTTCTACTAAAATTGAGAGGCATGAATCCACTCAAATTCACCTGGGTGCATGCGTAGTATATGAGCAGTGGAAAAACAATGGCACAATAGACGCCGACATGGAGAGGAACGTGCGTAATGCTGCCCAATTTTGGAGACAGGTCGTGGAGCGCATTGTTAATGTAACCCTGACTCTAGCGTCAAGCAACTTGGCATTCAGGGGGCATCGAGAGGTCTTAGGTCAGGGCAAAGCTGGCAACTTTTTGTCAATAATCGAATTATTGGCTCGCTACGACCCTGTTTTGAAAGAGCTAATCAACCGACCAGAAGGGTCAGTGAAATACCTCAGTCACCAGATTCAAGATGAGATTATTTACATATTATCTCAACGTGTGAAAGCTGACATCATTGATGAAATAAACGAAGCCCCATTTTATTCCGTCATCATGGACACAACGCAAGATGTGTCAAAGATAGACCAGTTGAGTCAGGTTTACCGTTACATAACTGTTGTTAAGAACGACATGGATATTGCAACCGATATACAGATCAATGAAGTCTTTTTGGGTTTTGAAGTGCCTGAAGGTTCATCAGCTTCAGAGCTTGAAAACAAAATCCTTGGTTCTATAGAGAAAAATGGATTCGATCTGTCTAAATGCCGTGGACAGGGCTATGATGGTGCGGCTAATATGAGTGGTGTGTATTCAGGCGTGCAAGCAAGAATAGCAGAGAAGGAGCCCCTTGCCCACTATGTTCATTGCGCTGCTCATAATCTCAACCTAGCACTCAACGACTCTGTTAAAAATGTCCCTGGAGTAAAGCAGTTCTATGACACTGTAGAGACGCTCTACAACTTTTTTGGTCACAGTATCAAACGATGGGCATTGCTCAGTGAGTTAATGACGCCAGAGAGCAGAACTATCACATTAAAACGCTTGTGTCCCACTCGCTGGTCATCTCGCCATGATGCGCTTGTTGCGTTAAGGCACCGATATGGAGACATTATAAAAGCCCTCGTCAAAATATCCCTTACCAGTGACAAAAAGGATGAGCGCAATGAAGCAAGCGCACTCAAGAATACTATAAGCAAATTTCGCTTTCTTTTTTTGGTCAACATGCAGACCAAGATTTTGGAAAGCATAAATTGTGCTTCACAGTTACTCCAAGCAAAAGTCGCGGATATTCTGAAAGCATCTAGTCTACTGCAAAATGCCATCACTGTTTTGGTGGAGTATAGGGGACAATTTGACGATGCGAAGTCCGCCACTCTTGCCCTGGCTACTAAATGGGGAAGTACAACGCAGTTTGAAACAACCAGGGCCAGAAAAGTGAAACGTCACTTTGATGAACTTGCTGAAGACAGCCGCCTCACTGACGCAGAGAGCAACTTTCGGGTGAATGTTTTCAATGCTTGTCTCGATATCATCATCCAGCAACTGTCCCAAAGATTCACCAGCTTAAATGCAACTGTGAACATGTTTGAGGCAATTCACCCCAACACACTACTGCATGCAAAGGACGAGGAGTTGCACCAAGCTGCCCAGCGGCTTAGAGAGCACTATAATCGGGACATCGCCGCCAGCTTCCCTGGCCAGCTGCTCTCTTTCAGAACCTGTTTCAGGGAACAGATACAAAAACTGAAATCTGTTGTGGATCTCGTCAAAATGCTAATTGTTTCCAACCCAGCAGTAACCTCTACATTTAGTGAGGTTTGCACAGCATTGATCTTATTTCTGACTCTTCCTGTCACCGTGGCAACCGCCGAGCGCTCTTTCTCCAAATTAAAACTCATCAAAAACGATTTGAGGAGCACGATGGGACAGGAGAGACTGAGTGGACTGGCCTTGCTGTCCATCGAAAGTGACCGAGCCAAGAAATTGGACATACAGCGGATTGTGGACGAGTTTGCGGAGCGCAAGGCTCGCCGAGTAGCCTTCAAGTAGTGGTGAGTACACTTTATTTACTCCGTGCCTATTTTAATGTGTGGCCTGTGCCTATTTTAATGTGTGGGGCCGCTGTGCCAATATTAATGTGTGGCCTGTGCCTATTTTAATGTGTGGGGCCGCTGTGCCAATATTAATGTGTGGCCTGTGCCTATTTTAATGTGTGGGGCCGCTGTGCCAATATTAATGTGTGGCCTGTGCCTATTTTAATGTGTGGGGCCGCTGTGCCAGTATTAATGTGTGGCCTGTGCCTATTTTAATGTGTGGGGCCGCTGTGCCAGTATTAATGTGTGGCCTGTGCCGATTTTAATGTGTGGGGCCGCTGTGCCAATTTGACTATACTGCTCTGAGCTCTGGTGGTGGCTATCCATGGGGCTGAATGGTGTGTCAGAAATGTAGTAATTTTATTAGGCTATGTTTTCGTCCTTGTGATTTGTTGGACTTTATATTATGTTATATCATTATCTGATACATATATTCGTTTCTATACACTTTGTAGAAACGAAATCTTAAATATTACACTTTTTCTTTAGTTACTTTTCTTTCAAACATTGTTTTAAATTGTAATCTATACTGACTGAGCGATTTTTAAAGGGCCCGGTCATGTGGCCCCGCCCCCCGGCCCGGGTCTGATACGCGCCGCCAGTGTGTGGTGCTAACAGCTAACAAGCTATATGGCGGATGCAGTCTGGTGGACAGTGGACAGTGTTCTGGATATACATCATCAACAGCGGATTATACACTTTATCAAGCCCACCACGTTTCAATTAAACAAAGTGAGTTGGAGGGACATGCACAATGGACAATGCCATGGACTGGATTATACTTTATCAAGCCCTGCTGCCTGCTCTGCTGTCAATTTAAAAACAACAAGCTGGTGAGTCGCGATCTTTTTCTTTCTCTCTCTCTCTCTCTCTCTCTCTCTCTCTCTCTCTCTCTCTCTCTCTCTCTCTCTCTCTCTCTCAATCTCTCTCTCTCTCTCTCTCTCCCTCTCTCTCTCTCTCTCTCTCTCTCCCTCTCTCTCGCTCTCTCTCTCTCTCTCTCTCCCTCTCTCTCTCCCTCTCTCTCTCCCTCGCTCTCGCTCTCTCTCTCTCTCTCTCTCTCGCTCTCTCTCGCTCTCTCTCTCTCTCTCTCCCTCTCTCTCTCCCTCTCTCTCTCCCTCTCTCTCCCCCTCGCTCTCTCTCTCTCTCTCTCTCTCTCTCTCTCTCTCTCTCTCTCTCTCTCTCTCTCTCTCTCTCTCTCTCTCTCTCTCTCTCTCTCTCTCTCTCTCTCTCTCTCTCTCTCTCTCTCTCTCACTCTCTGATTGTGTAGGGCATATTGGCTGCATTTGACTGACTGTGCTCATATATTGATTGATGACAATGGTGATAGTTGTACTGTAACTGTACCTACTTAAATATCCGTATGCTTTTGGTTTCACCGACGCTCTCTGACGCACACAGTAGTGTGTGGTTTCGCGATGCGTGCGCACGCGCGTGTTTGTGCAGTGTGGCATTGTGCCTTGGTACATGTACATTTTTGGTATGATCGACCCACCAAGAGAAAAACCCACCAGCCGCCACTGCCTTAAACCCTAGCCAAATTTTCTGAAGATTTGCCTAAAAATACATACCCAAGTAAATGGAAGATTGCTCCACTTCTACATGGTCCTCCTACATGCAGGGGCGTCATTTTGGTATGGCAAGGTATGGCACTCGCCATACATTGGCAAATTAAAAATCAAATACAAATATTTATTTTTTATTTAAATTTTTTTTATAATTACCATTTTTCTTTATGTTGATTTAGAATTCAAATGTCAACATTATGAACGAAGCCTCGAACTATTCGGTACAGCCCTAGCATGTTTTGATATTGTAAATTATCTCACTTTTACTAGGTGACTTTTACTACTAACTCAAATATGCCACACAAAAAAAGGAAAATGGACATACAGAAGTTTTTTAATCAAAGGGCAGCAGAGACAAGTGATACAGGGACACAGGTAAGGTCTTACAATGGCTTAGTGATTATAACAGTGCAGTTCAGCATTCAGTAACCCATACTTTTTGTGAACATGTTTTTGATACTACATTCTGTTGAACACACACCTCAAAACCGTACCTAAGGAAAATTGGCTCAATTGCAAGAAAAATAATAGACAGTTATGATATTACATTCTGCATAATATTGTGGTTCCCTGCTTTAGTCTGTTGACACATTTCTATACTAAAAATGCTTGTGTCCTGTGTCATACCTAAATGTCATATAAGTGAATTGTATAGAAACAACTCACCAAAAGTGACTATTGTGCAACTGATTTGACAAAAAAAAATCCACCAAGGGGGGGAAACCCCCCCTTCACCCCCCCCCGCTCCCTAATTGCCATACCTTGGCTTTTACTGAAATGACGCCACTGCCTACATGCATGTTCTTGGTATCTAGGGACATCTATGGACCTCGGGGAATGTATTCCCAGTGTCAGAGATATTGGGTCTCATTCCCGAAAATGTTTCAAAGATATATTCTGGAAGACTTATCTTGGAACCACTGAGACATAATTTATGACAAGTACACTCTGAGTCCTGAACGTGCTGGAGATATGTCTTAAGTGGCTGAAACGGTCGCAGAAATTATATGATCTGATATCTGCTTGGAGAATGTCGTAAACTCCAAAGCGTGTTCCCGTTCAGGTCATTTGCATACAAACCACGCCCCCGACAGTCCTTATAAAGCAGTCAATGGGCAGTGTGCAAACCCTTGCTGAAATGTCAAAGCGCCGCTCTGACACGGTAGGAAGTGGAGGCGCACCTGCCTCTAAGCAACGGTGTAAGAATTTCACCAATGTTGAAATGGAGGTGGGGATCCCTTGTAAACAAGACAAACGTATTCCTCTGGTCTGCATCCCCTTAACAATTGTGTGTATTGAGCTGTACTGTATTGTAAATTCTGCAATCTGTTAATAAAGTTTCCATTCATTAATTCAGGTACTGATATCGGGAGTGGAGAATTATAAGGGGGTTCTTTTCAGTAGCGTCAGCTCCGGTTACAGGGGCACCCACAAACAGGAGGTATGTATTGTATGTATTGAGCTGTACTGTACTGTACCCATTCTGCAATCTGTTAATAAACCTTTCAATCAATCAATCAGGCATGGGCCCAAATCACCGGAGAGGTGAACGCTGTATCCGGCGAGGGGCGCACAGCCACCGAGGTCAATAAAAAATGGGTCGACACAAATTCGGCCTGCAAGCACCGGATCGCCAAGCACACGAGAGACATGCTGGCAACTGGTGGAGGACCAGCAGGCCCGGGCCTGTCCGACCTGGACCTGCGTGTCCAGGCCATTATAGGCACCACAGCGATCGCGGGTGTAGACGGTGCGGACAGGAACGAGACGACGCGCGGGGCTGGGCACCGTCTCCTGTTCTCAGCAGCCAGCATGTCTCCCGTCCCCGAAGGATCCGATACCGACACAGACGGTAAGCGTCCCTCCCAGAACAGGTGCATCCCAATAAATTAGAACAGGGAATATATCGATTGCCTCCATGCACAGTAAATCTTGCAGTGTCAAATGAAGGGAGTGTTAACACTTTACTCTATTTAGAGTTGATTTAACATTAATTGTAGTTGGGAACAAATATGCAAGATGTACTGTGTGCCGCGCCGCATGGATTCATGCAAATCAAGTATTGAGATGCACCTGTAATATCTAATTGAAACATGCATGTGCAATCAGTGCGTCAAGCATTGCATAATCGCAACCCCCACGTCAATCACAATTAATCACCCCAATTCATTCCCAGATTCAACTGACTCAGAGGCGGACCCGCCCCCCCCGGAGCTGTCCCTCCCGTCCACCAGTGCTGGCCCGTCCACCAGTGCTGGCCCGTCCAACAGTGCCCCCCCCCCCCGTCCCCCAGGGGTGCCAGGGGTGCACCCAGCCATGGAGGTCACATGGGCGAGGCGATGCTGGTGGAGCAGGAGCGGCAAAACAGCGTCCTGGAGTGGCTCGCTGC
Organism: Notolepis coatsorum; assembly: GCF_963971535.1. NCBI lineage: Eukaryota > Metazoa > Chordata > Actinopteri > Aulopiformes > Paralepididae > Notolepis > Notolepis coatsorum. The sequence goes on from NC_140166.1 coordinate 9,444,075, forward strand.
CAGCCAGGAGTGGGCCGCTGCGGGCCAGGACAGAACCGCTGCCAGCCTGGAGCGGGTCACTGCCACTCTGGAGCGGGCCACTGCCAGCCAGGACAGAACCGCTGCCAGCCTGGAGCGCCTCGCCATCATCGGCGAGTGGGTCGCTACCACAATGGAGCGGGGTTTGGCAGCGCCAGACCAACAATTGCCCCCACAATAAACATCCCTGACACCCTTTGAGTATTACTGAGTGATGTGTTTAGTTATTGGTATACATTGTAAACTGCATCGAATAATGACAGAAGCAAGCAAGTCGAATTCAGGTCCAGATTTAATTCACCTATAAATAGGAATTAATTGCACGCATGTGAATAATCTATTCACATGCGTGCAATTAATTGCTGTCAGACTAAAGGCCTCTACATGCTACAGCAACTTCAAAGCAACTGCACCACAACATCGACAAAACAAGGGTGTTGCAGACACTCTACCTTTATGCTTCTGCAAAATCAATGCGCAGCCTATGTAACATTGTACCCCGTACGTAGCTAGGTTCCCTAGATAGATGACGCTTCCCTTCTCAACCAACCCATTGATAACAAGCAGAAAAATAAGCATCATTTTTACTTCCGGGCGGGGGGTTTCAAAATAAAAGAGCGAGTCTAAAAGCACCGTAAATATGTTTATTTTTTACAATATCTAACGTTACACGAACCTAAACTAATCTATGACGCTGGCTACAACAATGGCGGATGGTATTCCTCGCTACGGGAGTCGGACCAATATTATTCTATGACAGCCCCACCCCCATTCACTACCAACCAATCACTGCAACGCAATGCCAATGCAACAGGTGTTTAGATTAGATTTTGGAGACAGGTACACAACATCCTCGCAACACAGTCTACAAGACTCTCTGCAACAAGCGCGTTGAAATCGCGCTGATGTTGTGTTGAAGTTGCTTTGAAGTTGCTGTAGCATGTAGAGGCCTTAAGGCCCTGTTTAGATGGAAACTCTAGTAGGTGAATCCGCAAAAATATTTTTTCGGATGTGCCTTTCGTTTATACGGAAACAGCGTTTTTACGGGGTGAAACCGCAAAAAAGTGAGACTACCTTCCAGGGTGGAATTCCTAGAAACGATAAACCTTTGCGCTATCATCTAAACTGTCAAACCGCATAAAACGATGACGAAAGGGTTGTCAAGGCTCTCGTCGCGCGTACTGCTTACATCACAGGCATGCGCCAGTAGCCTAGAAGCGTAAACAAGGCATGTCTGATTCTATCCATGGCGATCACCTGAAGGCTACATTGGCAGTACTTTTAAATACACAAGAATCTGTCCCGCGGCGTGACTGGACCCACTGTCTGTGAGTGACTCTGCTTTGGTCCAATCACATTCCCCACCCACAGTCTGCGAATCAGAGGCAGAGTAGGGCGGGTCTTCACAGCACGTCATGTGACATATGCGCCAATCGTGTGACAGCGGGGCTCAGTCGTCTCGAGTCGTTACAGCCTCGTCTGCACGGAGAATTCCATCCCAAAACGCTAGTCTAAACGCTAAATTAAAAGTGAGACCACAAGACGACTTTTGCGGTTTCTGTTCAGACTCTCTCCGTCTAAACGTAGCCTAAGACAGCACGCCTATTATCCGGGCCCATTAATGGGTCAGGATGCATGTCCTGGTCAGGTGGTTGTTGCGGTGGCTGGAGGGGTAGCGGGACACCACGCTTCTCCGCAATGTTGTGCAGGACGCAGCAGGCCATGATGATCGTACACACCTGGAAAGAATAAATAAGCCACAATAAATGTCATGCAACATATGATTGTATTGGGCTGAGGTGGGCACTCATACATGTTTTAACACGGCACGGCCAAGACAATCTATCAGCTGTTGCCTTCATCCACACCTTATCCGGCTTATACAGCAGCTTGCCACCTGCTGCGTCCAAACACATCCAGCGTCTCTTTATTGACCCAATTGTGCACTCCATGGTGGACCGGGTGCGCGCATGGCGCTCGTTATACTCCGCCTCCTGTGCGGCGTGAGGGTTGGCGACTGGGGTCATCAGCCATGGGGCCAGTGCATATCCACGGTCTCCTAATAAAACAAGTCATTAGTGGAATAGAAGCCTATACTGGTGCAAGAACAATTCTATACGCACAGATACTCACCAATTAGCCATGCGTCTCCTGCGTCTCCTTGTTTCAGGAGCATACCCACTTCGCTGTTCTGGAGGATGTACGAGTCGTGCGCACCTCCTGGGAAACGGGCGACGATGTTCAACAGCTGGTTATTGGCGTCGCAGATGACCTAATAATAAATAATAAATATAAATTCTATTTGAAGAGAGAAGCAAAAGAAATGATAGATATAGTAACACAGGAAAAAAGAAAAAACAAGTAAGATGAGAAAAGGAAGCAAGGTGCTGTCCAATTGGATGAAGTGGTAAGAGAGTAAACAAAAAATAGAAACATACCTGTACATTGATAGAATGGTACTGCTTCCGATTAAGGTATGGGAACGGGTCTGGGGAGGGTGCCAGGATGCGCACGTGGGTGCAGTCAATAGCGCCGATGATGTTTGGCAGCCCAGCGATGGCATGGAATGCCGTCTTCACTGGGATCTGCTCTTGGGCGGAAAAGGGGAATCTGATGTACTGCGTGGTCAACTCCACGATGCCAGCCAAGACCCGTGGGATGCAGCGGCTGATGGAGGTCTGGGATATGCCCACCCTGTCTCCTAGCTCCCTCTGGAATGTTCCAGTTGCTAGGAAGCCCAAGGTGGACAGTACCTGGACGTGCGGTGGCACAGGGTTGGAGCGTCTGGTCTGGCTCCTCAGTGCTGGCTCCAGCGTCTCGGACAGCTCCATTAGCACAGGTCTTGGCAGCCTGAAGCGTCCCAGCAGGTACGCGTCACTCTCGGCGAAGAGATCAGCGTGGTCCCTGTACTGGCGCTCCCTATTCATTGCGCGTTCGTATCGAGCATAATTATGCTGGACGTTACCCATAATTGTGTGTGTAAGCCTTGGGTGCAGAGTTGACCATACATTTTAAGTATGGCGCGATTAATCACTGTTAATTGGATGCCAGGGTTCAATGTACATGATTGCTGTTCAAGTGCACCTGCAAGGTCAGGTTTATTTGTCACACGCAACATCGTACCGGTAAGATGAGGAGTGGAATGTTTATCCACTGGCTCTTATAATGTATACAATAAGCAAATGTCCCAAACTATAAATAAGAACAACAATAAAATTATAACAGAATTATGTGGCTGATGTATTTATTTATTCCGAGTCATTTGCAGTGTGTGTACTGTAGCTATTATTTATTTTTCCGACATCAAATAACGTAATTTCTTATCATACAAATATTGTCATATTTATTTTAATTATGATTAAGTAATTAATTCCAAGGAGGCCTGTAGTGTTGACGTGAAGGAATCAATATGAGAACACAGTCTGTCAAGTTATAATAAAATTTTAAATTAGTCAATCAATCATGAGATTTGATCGTGGGCTGAGAGCATATTTAAGTGTGCTCCTCAGCACTCTTGGATCTGCTCTCAAATAAGATCTCAGGAAAATTTGAGGACTCCCACTCCCAGCCCTAATATGTCTTAAATAGGCCGAAATCTGGCTAAGACTAAATATTTTGTCGTAACTTCGTTCGAGAATGAGACCCACTGTGTCTGTTACTATGATTGAGTAAATTATAATGAACCAAAGGAGAATATAAATAAACAAAAGTGAAAGATTGCCACTGAGCTCATTCAGCACCTTCTTGAGATCAAGTGTACTATAAATCTAAGCAAATGAACAAAAGGCAGATGATTCACGTGGTCTTTTGTAGATAGAGTACTGAATTTTGCCATCCGGAGACATGCATTTTAAAACATGATATGATAGAATATCAGGCCTATAAATGACCTTATTATGGCCAAGTCATCTATGGAGCGAGCAAGAATGACGTCCAATGTCTGTATGCCTAAGAGCTGCCTCTGCTTCCTGTACTGCCTGTCTTGGGTTCCATTTCCTCCCTCTAGTTAGATTTGGGACCAAATTACTAACTACTGTATCTTTGCTCCCTGATAGCAATAACTTTGTTCTCATCTTCTTCACACACTTAATGTTACGCTGAACGATACAGGACCCAAGTAGGTGACTCTGAGACAGTTGTAAGCAAGGAGCCAGATTATTTTTTTGCCTAACTAATAATAATAATAATAATGGATTGGATTTATATAGCGCTCTTCATGACACCCCAGTGACCCCAGAGCGCTTACAGAGTCCATTATTCGTTCATACACAGTCAAACCGGTGGTGGTAAGCTACAATTGCAGCCAGAGCTGCCCTGAGGCAGACTCACGGAAGCGTGGCGAATAATCATCGCCTACGGCCCCTCCGACCACCACCAACATTCATTCACATGCATACATATTCATACGAGGCAAGTAGGTTAAGTGTCTTGCCCAAGGACACAACGGCAATGGGATGGACATGGGCTTGAGCGGGATTCGAACCACCAACCCTTCGATCATTGGACGACCCGCTCTACCCCTGAGCCAAAGCCGCCCCACAACTCTGTTCTCATCCTCACACATTTAGGGCGGGATCCACAAAGAATGGATTGCACAGTGCTAATTGCACCCTTAAATGGGTGACCCTGATGTAAACAAGACGAAAGTCTTTCTCTGGTCTGCATACCTTAACAATTGTGTGTATTGAGCCATACTGTATTGTGCCCATTCTGCAATCTGTTAATACAATTTTCAATCAATCAATCACCGCACAGGAGAATATGAATTATGATTTGTCATTGCATCTTTGACAGTCAAACAACACCATGCTAAAAATGACCAGACATTCAGTACCTTCTTGAGATCACGTGTACAACAAAGCTAAGGAAATTAATAAAGGGAAGATGATTAAACAGAAGGTTTTGTAGATACAGTACTGAATTCTTCCATCCGGACCAATGCAATTTGAAATATTATTATATAATATAGAATAGCAGGCTTATAAATGACCTTATTATAGCCAATTCACACATTTATGAATTGTGCCAAATCTTATCTTTCAAATGCCCAAGTTCAATTTGGATTTAGTATCACCAGGCATGCATAAGGAACACAGAATGAAATCTACTGGATGTACAGTAGGTTTTTTAATGTTGCAAGAGCTCCGCCAATTTTAAACTGATTTCAAATCGGATTGTTGCTAAATGCTCAAGATAGGGGAGACAAACTAACTGCACTCCAATATATGCCAATAACGTTCAGTTTTGTGGTATATTATCCAGCGTAATAAGAGAAAAAAAAAATCATAACAATAAATGTGCTTGCCGGGACCTAGAGGTCTTTGGGAAGTGTATTTAAATTTTTTTATTCCAACGCTCATTGAAAGCTCTGGATGTCCTCTTAAATTTTTTCTCAAAATTACTACATTTCCCAAACAGCCGGTAATTCAAAATGGCCGATCCCCGCGACACAACAACACAAACGAAAACGAAAATCTCACTAATAACACTTTAACCTATTGGTAAACAAACGTATTGACGTAAATACATTATAACTGCTGTTGTGACATGGTTATGATGTTTATTCTTGAATACGTTTGAAAAATAAAACGACAGTCTGCAGAGCTTGATTTATGACGTGATGTCATCCACCGGCGGACCGCACGGGCTAAAGAGGTTAATGTTACGCTGAACGATACGCAACCAAAGTGGGTGACTCTGAGACAGTTGTAAGCAAGAAGCCCGAAAAAACATTCCGCCAAATTTTTTTTTCAAGTATATATCTGCTTAGAAAACGAAAATGTCGCATTTTTTATTTATCTATTTATCCACATGGTGAATACACAGGTCACAACATGTTTAAAGGAAAGTTTTGGAGTTGTATTTGGAGTGTATTTCGTGACTGTTGGGAACTAGGCTACACTGGCACACCTACTTCCAGTGAATGACGCTAAGAAGCACATTTCCTGGAAATACCAATTGCTCTTCCCATTTTCAAAACAATATAATTAATATGCTGAGACCAAGACAGAGTGCAATCCAGCATCACTCCAAGGAGTTTAGTAATTTCAACTTGTTGAACTGCCGAATTACACAAGTTTAAATGAAGATTTAGATGTAGATAACCTGTGCCTTGTTCCCAGCACAATATATTTAGTCTTGGCGATGTTAAGGAAAAGTCTATTACATACTACCCAGTCATGCACAACTTTAAGTTCTCTGCTCAAAACTTCATTAAGTACATTGCATGATGGTGCAGCGTAATACAATGTTGAATCATCTGCATAAAGAACTGTTGTAGCACATCATCAGAAATCTTTTTGCACTCTTCTCCCTGATTTGTAATAGCTTTTGGCAATCTGAAGTACTCCAAATGCTTTTCCCAGTCTGACCGATTAGTACAGCAAAAAACACAGAATCATTGACCATTTTGAGCAACAATGGCCAGGAACAGTTGCGAATAAGGGAACTAGGTGAAAGTTGAATAGTGAAAACCAGAAGTGATTCAGACTTCAGAAAACACGGCGGTGGATGAGGAAATAGATTTTGGAAAGCTTTTTCTTTTGTCATTGGTTTTACTCAGACGACACTTACTGTACTACATAGGACTTCAGGCTATGGAACCGCAGTGTTTTCCAGCTTATACCTCTACAGTATGCTGTAATATTGGAATATGGAATCTTGCAACCACTACAGAAAAATGTGAGTACACAAGTTCAAGTTCAACTCAAGTTCAGAACTCTGTTACTCTATTTCATTAGCACTAAAAGTGATTTTCATTTTTTGTATTAGTAACTTCAGAATGTTATCTTTCAAAAGAGACCAGGCTCATGCATGTGCTATAAGTATAAAGTATAAAGCTACACTTTGCAAAAAAAGTATGCAGTCCTCAAGTTCAAGAAAAAAAAACTGCCACTTTTCTGGGTGCCTGTTAAGAGGTTTTTAAGGACCAGCCAGTCACTAGAACGGGTTCCATACCAACATTTCATTCCAATAATGATGTAGTATAAGGAGCTTACCAATAAGGGCCTTAAAAATTTACAAATACCAGTGTTTGTTGCACATCTCCATCAGCGAGGACCAACCAACCTTCTCATAAAGGCCACAGTGATCAGTGTCGTATATATCATTAGTGATGAATCTGAGGGCCTAGTGATATACAGAGTACAAGGATTGGGTTGAGGACGCAGCATGCCTATAAATCACATCACCATAGTCCAGGACAACTTTATCAAACTTATATGGATCCCTATAAAATGCTGTATAAAATGGTACTGCAAAACATTCATTTCTACTTTCTATTTTGATTTAATGTTTTCTTTCTTTCTCTGTCCTGTACACCTGTACATACGGTCCAGCAAATGCAACGTTTCCCTTGTATTATTAATGAGCTATTCACTCTTTACATCTCTCACTAAATACACATTAATGTTTTTTTAATGGCCTCCACAGCGACATGTCCCCAGTGCCCAAGCCCTCCCCCGGAAAACACTTGTTATTATAATTCAAACAACCTCCCTCGTCCCCCACCAGCCAAGACACATCTTCCTCCTCATCTCTTTATTTCCCAATCACTCTATAGGCTCAGTGCGAACAGACCCTGCTCATAAATAACAATGACTTATAAGAGAAAAATGTAAGCAATATAAGCCTCAATCCCATGATTAATGAAGCGCTATTTTCTTCAATAAAGCTGAAATATGGCCTCATATTCCGCCACTGGAGAAGCATTTCCTGAGTTTGGCCTCATCAGATCCTTACTGTGTTTCCCTACCTACACCTTACTGCTGTCTTTGCAAAAAACTGGTTTAAAAACAATGCAAACAACTAGGTATAAAAGCAATGCAAACAACTAGGTATAAAAGCAATGCAAACAACTAGGTATAAAAGCAATGCAAACAACTAGGTATAAAACAATGCAAAAAACTGGTTTAAAAACAATGCAAACAACTATAGGTATAAAAGCAATGCAAACAACTAGGTATAAAACAATGCAAACAACTAGGTATAAAAACAATGCAAACAACTAGGTATAAAAACAATGCAAACAACTAGGTATAAAACAATGCAAACAACTATGTATAAAAGCAATGCATTCAAGGTATAGAAACAATGCAAACAAGGTATAAAAACAACGTATAAACACAATGCAAACAAGGTATAAAAACAATGCAAACAACGTATGAAACTATTCAAACAAGGTATAAAACAATGCAAACACGGTATAACATTTATACAAACAGGGTACAAAAAAATGCAAACAGGGTATAAAAACAATGCAGACAGGGTGTCATGGTTCGTGCCAGGCAGTGCTCCCTTCCTCTCTCTCTATCTCTCTTTCCCCTTCTCCCACTCTCATTATGGTCAAGTAGGTGCAGGTGTGGTGTTCACCGTGGCAGCTGATCTGACGTCTGTGGGTGTATTACATCAGGTATATAACCCCGCCCCAGATGTGGAGAGGCTGTCAGATCGTAAACTCTCGTTACCAGTTAATCATGTTACTTTGCTCGTATTCACTAGTCTGATGCTTCTAGTTGTTCGCCTGGATCTCATGTTCTTTGACCGTACCTAACTCTTGTCCTCTCTCCGCTCTGCGAAGACCTGGAGACACAAGGAACTGCTCTGACACCTGCACGGCTGACTATCCCTGTCCCTGCTCTGACCCCCATCTGTCTGACTCTCTTGTCCCCGCGCACACCCTGGACAATATGAGTATCACCCCCGTGTAACGACCCCTGCCTGGACATTGACCATTCTATTAAATATACCCTATTGGGTTTTATCCAGACCTGTCTGCTGTTTCTCTTTCTCTGCCTATTGGGTTCCAAACACAACCGTGATATAAAAACAATGCAAACAAGGTATGAAAACAATGCAATCAAGGTATAACAACAATGCAATCAGGGTATAAAAACAATGCAAACAACTATGTTTAAAAAAAACATTGCAATCAATATACAGTATAGGGTATACAACTATTCAAACAGGGTATAAATCCATTGCAAACAGCAAAATCACAAAATAACAAAGAGCCTTATTTTTCTCAGCTTTTCTTTTGTCCAAAGTATAGACCTTATGGTGTAAATTATGGTACAATGCAGTAGATACAGCCATCTTTAACAAGTTATGCTGTGTGTGCAACGGAAGAAAATAAGTATCAATAACGCAAGGCAGGCCGCTCTGCTTATTGGAAGATAATGTTGTTTGTTTTGAGAAAACCCATGTGCTGAATCACACCACAACAAGGGAAATGATCTCACTCCAGTGGCACATTTTCAAATAAGGAATGTTTTATAAAATTACTTTTAAAATGACTTTTTAATCTCTTAAGCCCGGAGCCCTATTTTCTGAAAATCCACCTAAAATACATACCTAAGTAAAGGGAATATTGCTCCACTTCTACAAGGTTCATTTGCATGTTCTTGGTATCTAGGGACATCTATGGAGTGAATGTATTCCCAGTGTCAGAAATATTGTGTCTATTACTAGGCTTGCTTAAATTGTGGTGAAAGAAAGGAGAATATGAATTATGATTTTTCTTTGCATCTTTGACAGTGAATAACACCATGCTAATAATGACCAGACATGAAAACCTATCAGTACCTTCTTGATATCACGTGTACAAAAAAGCTAAGGAAATGAATAAAGGGAAGATGATTAAACAGAAGGTTTTGTAGATAGAGTACTGAATTCTCCCATCTGGACCAATGCAATTTGAAATATTATTATAGAATATAGAATAGCAGGCTTATAAATTACCTTATTGTAGCCAATTCGCACATTTATGGATTGTGCCAAATCTCATATTTCAAATGCCTGAGTTCAATTTGGATTTAGTATCCCCAGGCGTGCATAAGAACAGATAATGAAATCTACTGTATGTACAGTAGGTTTCTTATTCTTGCCAGAGTGCCGCCATTTCTAAACTGATTTCAAATCTGATTGTTGCTAAATGCTCAAAATAGGGGACACAAACTAACTGTGCTCCAATATATGCCAATAACGTTCAGTTTTGTGGTATATTATCCTTTTTTTTTACCTAGAGGCCTCTGCTACGTCCGGCTGCCTATCTGTTCTCTCTGACGAGACTGTGCTTACTTTTGTTAATATTTATAGTTTTAAGTAGGGATGTCCGATATTATCGGCCTACCGATATTATCGGCCGATATCGGCATTCAAATGTGATATCGAAAAATATCGGTATCGGTTTTCAAAAAAGATTTTTTTTTTTTCTTTTTACATTTCTAGAACCTTTATTTACCCAGGCAAGCAAGTAAGAACACATTCTGATTTTATTTATTGTCAAAAGTATGCATAATGTTGTGTTAATTCCACAACAAGAGATATGTAATGTTAAAACCCATTCCCTGCCACCACTTTGATCATCTTATATACCATTCTCTGCCAGTGCTGTAAGTCTATGGAGATGTTCACCTTCTTTGCAGGGCTATAACTTTTTAAATTGTATTGCTTTATAATATTTTATTTTCAGCTTTTATAGTTTCACAAACACACATCAAGACAAATCACAAACACAAAGAAAATAAAAAATAAATAAAAAGAACACAAACAGTATGTTGCCAGACACTGTCACATCAATGAACAAACATACACCATGTCATATGCTATACACTATAAGGACGCAAGGGGCTGATTCTCTGACATATATACATATACATATATATACATATATATATATACACACATACATAGTAGTGTTGTCGAAAATATCGAAAAATCGACACATATCGATTCTGAATACCCAAAACTGTTTCAGTACTCATTTCCCGAAATATCGACACCTAATCATTTATAAAAAAAGATAAAATTAAAAAAAAAGGAAGTTGCATTGTTCACTTCAATACCCGCAATAGTACAGCAGTCCACACACACACATGTGCATTCAGTTAAGTCGGAACATGACTGCAATACAAACAGTTCAGCCCGTCAGGCACATGCAACACAGACCAGTGTTTACATCTGTCTGCCTGAGAAAACACCATGCTCTGCAACAAAAAACGATTGAAGTGAGATGAACAGTTATTTCCAAATGTATGATCTAAAGATAAACAAAGGGTTTCAAAAGTGCCATATCTATCCTCTCCTACAGTACCAGAGAGAAGCTGAGGAGAACCAACCAGCAACAGAAGCAAAACCTATCAAAAAAAATTATAATTTAAGATTGAACCTTTTTCCCTGTGGTATCGAAAAAGGTATCGCATCGAAGCTCGAAATTCCACTATCCTGACAACACCAATACATAGTACAGAAAATACACAGGAGGACATTGAGAAGCACTTATGTTCTAGCTAAGCATTCCAAAAAGGGACCCCATATCATTTCAAATTTGTTCAAGGCCTCAGACCTACTGTGACGAATGCTTTCCAGCTGCAGAGAGGAGACCATCTCAGTGAGCCATCTTTTAAAATTTGGAGACGACGTGTCTTTCCATTCCTTCAGGATAATTCTTTTGGCCACAGCCATACCAAACATCAGGGCCTCCTGCTCATTGTAAGGTAATTCTGCAGTGTTAGCTGAACAGCCGAGTAAAGCTAGAAGGCAGTCTGGGGCAATCTCTCTTTTGTACGCCTTGGTATACCAGTCAAAAATGTCTACCCAGTACTTAAATAGCTTGGGACAAAACCAAAACATATGTGAAAGATTACCCTCTGCGGACATGCAACGATCACAGATAGGCGATACAGAGGGATAGATTCTATGCAGTTTGGTTTTAGAGTAATGTAGTCTGTGAATGACCTTAAACTGTATAAGTTGGACTCTGGCATTAATAGAACATTTATGTATCCTGCTAAGTCCCTCCTCCCACATCTCATCAGAGATTTCCATACTAAGCTCTGTGGACCATACATCTTTAATGTGGTCGGAGGAAGCCATAGATTGGACAGAGAAATATGAAACAAAATCAGAGATCAGGTGTTTTGAAACTGGTGATCGGCTCATGAGATTATAAAACTGGTAATCAGCAGGACATGTCTCAAAGTCTGGGATATTACTGGGACATAATTTCTAACCTGCAGGTAACGAAAGAAGTGTGAGCTTGTAAGATTAAACTTAGACTTAAGTTCGTTAAATGAGGCAAAGTGACGATCAACATATAGATATTTAATAGTGGCCAGTCCCTTTCCCTTCCATAATGAAAAAACAATATCAGATTGACCAGGGGGAAAATTATGGTTATCACATATTGGAGCATATGCCGAGGTTGAAGGTACTTTGAAAACCTTTTTGATTTGACTCAATATTCTCAGTGAGTTCCGAAGGATAAAATTGTTGAGAGCCATCTTATTAATCGTATCACACTTAGAAAATAACATTGCAGGAAGAGAGCTTTTTAGGTTCACATGCGCCTCCATGTCTAGCCACCTGGGGGCGTCCATGGCTACTGTAGCATCACCTATGAAGTAATCTTGCCAGAAGGTCATGGCCCTTGCATTAGCAGCCCAGTAGTAGTGCTGGAATACCGGCAGGGCCAGCCCCCCCATATGCTTTGGCTTCTGCAAGTGTGCTTTTGAAATACGATGTGCTTTATAGCCCCAGACAAATGGCAGAAGTATAGTGTCTATCTGTTTAAAGAAAGAGGCAGTCAAAAAAATAGGCACGCTCTGAAAAAGGTAAAGGAACCTGGGGAGAACCACCATTTTTATGACATTCACACGCCCCACCAAAGACACTGGCAAAATTCTTCACCTCTCCATATTTTTCTTCAATTTTGAGACCATTTCACCAAAGTTCAGTTTAAATAGGAGTTTGGGATCCTTTGGTATAACTACTCCCAGATAGGTGAAGTGGTCATATTCTATTTTAAAGGGTAAGCTGTCAGTAAAGGAAGAGTCTAGGCTCCCTGAGATGGGCATGAACACACGTTTCTCCCAGTTAATGGAGTAACCAGAGAAAGTACCAAACTGCCTGATTAAATCTAGGAGGCATGGGACGGAGGAGGCAGGATCAGCAAGATACAGGACCACATCATCCACATATAGCGAAATACGGCTCTCATACTTTCCCAACTTTATTCCTGTGATGTTGGGATGACTCCTGATACTGATAGCCAGGGGTTCGAGCGCTAAATTGAACAGTAAGGGACTAATACAACATCCTTGTCGGGTGCCGCGATGGAGTGGGAAGGAGTCAGATCTATCAGAATTGGTAAGAATGGAAGCTCTGGGATGAGCATACAACATTCCAATAAGAGAACGAAACCTGTCACCGAAACCAAAGCGCTGGAGGACACTGAACATATATGTCCATTCGATCTGGTCGAATGCCTTTTCAGCGTCAAGTGATATGATCGCCGGCTTAGTGTCCTTTCTTTGGTTAGAGTACAATATGTTTAGTAATTTCCGAATATTAGAAAAAGCAAGCCTGCCAGGAATGAATCCTGTTTGGTCGGAGTGGACGAGAGATCCGACATGCTGAGACAACCTAGTGCCAACACCTTGGCAACTGTCTTTTGGTCAAAATTTTACAAACTTATAGGCCGGAACCCTGCTGGATCAGTCCCATCCCTACCTTTCTTGAGTAAAAGGCACACATTTGCTTCGTAAAGGGAGCCAGGGAAGACATTATTAGTGATAGAATGTTGAATCATTCTAAGAAGTAGAGGGGCCAAAATGTCACTGTAAGCTTTATAAAACTCCGCCCCATACCCATCCGGGCCAGCGGCCTTCCCGCTAGGGAAAGACTTTATTGCACTTGTTATTTCCTGCAGGCTGAAATCAGCATCTAGCTCATCCCTTGCCTTATCACTAAGCACTGGCATATCAATATTGTCCAGGAAGCTCTCAACCTCAGAGTCTGGGGCATGGCATCTAGAGGTATAAAGGCCAGTATAAAATTCTTTAAAACGGTCATTTATGTCTTTAGGGTTAGTCAGCAAGCTGCCCGATATAGATTTGATATTATGAATTGCCTGGCTGGCCTGTACACCCCTCAGCTGCCTAGCCAACAGTCTGTCTGGTTTATCACTTAGTTCAAAGTGCTTCTGTCTGAGTTTAAGGAGGAGGGTACTAACCTGCTTGCCCAGAATAGAATTGTATTCATACTTCAATTTTAAAATGTTATTTAAGTCCATTTGGGATTGTGATAGTCTGTCAACCTGCTCCAGCGAGGGGAGCCGTGCCTCAATCTCAGCCAGGCGCTTACGTCTTTCTCTCTTTCCAAAGGCTTCATAAGATATAATGTGCCCTCTCAATACCACCTTAAGAGACTCCCATAGTGTAGCGTCGGAGACATCACCGGTATCATTAGTCTCCATAAACTCAATGAGTCGAGATCTCATTTGATCCCGAAATGCTTTCTCCGAGAGCAAAGAGGGGTTGAAGCACCAACTGTATCGCGTCTGTGGCAGTGCCAGCTTTACCAACATAGTGATTGGCGCATGATCTGAAATAAGGATGCTATGATATTTAGTTTGCAGCACACTAGATATAAATTTAGCATCGACAAGAAAATAATCTATTCTTGTATACGATTTGTGGACGTGGGAAAAGAAAGAATAATCCCTGTCTGTAGGGTGCTGCAATCTCCATATGTCAACTATGTTCATAGAACGCATTAAATTGTTTAGTACTCCAACGGAATTAATGGTCGGAGGCGGACGAGTGGACGTACGATCGAGATAGGGATCTAGATAGCAATTAAAATCTCCACCTAAAATCAAGTTGGTGGTATTCAGATCATTGATTATGTCAAATATTTTACGAAAAAAGCTTGGGTCGTCAATGTTAGGACCATAAATATTCAGGCATGTTATTGGTAGTGAATTAATGCTACCAGACACCATGACATATCTGCCTCCGGGGTCGGAGACTACCGTGGTCATTTGAAATGGGACAGATTTACTAAATAAAATAGCAACCCCTCTTGCTTTGGAAGAAAAAGCAGATTGGTACACTTGTGACACCCAGTGCTTCCTCAGGCGCCTCTGTTCCGTTGGAGCTATATGAGTCTCTTGTAAAAATATAATATCTGCAGACAATGTTTTCAAATGAGCAAATACTTTTCCCCTTTTAACTGCACTACCCAATCCTTTAGTGTTCCATGACCGAGTTGCGAGACCAACTCGGTCACAAAGTCAGTAGGCCTTCCCTTCTCCTCGCCCTCTTTGATTCCCACGAATTTGAGGTTCAGCCGGCGGGACCGGCCCTCTAAGTCGTTGAGCTTAGCCCGGAGTTCTGTGTTTTCCTTCCGTAAGGATTTTTGGGATTCTTCCAGGAGTTTCAGACGCACGTTGTGGTCGTTCACCGTCACTTCTATCCCCGTCACTAGCTGCTTCACGCTGTTCTGCTCGGACTGCAGGGATGCCAAAGTGGCTTCAAACTTGTCCAAACGGGATGTGATAGAGACTCGGGTCTCGTCCATCGCTTTCTTCAGACTCTTACCCTGGCTTTCAATTGCAGCCAGAATAGCAGCGTTGGCAGTGTCGTCAGATGTTTGGGCTGCTGCTGCTTGTCTCGTAGTGGCCATTGTTTGTCGTTTGCCAGCTGCGGTTGCCTTTTTTTTGTTTGTTTGGCCCCTTCCCATCGGTAAATTCCATATAATCTCAACTTTCCACGGCGGTAGTGTTATATTTAGTCTGTTGATACTTTTTCAAGCAAACTGTTAGATAAACGTGTGTTTTTTATACAAAATTAGAAGTTGAGGAGGGAGCTCAGAAGAATGCGACTACTCCATTCACCGCTCACTAGCGCCCCCGGCGTCTTTAAATTGTATTGCTAAATTTACATTACTATAGCCCATTCAACATCGATTATCTATCGTTCAGGATGTAGGAACGTTTTACTTTTGCATTCACACATTCATACGAAAATACCGTCTAGAGTATAAATATGTTTTTATCGTTTTCTGCAGTATTTCCTAGAACGTGAGATATAGACATAAATGCATATATAGATTATCAAATGCCGTTTGATACCGATGCACGCTATATTAAAAATGTCAACTGTACATGGTCCTCCATGGGGGGGGGGGGGGGGGGGTCGTTTATAATTCCGTGACCGACGTTAAATGATTTATGTAGTATGGGTTGATCAGAGCAGTTTGTATCGAAAATGATAAACAAAAACGCTGAAACTCACGGCAGCTTCCTCGTAGCGTTGGGCGATGAGAGTGGAGCAAACAGATCCCAGTTATGTGATGTGGATCAAGGCGATCCAGTTCCGGTTTGTATAATACTAATATACGCCCAAATCATGTGGATTATTGAGTTATGGCAAAGATCTATATCCACGGTGTGTGTCTTGAGTCCCGGGACGGACCGAGCTGCAATGGGCATTTCCGGTTTGGCAACTCGCCGATCAGCCACCAGGTGGCAGTATTGAAGCGTTGCAGAGTTGTGCTGAGTCCTACAGCATCAGCCAAGACTCTGTGAGTGAAATATGAATACCAATGGCGAAAATATGAAATATGAACTTGAAACACGTCGTACGCCGTTATTGGCAGAATTGGCATGAACTTGAAACCCGTCGTATGGCGTTATTGGCGGAAAAAGGGTTAATTACCTAAAATTATTCCGTTTTTGGGGGGGGAAAGCCTGCTTATATCGGTTGATATCGGTATCGGAAATTAAGAGTTGGACAATATCGGTATATCGGTAAAAAAGTCAATATCGAGCATCCCTAGTTTTAAGAGTTTTGTTTGTACCAGCTGTTGGTGCATTTAATGTGTATGAGCGGCAGTGACTCATCGACATTGGATTAAGAAAAACGTACCATCTGGATTGCTCTTTGGATCAGCTCGCCGAACAACAACAATGGCCTGCTGAGATCCTAGACGGCGGCCCAGGCAACAACAAAGGACGCAGACGGCAAGGAAGAAGAGCCGGCGTTCAAAACAGACTGCGATCCAGGCGACACAGAACGCCATTGCCCAGCATATTGTTGGCCAATGTGCAATCAATAGAAAATAAACTGGACGACATCAGAGCACGGATTCAATTCCAAAGAGACGTTAGAGACTGTAATGTTCTCTGCTTCACCGAGACGTTCCAGACCACGCCATCCAACCGGCCGATCACTTCTTCTTTCTTTCTCCTGAGAGAGTTAACGTCGGTCATTCTGATCGGAGTGTATATTCAACCACACGCAAACACTGGAGTCGCGCTGTCTTTGCTTCACGACGAAGTAAATAAACTCCAAACAGCTAACGTTGACGCTGCTATTGTGGTTGTGGGTGAGTTCAATAGTGCCAATCTGAGAAAAGTGTTGCCAAACTTCTACCAGCATGTGACTTGTACTACCAGAGGCGGGAATATTTTAGACCACTGCTACTCGCAATTTAAGAGTGGATATAAGTCTCAAGCTGCTAGTGGTTTCGGCAAGTCAGATCACGAGGCCATCTTTCTTTTACCGCAGTATAAATAAAGTCTCAAGCACGCCCCGGTAGTATCGCGAGATGTGCAGCGATGACCTGTAGAATCAGAGGATACGCTCCAAGCTGCACTTGAATGTACAGACTGGAGTGTGTTCCGTGACAACGCGGATAATATTAATGACTACACGGAGACAGTGCTGGACTTTGTTTGGACTTTGGTAAAAGAAACAATCCCCACTACCACAATTAGAGTTTACCCAAACCAAAAGCCCTGGGTAGACAAATCCGTCCGCGAAGCTCTGAAGGCGCGCACCTCAGCCTACAACACCGGGCTTGTGGCAGGCAACATGAATGACCACCAGTTGGCGAGATACAACGTGAGGAGGTCAGTAATTGAGGCAAACCGGCGCTACAGGGATAAAATTGAACTTCAGTATGAACAGGTATGTGGCAGGGCCTCAGAACGATGACAGATTACAAAGGCACCTCCCTCAAGCTGAACAGTGACATCCATCTGGCAAATTATCTCAATACCTTCTATGGGAGGTTTGAGGCTGTGAATAACAACACCAGCCTACAAACCACTGCAATGGAGGGGGGGGCCACTGCCGATGGAGACTCAGTGTTCAGGGTAACAGAACATGAGGTGGGGGGGACCTTTAAGAAAGGGAATATCAGGAAGGCAGCAGGACCGGACGGTATCCCCGGCCACGTCCTAAAAGTCTATAGGACTTTTTTTCCCCCTTAGAATAGGCTGTCATCCCCACCTGTTTGAAGAAGTCCACCATTATCCCTGTACCCAAAAAATCCAAGCCTGCTTGCCTCAACGACTACCGCCTTGTAGCTCTCACCTCCATAGCCATGAAGTGCTTTGAGAAGCTAGTAAAGGGCTACATCTGTTCCTCCCTCCCCATCAACCTGGACCCCCTGCAATTTGCATACCGCCACAACAGGTCCACGGAGGACGCCATAGCCCATGTGCTGCACACAGCAGCATCACACCTGGACAAGAGGCAGGGGAACTATGTGAGAATGTTATAAATCGACTACAGCTCAGCATTCAACACCATAGTCCCCTCCAAACTCATAGCCAAGCTCAGGGACCTGGGCTTGAACTATGACCTCTGCCAGTGGGTCTTGGACTTCCTGACGGGCAGACCCCAGGTGGTGAGAGCAGGCAACTGCACCTCCTCATCCATCACTCTCAACATAGAGGCCCCCCAGGGCTGTGTTCTGAGTCCCCTCCTTTACTCCCTGTCCACACATGACTGTGTGGCACAGCGGAACAACAACACAATCATCAAATTTGCTGACGACACAGTAGTGGTGGGCCTGATCTCTGCAAACGATGAGAGGGCCTACCTGGTAGAGGTAAAGGTTCTAGCGGGATGGTGCCAAGAGAACAGCCTCTCCCTGAACGTCAGAAAAACAAAGGAGATGATTATGGACTTTATGAGGTCGGGGGTCAGGGACTACAGCCCCCTCAGCATCGACGGGGCACCGGTTGAGAGAGTGAACAGTTGTAAGTACCTCGGAGTCCACATATCTGAGGACTTGACATGGACCACACACATTGACAGTGTTGTGAAGAAGGCACGACAACACCTCTACTTCCTTAGGCGCTTAAGGAAGTTCAACTTGAGTCAGAAGATCCTCAAGAACTTCTAATCATGAACAATAGAAAGCATCCTGACTGGCAATACCACCTCCTGGTTTGGGAATAGCACTGCACAAGACCGTAGCAGACTACAGAGAGTGGCCCGTTCAGCCGAAAGCACAATTGGAGGTGGGCTTCCCACTCTCCAAGACATCTACAACAAGCGGTGCATGGGCAAGGCAAAAAGAATAATCAAAGACTCTAGCCACCCAAACAACTGCCTCTTTGAACTGCTGCGGTCAGGCAAGCGATACCGGAGTCTCATGGCAAGCACAGAGAGACTCAGAATGAGCTTCTATCCCCAGGCCATCAGGATGCTCAATGAACAAGGATGAACAAATGAACAATAACAGGCCATCAACACACCCACAGCACACACACACTCACTTTAAATAAACAACACACTGTAGCACCCACTTTACCACACTTTACACTTTTACACTTTACACTTTATATTTATTATATTATTGGTGTTGTGAAGGGCCCGATTAAAGCTGAGAATCTACGTTTATTGTTTTATATACCTTGTATATTATTTATATATACAAGTTATATCCCTTTAAGCCTACGTTTAAATCCTAGTAATATTCACTTTCCTTCATTGGATAATGCCCCCTGACGGCGGCGCCAGGCAGTCTCGCACTCAGACAGGTTCAAGGGCGAGTCTGGGCAAGTCGGGACATGCCCTTGGCAGCGCATTGATTCCGGGCAAGTGGTTAGGTTTGGCACTAGAAAGCCACTTAAGTATATATATCGCGGCAGGTGCGAACAGCAGCAGTTCAGTGTGATTCTAATGTAGTGAGAAGCAGTTCGTCTAAACAGAGTGTTGAGAACCATGTGCGAAGTGAATAGTAAAAGTGTCAGAGTTAATGCAGTAACGTCAAGTTCGACTTAGCTTAATGTGAAGTAAAGAGTCGTTATTTATTGTGCATCATGCCAACAGCAGTTAGTTCGTGTGTAGCATTACCCAGCAGTTCGTTCGTTTAGCTAGTGGAACCTTAGCCAGTGTGCGTGGACTAAATACATTGGTACCAGTACACGAGGAGGGCCTAGTCGGAGAACCTACTGGACATGTGCATATTGGAACCGACGGCGGCGATTGCAGAACCAGTATTGGTTGGATTATAGTGATTGTGGAACGTACTACCTGGAGAAGAGCATCGTTAATACCCACTGTCGTTTGGATTTAACCACCTTGAGGATCTACTTCGGGCTGGCTTCGTGGACCGAAGCTAGCTGGCTATCGTCATTGCTATCGTGCAATTGGATTACAGTTATTGCTTTGTTGCTGAGCCTTTGGATTACAAGGACTGGATTCTATACGAGAACCCCCTTCTTCTTCAATTGAACAGACTGAGTATCCAAACATTCTTCTCTCCTCCAGAGCTTACATCTCTGGGAGGAAACCCCCTGTCTCCAGCGGTACCAGCGTTTCCCCCTATAATTGCCATCCTACGCCAGGCGGCGTCTAGTCTAGTACCCCATTGTAGGAATTATCTATTCCAACTGACTTTGCTACTGACTGACTTATTCATATTCTTCGCCATACAAGCGCGACCTTAATTCCCATCTCTGTACAATTGCTGCATAACAATAAATATTCTAAATGATATTTCTTTGTCACCGTGCCGTGTTATTCTGAGTGTCTGCCATAATTAGTTGTACTGGCTGGCAAGTAATAATAAGTACATAATTAGCAGTGGTTTAATCTATCACAATCTTTAATACAGTCAGGGTTTTGTAACCCCTCAGTTACAATTGGTCCTTCGAGCCGGAGGGTATCAGTACTCTTAATATCATATTAATAGTGATATGGCCAGCGACTTTGCTACTGACTGACTTATTCATATTCTTCGCCATACAAGCGCGACCTTAATTCCCATCTCTGTACAATTGCTGCATAACAATAAATATTCTAAATGATATTTCTTTGTCACCGTGCCGTGTTATTCTGAGTGTCTGCCATAATTAGTTGTACTCTCTGGCAAGTAATAATAAGTACATAATTAGCAGTGGTTTAATCTATCACAATCTTTAATACAGTCAGGGTTTTGTAACCCCTCAGTTACAATTGGTCCTTCGAGCCGGAGGGTATCAGTACTCTTAATATCATATTAATAGTGATATGGCCAGCGACTTTGCTACTGACTGACTTATTCATATTCTTCGCCATACAAGCGCGACCTTAATTCCCATCTCTGTACAATTGCTGCATAACAATAAATATTCTAAATGATATTTCTTTGTCACCGTGCCGTGTTATTCTGAGTGTCTGCCATAATTAGTTGTACTGTCTGGCAAGTAATAATAAGTACATAATTAGCAGTGGTTTAATCTATCACAATCTTTAATACAGTCAGGGTTTTGTAACCCCTCAGTTACAATTGGTCCTTCGAGCCGGAGGGTATCAGTACTCTTAATATCATATTAATAGTGATATGGCCAGCGGCGGACACTCTCCAGACGGCTCTCCCAAACTAGAGCGCCCTAGGCGCAAACGTCAGCCCCCTCCACACCTGGAGGACTACGCTTTCGTTTTACCTCCTAGCTTATCTAAAAAGACGCTAAGCACGGATAAAACTGATAGCTTAAGCATGCCCAATCCTATCGACTTGTCGGCCCCACCAGTAGAGACCCCAGTGGGTTCAAACGAAACTGACTTAGCTCACGGGGGGAACAAGCGGGACATGACGTGACTATACCCCAAGACAGCGCCACCGAGATAGACCCCGGAGCGTCAAAGGATAAAGACAGCGCCACCGAGATGGACCTCGGCGCGCACCCAAGAGAAGAGTACCGCGTCTTAGAGATGGACCTCGGGGCGCAGGAGAAAGTAAGAAACAGCGCTCAAGAGGTGGACCTCGGAGCGCGTAAAGAGAACAGGTCACCACCAAGTCCTGTCAGCGCCAGATCACCCCCATCAGTGTCATCCCCCAGCGAGGCTGACCAGAGACTAGCACAAACCTTGATTGCCACGCTAGCAGCATCCACGGAAAGAGACCGTATCCAGGGTGAGCGCGACCGTCTCCAAGCGCAACAACAGAGTGCGCGCGAACAGTCTGCAGTGGAGCGCGACCGTCTCCAAGCGCAACAACAGAGTGAGCGCGAACATTCTGCACTGGAGCGAGAACGTCTCCAAGCGCAACAACAGAGTGAGCGCGAACATTCTGCAGTGGAAAGAGAACGCATCCGACTAGAAGAGAGTCGCCTCCAGGCTGACACAGCGATGACCATCAGACTGGAAGAGAGGCGCCTCCAGGTTGAAGAAAACATTCAGCGAGACCGCGCCAACGCGCAACTTGAGGCACAGCGCGACGTTGCCAATGCCCAGCGCGAGACGGAAAGAGACCGGTGGCAGGCGCAGATGATGGAGCAATTGCTCCAGAGGGCGACTCCCCACTCCTCCACACGGAGCTCACGGAGATCATCACGACACGGGTCGAGGGCACCTTCCCCTCCCCGACAAATCTACACGGGACCCAGCCAGCAGGAAGAACCTGCCTACGTCGCCGAGCCCCCTCCCCGACCAGTCTATACGGGACCCAGCCAACGGGAAGATCCCGCCTACGTCGCCGAGAAACTAACTAAGAGACTTCAAGACCTAGCGGAGGACGAGGGAGGACATCAACCCCCCACGCACGAACCCATCTCGGACCAGGAGGCCCAGTACAGCCCCGACCTCAGCCCCGAGCCACTGCGTTACGAACCCCCGACCCAACCCATGGGTGAGTTTAATACACAGTCAGCACCGAGGAGCAGCACCTGGGGGCCCGGCCTCTGGTACCCACCGAGAACTAACCCACGACCACCCGTACGGGGAGACTCGCCCAGGAGGCCTCTCCCCCTACGCGCATCTGTGTCCCAGCCATCCATGGCATCTTACCTTGGAACACCCACGTTCCCAGACTTTACGCGTGAGGACAGAGCACAGTATACGGAACTACGCATGTGTTTAGAGACTATCATGTCCGAGGTACACGACGAGTCTTATAAATATGCCATCCTCCTCAAGCACCTTAATGTGCCCAGAGCGCATAACATAGCGCTGGCATATTCGAACTCAAGAACCCCCTACTCTGATGCTCTGGTGGCCCTCGACGCGCGCTATGGACGCATACGAGATATCGACCGCCTGCCGCCAGCCAAAGACAATAGAGCACTAGATGACCTCTCTATCAAGGTGCAATCCCTTGTGGGGATGCTGGGGTCACAAAAGGACAAGGGGAGATATGAACTATATGCAAATTCCAACGTGGAGCGGATACTGGAGAAGCTCCCTCCAGCCCGTCAAGAGCGTTTTCGGCGGCAGAGAGACCACCGTGACCCCCACGGCCCAGAACCATCCCTCCTAGACCTGGCTGATTTCCTCGCCAGGGAGGTCAGCAGTCTACGACTAGACACGTTCGAGTGGGGTGGCTCCAACCCTAAAGATGGACCGAGAAGGTTCAACGACAACCGCCGGTCCGTGACCGTGATGCACCAAGCCGAGGCTGTGTCACGGCAGACGAGCCACAACCCCCACGCCAAGGAGAAGTGGAAGGCTGTCTGTCAGTACTGTGACAGTGAACACCAGCTGTCACAGTGCGACGCCTTCAAAGACCAAACCACAGCCGAAATAGGTCAGTGGCTTAAGGACAAACGCCGCTGCTTCCGCTGCGCGCGCGGCCACATGGCAGCCGAGTGCCGCCTGAAGAAAAGATGCGGCAAGTGTGACGGCGCCCACCTAGAAGTCCTGCATGAGAGCAACAAGCGCCCGCCAGGAAACCAAAGTAGGCCCGTCACGGTGATGTACCAGGCCGAGGCGGTGTCACCACAGACCAGTCCTGAACCCCCCCCCTGGTGTCCTGACTGTTGCAGCAGACACTGGGAGTCACGGTGCTACTCGTACCAGGTCGAGTCGGCGTCACCACAGACAGGTCACAACCCCCAGGCCAAAGAGGCATGGAAGATCGCCTGTACGTACTGCCGCAGAGGACACTGGCTGGCACAGTGCGACGTGTTCCCGAGACTGACCATCGCCGTAATGGAGCAGTGGATTGCGGCTGACCCCCCAGAAGCCGATCACCGCCGATTCCTGTGCGAGGCCCCCATGCAGAGATTAGCCCGACAAGGCAACCCACCAACAGGAGTGCTCCACATCGACCCCAAGTATAGTGGGAGCCCCCGAGTGCTCATCAAAGTGGTCAGAGTGCTCCTGAGCTACGAGGACAAGGTCCTGGACACTTACGCCGTCCTCGACGATGGGTCAGAAAAGACTCTCCTCCTCGCTTCCGCCGCAGCCCAGTTGGGCCTGCGGGGTACCAAAGAAACAATGACAATCCGTACTATTCAGCGAGACCTAAAGACCATAAAGGGCGAAAACGTCTCATTCACAATAGCAGCGGTCGAGCAGCCCGAGAAGCGGTACAGCATCACTAAGGCATTTACAAGCCATGACATAGGTCTGTCGAGCTACGACTACCCCATCCCACAGCTGATGGCGAAGTACGCGCACCTACGCAGACTGCCTATACCGCTCATCGACGGCGCCACACCGACCCTGCTCATAGGCTCCGACCACGCGGACCTCATTGTCCCAATCGAAGCGGCCCACATCGGACCCAAAGGATGCCCAGTCGCGGTCAAGACCCGCCTGGGCTGGACGCTCCAAGGCCCGCTCTCCGGGCCTTCCAGCCAACCAACGTCCACACGCTGCCTTTATACAAAGGTGAGCGACACAGGCCACTCTCTCGTACAGCCCGTTGAGAGGCTATTGACATTAGACGAGATGCCTGTGAGAGAACAGTGGGCTCAAGAAGAGGGAGCTCCACCCCCCTCAGCTACGCTCCAAACGACGTAGCTGACCTCGAACCCAGCACCCCAAACTACCTCTTGATGGGGCGGCCGGAACCGGCCCCTCCTCAGATGGTGTATAGACAGAACAAGAGGAACGGACGGAGGATGTGGAGACACAACCAAGCACAGATCGACCAGTCTTGGGCCCGCTTCCTCCTAAGCTACCTACCATCCCTTCCAGCCCGTCAGAAGTGGGTAAAGGACAGGGACAACCTGAAGGTGGACACAGTCGTTATGATCATAGACCAGTCACTACCCCGAGCTACGTGGCCGGCCGGCCGCGTAAGCAGAGTGATTACTGGCGCCGATGGGAAGGTCAGAGCGGCAGAAGTCACAGTCCAAGGGCGGACTTACACCCGACCCGTGGCGAAGCTGATAGAGTTGCCGAAGCTCCCTGACTCCCCTGATGACGACCATGACCCACTGACTTTGTAGATTCCCCTACTCCTCACAACAAGTATTGAGCAGTTGACCGGACTATTAATCTGTCTCCCTTAACTAATTAGGTGCGGACTAATTAGGAGGCGGCTGTTGTGAAGGGCCAGATTAAAGCTGAGAATCTACGTTTATTGTTTTATATACCTTGTATATTATTTATATATACAAGTTATATCCCTTTAAGCCTGCGTTTAAATCCTAGTAATATTCACTTTCCTTCATTGGATAATGCCCCCTGACGGCGGCGCCAGGCAGTCTCGCACTCAGACAGGTTCAAGGGCGAGTCTGGGCAAGTCGGGACATGCCCTTGGCAGCGCATTGATTCTGGGCAAGTGGTTAGGTTTGGCACTAGAAAGCCACTTAAGTATATATATCGCGGCAGGTGCGAACAGCAGCAGTTCAGTGTGATTCTAATGTAGTGAGAAGCAGTTCGTCTAAACAGAGTGTTGAGAACCACGTGCGAAGTGAATAGTAAAAGTGTCAGAGTTAATGCAGTAACGTCAAGTTCGACTTAGCTTAATGTGAAGTAAAGAGTCGTTATTTATTGTGCATCGTGCCAACAGCAGTTCGTTCGTGTGTAGCATTACCCAGCAGTTCGTTCGTTTAGCTAGTGGAACCTTAGCCAGTGTGCGTGGACTAAATACATTGGTACCAGTACACGAGGAGGGCCTAGTCGGAGAACCTACTGGACATGTGCATATTGGAACCGACGGCGGCGATTGCAGAACCAGTATTGGTTGGATTATAGTGATTGTGGAACGTACTACCTGGAGAAGAGCATCGTTAATACCCACTGTCGTTTGGATTTAACCACCTTGAGGATCTACTTCGGGCTGGCTTCGTGGACCGAAGCTAGCTGGCTATCGTCATTGCTATCGTGCAATTGGATTACAGTTATTGCTTTGTTGCTGAGCCTTTGGATTACAAGGACTGGATTCTATACGAGAACCCCCTTCTTCTTCAATTGAACAGACTGAGTATCCAAACATTCTTCTCTCCTCCAGAGCTTACATCTCTGGGAGGAAACCCCCTGTCTCCAGCGGTACCAGCGTTTCCCCCTATAATTGCCATCCTACGCCAGGCGGCGTCTAGTCTAGTACCCCATCGTAGGAATTATCTATTCCAACTGACTTTGCTACTGACTGACTTATTCATATTCTTCGCCATACAAGCGCAACCTTAATTCCCATCTCTGTACAATTGCTGCATAACAATAAATATTCTAAATGATATTTCTTTGTCACCGTGCCGTGTTATTCTGAGTGTCTGCCATAATTAGTTGTACTGGCTGGCAAGTAATAATAAGTACATAATTAGCAGTGGTTTAATCTATCACAATCTTTAATACAGTCAGGGTTTTGTAACCCCTCAGTTACAATTGGTAAGGAAATTGCACATCTCTCATTCCTTATTCCTTATTGAACATCACCACCACAAGGTGTCACCACAAGCTAAGCTACAAATACAAACACAATAGATGTTTTGGAACTTTTGATATGTATTGCCCATCAACAGGCCACAACTGGTCAACATTAAATTATGCTTGTTAAGCACTATACCAAAAATAAATAACAAATATATACTGATTGATTGAACATTTTAATTAACAGATTGCAGAATGGGTACAGTACAGTACAGCTCAATACACACAATTGTTAAGGGGCTGCAGACCAGAGAAAGACTTTCGTCTTGTTTACATCAGGGTCCCCCATTTTCAATTCATGACATTTATGACATACACAACATACAGATATAAGAATCTAATCTAATCATCTAAACTAATCTAATCATGACATTTAAGACATGCATGACATACAGATATATATATCAGTGGAGGTTTCTCTATGACAACACGTGAAATACAAATGCACTCATAATTCATAATTATTATTAATTTACATATATATATATATTTTTTTTATTATTATTATTATTATTATTATTATTATTATTATTATTATTATTATTATTATTATTATTATTATTATTATTATTATTATTATTATTATTATTATTATTATTATTATTATTATTATTATTATTATTATTATTATTATTATTATTATTATTATTATTATTATTATTAGGCCTGCACTGCAGTAATGACTGCAGTAATATTCGTGCAGAATATCTGCACAGGTTGACCCAATTTAAATAAATAATAAATAATAGCTAATCAAAATAGGCTATTAATGTCATCTAAGCACGGTCTGTGCAGTTTAACTCTTGCCATTGAATGGGGGATTGAATGATTGACAGCATTGTTATCCAATCAGCTAATGGTTTCTCTTACGCTGCTCTGCGGCTCTGCAGCTAGCATGATTGACAGCCTTGTGGCCCAATCAGATAATGGTTTCTATTGTGCCGTGCTGCGGCTCTGCAGCGAGCTTGTTTACAAAATAATTTTTATCTCAGTCTAAGAAGATAACTTGTTGGAGCTAACGTAGCTAAAGGGCTACCACCGCAGCTATCAGGCCCAGGGTGGAGTGTTTTGTTATTGTTCATGAACTTATTGTGCATGATTTGATGATATATATATACACCTGCGATAAAAACTAAACGTGACAACAACAACAACGTCATCGCCTCGCGGGCACTTTGAATTCTCTAGTGTAGATAGCGTTGCAATGGAGGAAGGAGATATTGTCGACTAGCTTGCTTGCTAGCTAACGTTACGCAAGTCTTGTGAATGTCTAAACAGGGCTGATGGCATTGATGAAGATGATATCAATAACAACAATGCCTTTCCATTGTGCATCGCTTGATGATATTTTTTTATCTGAGTCGTTGTAAAACGAAAGCCTGCAGTGCTTAGCCTGGACGCAGCCGAAGTGTAGTAGTTCTAACTTCACTCGGGAGACAAAAGCCAAACATCAATTTGATGCAACAAGCTGGCTCGCGATGCACTATTGTTTACATTTTCCATGGGATTAATGCACGCGGCTCGAGTCGGACTCGTCACATGGAGAAGCTGCACTATTCAACGATAGATGAGATTAGGGATGTCCCGATCCGATCACGTGATCGGAATCGGCGTCGATCACGTGCTTTTCAGAGTATCGGGGATCGGGAAAAAATAATAATAAAAATCGGCAGTCAAAAAAAGAAAAAATTTATTCAACA
The DNA here is from genome assembly GCF_963971535.1 of Notolepis coatsorum. Lineage (NCBI taxonomy): Eukaryota > Metazoa > Chordata > Actinopteri > Aulopiformes > Paralepididae > Notolepis > Notolepis coatsorum. The sequence continues at coordinate 9,472,456 of NC_140166.1, forward strand.
AACATGACCATGTCCACGTCTTAAACTCATACGGAGGCCTTAGTTTTGGTTTTAAATTACATATAATATATCATCATTAATGTATTTATTGTCACACAGAGCAGAATAATTATCCACAACAAACACATTCCCCTTTAATTTTCACTGTTGCAACAAACATTCCCTTTAATTTAGACGCTACACGCTACACGCGAGTCGCGACCACATCACAACAACAACACGTCGCTCCCGAAACACGGTTAATATCCACTGACTTGAGCAGCTAGACTTAATGTCAGAGGTTTGGAACTAAGCATTTTAAAATAGAAAGTCAAGCAAGTTGCAATGTTTGCAAGGAGGAGATTCCGTGTGGAGGAAAAACTCATGAAGCAGCAGGCTGGAGGCGAAGTTTTCAGACTAACTTTTCAACTGGAGGATAACGTTACGTCGGCGTTTCAGACCAGAATGGACCATTACGTAAGTCGAACACTGAATGTATACTAATGTGCAAACATATATTGAAACTTTTAATATTTCTCATATGAAGCAGAAGCACATTTCTCAGGGTGAATGTAATAACAAAAGCCTCCGCTCTCGCGCCCTATTATAGGCAACAGATGGGCTTGTCTCACTCTGCCAGTTTCTGACAAAAATGCGTCAAAATTGATTACTAATGTGAAAGATCGGATCGGAAACGATCGGATCGATAGATATTTAAAATCATATGATCGGGATCGGATCGGAAGCAAAAAAAGGCGATCGGGACATCCCTAGATGAGATCGATCGAGATACCGTCTTTATGGGTAAGTCGTGACTTCTTGGCTTTAGAATGTCAGTTTGTGTAACGTTACTGTAACCGAATTGAAACCACATTGTGCTGAAGGGTCTGCAATTAGGTAAAATTAGACCTAAAATAATCCCCCTTTAAGTTCACCAACCTGTTTAATATGTGGGAGTTAAGTTATTATTTACCACATAAAGTTACACTGTCTGCCTAGTGCCTACTTATGGCATCTCAGGTTATATGACGGTGCTGCCATCTAGTGGGCCAGAGGTGGTAGTGTTCCCTCGTATGTGCGTCACTTCCTCTAGGAGGTTGTTGACGTAGAACTTGGCCGGACATGTTAGAGAAACGTACACCCAGCGTTGCTCTCGTTAACGTTATAGTTTGACGTTGACCAAGGATGTAAAGTGGCTTACCAAGCGGACATTATACCACCAAGAGAGATTGAGTTTTAGTACCCAGCTAATTCGATGTTTAGTAAACGTCTGGGATTAGCACATTACAGCGGACTATAGTATTCCCCATCTATCGTTACCAGTTAGCCGAAGCTAGCTAGCTCGGCGCTAATACCTAAAGTAGCTTCGGCTCATGCTTCGATAGCTGCTCTATACTGGACATATCAGTCGATATATAACACAGACCAGAGAACATTTAGATAGGGTCTGTGTCGAAAGGGCGCTGTAAAAGGACACAACTAGTCCTAAGTAGTAGCCATAGCAGTAGCCTGTGGTACAGAGGGGACCAGCGTGTCTGCAGCAGCTGTCGGCGTGCGCCGTGCAGCACCACGGAGCGCAGCGAGACACTCGGATCCACCACAGCGGAGCATCTGGTCTGCAGGAGCAGACTGGTGGCGCCTATCGGACCGGGCAGCGTCTTCCCGCCCTCATCACCACGCAGCGGTCTACTACTCCTCGTCACAGAACCCATCCGGGTCCTTTTCTCACCCCCAGGATTATTAACACTCTCCATCTGTCTCATCCTGCAGAGGGAATTGTTCCTCTGACACAGTGGTAACCGCGGCAACGTTTGGCCAGAACACTTTAATAGAACTATTTGGGCGCCCATCTGTAATAGTATTTAATTAGGCATTGTGTAACGTGATAACAATATTTTGTATGTACCTTTTTTCCCCTTTTTTGCTTATATAAAGGCATTATGATTCAAACAGTTTCCTCGCTCTTTCTAGTTTAGGTGACTCCATTTTAAGTTATTCACTCAGTTGTGTATTTGGTACAATTAGTTTAAGAGTTAAGGCATCCTACCACACCCCCTAAGGTGATAATTATATACAGTCCTCTAAGCTCCCGCACAATTTGGTCACTTCGAGCCGGAGTTAAACCAGATAGGATGTCACGAAAGAGCGAGGTAGGTTCAAAGGGCCCCCCCCCCCCTTCTCTCCAGGGAAGACACGTGCTCCTAGGGAGCGTAGATTACCCTCCCGACTAGATGACTGTGTCCTGGGTACACCCAGTAGCCCTAGTTCGGAGAGCAATCAGCATGTGCTAAACACATCAGCTGACCGGACAGTAGGGGACTTTACAACCCAGACGGCAGGCACACCCCAGCTAGTAGAGGGTGCTGCTGCCACACCACAGTTAGATCAGACGGCAGGCACACCCCAGCTAGTAGAGGGTGCTGCTGCCACACCGCAGTTAGATCAGACTCTGAGAACAGAGTCAGACCGACTGACACCCCCCAGCGGCCTGAAGAGAAGAAGAGACACCAGGTGGCAGTCTCATGTAGTAAAGACATAACTACCTTCTCGCCACTGAATACCGCCAACCAAGATGAGTATGAGCAAGATGAGCCTGGAGAAGAAGAGGAGAGTGACTCCGCTGAAAACGACTCGCAACCTGGAGAGGATATCAATCCCCCAGACAGAGTGGAGCCACGTGGCAGGCAGGACTTCAATCACTTCCAACCGGGAGAGTTCTTCCTAGACACTCGCAGAACTGGTAGGCCCCCCAGCAGAGCACAAAGCAGAGGGAGCGTTACCAGCCAAACAGAATTCATATTCCAATGCATGCAACAACAACGCGAAGATGCGCTCGACAGAGAGAGAAGAGCCGCGGAAGCACTGGAGCGGGAGCGCGATAGAGCGGCAGCCCAGGCCTTGGAGTACACCCGGCTCGCTACCGCCCAACTGCAATCGGCCTCTGCCTCCAGGCAATCATCAAGAGCATCCACTAGGAATAACTCACCCCAGCGCCGCCAGCCTGGGAGGAGCACCCGGCTACGTATCACCGACCCCGAAGAAGGGACAAGGCCGACTCCGAAGACCTGGAAAGGCGACTGGCTCGTCTGCAGGAGGAATATACGGCACCAAGAGAGGTGCCACCCCGCTCTCAATGTGAGCGGCTACCCGCCACACACAGAGCAACCTCCAGATCCCATCAACATTGGCCCGTAACTGCACCGGCCCCTAGGTACGACCCGCTCCCACAGCGCCCACCAGGGAGCGCCATCCCATTCTTCAAAGACAATTCTAGAAGCCATTACCATGACATGAGGATGTGTCTGGAGTTCCTCCTGGGCGCCGCCAACCACAGCGAGCAACAGAAGTTCCTCGAGCTGTCTATGCACTGTACGCTGCCTGCGGCCAAGCTCATATGCACTGCCAACGCATACTCCCCCACCCCCTATACTTCGTCTATCCAGGCCCTGGACGAACGCTGGGGACGCCTGTGGGACCACATATTGGATGAGATCCACGAGCTGGGAGAAATGGCAGACATAAAGGACAACCACGCCCTGGACGCATACTCCTTGAAGGTACAGGCTCTTGTGAGCCTCCTGACGTTTCAAGGAGCCGCCGGCCGCACTGAGCTCTATGCAGGCTCCAACGTAGAACGCTTCGTCAGGAAGCTTCCAAAGGAACAGCCACTGTCTACCCTGATGGAGCTCTCAGAGTTCCTGAAGTCGGAGATGAGGCACATCCGCCTCCCCAAGCGGGAAGAGCCGAGAGGCAATGGACGCAGTGGACGAGACAAGTCCGACCGAACGGGGCGGCCCGTTAGGGTGCTGACCACCGTACACGAAACCACATCAAAGGAGCACCATGGGCCCCCGAAAGGCCAACGAGGCTTCTCCTCCCAGAAGAAAGGAGAGAAGAAGACTCCGCCGCCATGCCAGTGCTGCACAGAGGTCCACTGGCTAGACAACTGTCCCGTGTTCAAGGAGAAGACTACAGAGGAAAATAAACAGTGGATAATAGAGAATAAGCGGTGCTGGAAGTGCGCCCGTGAGCACAGAGCAAAGGACTGCACCCTCAAGGGACCCTGCAGACAGAGCGGGTGTGGGAAGATCCACCTCACGGCCCTCCACGACCTCAACAATAGAGACGACAAGGCTAAGCCTTATGTGGCGGAAGTCCGTGATGAGCCCTCTAGAGAGCTACGCAACTACTACGTGGGCCCCGTGAGGGGCAGCATTCCCTGCGTGCTGTTGAAGATTGTGCCGGTGGTCCTGCAGAACCGCGACAAGACTCTGGAGACCTACGCGGTTATTGGCGATGGCTCGGAGCGCACGCTGCTGATGCGTGAGGCTGCCATCGCCCTTGGACTCGTGGGCGACGCAGAGGAGCTGGATCTCCTCACCATCCAACCAGGGCGCACCACTATTCAAGGAGAAAGTGTGGCCCTCACCCTCACACCGGCCGGACGGCCGAAGGAAGTCTTCAAAGTGAGCCGCGTATTCACAGCTGCCAGGTTGTGCCTCTCCAGTTACGGCTACCCGATGGAGTCCCTCATGAAGAGGTACCCACATCTCCGTAATCTGGGGATCAATGCTGCAATGGAGGTGAAGCCCACCCTCCTGCTCGGCTCCGATAATGTGAACCTCACTTTACCCAAGCACATCATCCCGGGTCCACCCGGATGTCCCGTCGCCCTGGAGACTCCGCTAGGCTGGACCCTGCAGGGCCCCATCAGTCTAAGAAATCTGAACGCCCATCAGACCCACTGCCTCTTCATTGGAGCGGGGCACGAAGACGAGGCATTGCTGGAGAATGTTCAGAGGTTATGGCAGCTGGACATTGCTCCATACAAAAACGAGAAGATACACACTCGCTCCAAAGAAGATAAGGCGGCGATGGATCTTCTCCAAGCCAAGACCAAGCGTGTCTGCGTGCGCGGTGTCCTCAGATACGCCACACCGCTCTTGAGAAGAGAGCCCATGCCGACCTTCAAGGTTCCCCCAGGAGTAGCGAAGCCGTGTCTGCTTAGCACTGAAAGAAGACTCAGCAGAGACCCCGAGACGGCTGCCGCCTACGCCACAGAAATGAGCAAGCTCATAGAGTCTGGACTCGTCAGGAGGCTGAAGCCTGAGGAGGTGGAAAAGAGTACCGAGTCATGGTACCTTCCACACCATAACGTTAAGCACAACGGAAAGAACAGAGTGGTCTTTAATTGCAGCTTTCAAGTGCGCCAGCAGAACCTCAACCGCTATCTCCTGCCCGGTCCGACTCTGACCCCTCCTCTCCTCGGAGTCATGGTGCGCTTCCGACGACAGAAGACCGCCATCAGTGGCGACATCAAACGCATGTTCCATCAGGTGTGTTTGCTCGACAAAGATAAGCCACTCATGAGGTTCTTGTGGAGAGAAAACCCAGGCTACCCGGAACCGTCCATCTATCAGTGGGACGACCTGCAGCCCGTGTTGCGCCACCTACGCCCTGCAGCTTCATGTCGACGACGGCGCCGCACCCCCCGGAGTCTCCGATGCTGTCCACCACAGTTTCTATGTGGACAACTGCCTCCACAGCGTGGAGACCGCGGAAGAGGCCTACAAGCTGGTGCATGACATATGCACCTTCCTGGCCACCGCTGGCTTTGAGGTCCGCCAGTGGGCCACCAACGACCCTGACGAAGACCTCCCAGATGAAGCGAAGGCTGACAGCAGCGAGACCTGGCTCTCCCAGTCAAGTGAGGACGCCCAGGAAATGACTCTGGGTCTCCTCTGGCGTTTCAAGTCTGACACCCTGTGTTACCGGCAAAAGAAAATCGAAACTCGCCATTACGTAACCAGGAGGTCGATCTACAGTACTCTGGCGAGTCAATATGACCCGTTGGGTTACATCAACCCCTACACGACTTGTGCCAAGGCTCTGGTCAGCGAGCTGTGGACTGAGGCGAAGGGATGGGATGACCCCCTACCAGAGACACTCGGGGCGAAGTGGAAGAAGTGGGAAGAAGAGCTCCCCACCCTCCAACAGATCGAGTTTCCCAGGAGCTACTTTCCCTCGAGTGTCAGTCTGACCGGCAGCCAGCTCTCCCTTCATGTGTTCTGTGACGCGTCTGAGAAGTCATATGGTGCAGTAGCGTACCTGCGCGCGGTGGAGCCCGACGACACAGTCCACGTCTCCTTCATTCTTGCACGCTCAAGAGTTGCACCCAAGAAGCAGCAATCCATTCCCCGGCTGGAGCTCTGCGCAGCTCTAAGTGGAGCCCAGTTGGGAAAGATGCTGAAGGAAGAGCTGCACCTCCCCCTTCATGCGGTGTCGATGTGGTCTGACTCCACAACAGTCATCCAGTGGATCCAGTCGACTTCGTGCAGATATAAAGTATTCGTGGGAACAAGGGTGACAGAGATCCAAGAGCTTGTGGGGATCAGCTGCTGGCGATACGTTTCAACAGATGTCAACCCGGCGGACGTGATCACCAGAGGTGCGACCCTCGAAGAATTGGCACGTCCCAACCTCTACCAAAGTGGACCCGACTACCTACGCAAGCCAGAAGAAGACTGGGCTTCTCCTCCGAACTTGGAGAACGCAGAGGTGGAGGTGGAACTTAAGAAGTCCATCTTCTGCGGCCTCACCGGACTCCAAGACCCTGCAAACACCGACGGTCCCAAGGTTGAGGATTGCCAGACCCTAGAAGAGCTCCAAGTACGTACCTTCCACCACCGGAACCCCGGTCCCGGAGACCCGACCCCCCTCAGTGCCGACGACTACGCCGCAGCTGAGATCATGTTGCTGCAGAGGGTGCAGCGGGAGGTCTTCCAGATCGAGATGGCGTGCTTGGGACGGAAGATGGAGCTACCAAGAGACAGCAAGCTGAGGCTACTGGCCCCAGAACTGGACGAGAAAGACCTCATACGTGTCGGAGGCCGCCTACGACGGGCTCAGGGCCTCACTGAGGACAGCAAACACCCCATCCTACTCCCCTCGAAGCATCCGGTGACTAACTTGGTGATTCGTCACTATGACACCAAATTGTATCACCCTGGAGCGGAGCGGCTCTTTGCGGAGCTCAGGAGAAGGTTCTGGATACTTCGCGGCCGGGAGGCTGTGCGGCGTTACCAACGGTCATGCACAGACTGCCAGAAGCTCAGAGCCCAACCCATCATGCCACGAATGGCTGACCTCCCATCCTGCCGCCTCCGTCTCCAAGAAGCGCCCTTCCACAACACGGGCATGGACTGCTTCGGGCCCTTCACCATCAAGGCGGAGATCGGGAGAGCAACTGCTAAGAGATGGGGAATCATCTTCAAGTGCCTCACCACGAGAGCCGTCCATCTCGAGGTGCTGGCTGAAATGACAACGGACAGCTTCCTCCAGTCATTCCGTCGATTTACTGGAAGGAGAGTGCGACCCCATACCTTATGGTCTGATTACGGGACGAACTTCAAGGGAGGAGAAGCTGAACTCATCAAGAGTTACCACCAGATGAGTGAGGAATTGAGGGACGAGCTGGCCTCCCAACAGGTTGCCTTCTCCTACAACCCTCCAAATGCACCCCACTTCGGTGGAACGTGGGAGAGAGAGGTCAAGTCAGTAAAGGCTGCTCTAGCAGCCGCGCTCAGAGGACAGGTTCCGAAGGCAGAGGTCTTCAACACCGTGCTAGTGGAGATTGAAGCCATTCTGAATTCCAAGCCACTGGGGTACGTCAGTAGCGATGCGGCCGATCTCGACCCCATAACACCCAACAGCCTTTTGATGGGGCGGCGAGACGCGGCCCTTCCCTTTGCAGTCTACGCCTCCACCGAGATCATCGGCAGAAGACAATGGAGGTATAGTCAGGCTTTAGCCGACCAATTCTGGAAGAGGTTCACCACCGAATATCTCCCATCGCTGCAAGGCCGCCGCAAGTGGATCACTGAAAGAGGCAACCTAGAACCAGGAACCCCAGTCATGATCGTGGATCAGGCACTCCCCCGAGCCCGCTGGCTCACCGGAGGGGTGAAGAGTGTGGTAAAAGGGCAAGACGGAAGAGTCCGCTCTGCTATCGTGGATGTCGGAGGAAGAACATACCACAGCCCAGTGGCTCGACTGATCCGACTACCCCCGTACTCTGACTCTGACTCTGACCAGCCTGAGTGACTACTAGACATTCAGCAGACCTCAGTACTGATTAGCGCCGCAAATCAGGGGTCGGCTGTGCTGAAGGGTCTGCAATTAGGTAAAATTAGACCTAAAATAATCCCCCTTTAAGTTCACCAACCTGTTTAATATGTGGGAGTTAAGTTATTATTTACCACATAAAGTTACACTGTCTGCCTAGTGCCTACTTATGGCATCTCAGGTTATATGACGGTGCTGCCATCTAGTGGGCCAGAGGTGGTAGTGTTCCCTCGTATGTGCGTCACTTCCTCTAGGAGGTTGTTGACGTAGAACTTGGCCGGACATGTTAGAGAAACGTACACCCAGCGTTGCTCTCGTTAACGTTATAGTTTGACGGTGACCAAGGATATAAAGTGGCTTACCAAGCGGACATTATACCACCAAGAGAGAGTGAGTTTTAGTACCCAGCTAATTCGATGTTTAGTAAACGTCTGGGATTAGCACATTACAGCGGACTATAGTATTCCCCGTCTATCGTTACCAGTTAGCCGAAGCTAGCTAGCTCGGCGCTAATACCTAAAGTAGCTTCGGCTCATGCTTCGATAGCTGCTCTATACTGGACATATCAGTCGATATATAACACAGACCAGAGAGCATTTAGATAGGGTCTGTGTCGAAAGGGCGCTGTAAAAGGACACAACTAGTCCTAAGTAGTAGCCATAGCAGTAGCCTGTGGTACAGAGGGGACCAGCGTGTCTGCAGCAGCTGTCGGCGTGCGCCGTGCAGCACCACGGAGCGGAGCGAGACACTCGGATCCACCACAGCGGAGCATCTGCAATCCTGCAGACTGGTGGCGCCTATCGGACCGGGCAGCGTCTTCCCGCCCTCATCACCACGCAGCGGTCTACTACTCCTCGTCACAGAACCCATCCGGGTCCTTTTCTCACCCCCAGGATTATTAACTCTCTCCATCTCTCTCATCCTGCAGAGGGAATTGTTCCTCTGACACAGTGGTAACCGCGGCAACGTTTGGCCAGAACACTTTAATAGAACTATTTGGGCGCCCATCTAAATTTAGTAATAGTATTTAATTAGGCATTGTGTAACGTGATAACAATATTTTGTATGTACCTTTTTTCCCCTTTTTTGCTTATATAAAGGCATTATGATTCAAACAGTTTCCTTGCTCTTTCTAGTTTAGGTGACTCCATTTTAAGTTATTCACTCAGTATTTGGTACAATTAGTTTAAGAGTTAAGGCATCCTACCACACCCCCTAAGGTGATAATTATATACAGTCCTCTAAGCTCCCGCACACACATCATAACTCCTACACATAATTATGGGCCCTGTTTCTTGTACCTGGATAACTGAGTTAGCCGGATAACTTTAGCTGGATAACTGGGTTAGCCGGATTTTCCAAATCACCATGACAACATATCCAAAAGTTTGAGCCTGGTCGAAAGCAGAGTTCAAGTTCAAGTTAGCCTGAACTATCGCCACGCCCCCGCAAAGAAGTGACAGCCCGTTTCCTGAAACTATTCCCACAGTCTACGATCTGCATTATACCATTCTGAATTACGTTTTTGTGCTCCATTCTTCCAGAGGGGGCTTTTGAAATGTAAAATAGACCCAAAATGCTGATATTAAATTCACTTTGTCCTAAATAATGCACGTTATATATACCGTGGCGACGGTGGCGCTCGCTCGTGCGATGTACACATGATGTGGTTATTTTAATTGTAACTGGGATTAAGATGTCTGATGAGATGCGCTGTTTGACGGATTTGAGAAATTGAATGAGCCGTTGACGTCACATTAATGAATGAGGATAAAGAGATAAACTTCATTCAAAACAAAGGATATTCTAAACACGGGTCTCTCGTTCATTAATGTATAAACAATGAATTTATCCCATCTGGCCCAGTGGCCCAGCGGTAGTGCTCAAGCCTCCCAATCCACCGACTGGGGTTCAAATCCCCGTGTTTCCAATATGATTTTTTTGAATATAATATTAATGATTATACGCCAAAGTAGCCTGGTTTTAAGTTAAAATATTATAAATCTACATGCATTGAGGATGTCATTCTTTATATAGCTCTCAACGTGCACCAAATTGAATTATTCCTATATTGCAAAAAGAAGGACCCCGGTCTTGAACCCGGGTCGTCCGTGTGGAAGTCAAAAGAACAACCCGTTGGACCACATTGGAGATAAGTTAAATATTGACTATACATCAATCAATGGGCAAGAAAGCCGTCTCGTAATTCTGTATAACAGTTAACTAGTTATTTTCGCTAGCAAGATCTCATTTGATTATTCAATCCAGCAGGCAAGTTTAAAGAAATATAATCTGATTGATTGAGGTAATGAGGGACTTAGAATTAGCCTATAGATAACGCATTTAACTTGTCGGCGAGGCGATTGAGCCTATTGCAATCTGTCAATAAAGTCTTAAATCAATTAATCAATCAATGCCGTTGAGAATCAGGGTCTCTGCCATCGATACGTGCTGGCTTTCCACCTAAAACGGGAGCGCGCATCTAGCCTGACTTGAGCCTGACTCTCAAGTCTGGCTTGAGTTAACGAGACTGAATCCTCCTTTGTGAAACAGGAAAATCCCGGCTTTGAACATCGGGTTAACTGAAGCTGGATAATGGACATGTTGATCGACTTAGTTGAACCACGTACATGAAACAGGGCCCAGATAAAGACTTTCGTCTTGTTTACATCAGGGTCCCCCATTTTCAATTCATAGTGAAATGTATCTTGTGTTATTAGGAGCCCTGCTAAAGTTGGTAGCTAACGTTATATTGATAATGTTTCAATATTATCAGGTTGATATTATTCGGTTGATAATGGTGTCAGTGTTTCAGATAGCAAGGTGGAGATCTTTGTTAACTAGTAGAGCTTTGGTTGAGAGAGATTACAGTGCTGTCTTTTAAAACTCATAAACAAGTATTGAGCAAGACGAGTTAGTCTGTTGTGTTGTGCGTATTGTATGGGAGGGATAATGATGACTGTGTGTAACTAGGAGGGATATGAGGACTGTGTGTATGTGGCACTGAATTGATGTAAACAAGACGAAAGTCTTTCTCTGGTCTGCATCCCCTAAACAATTGTGTGTATTGAGCCGTACTGTATTGTACCCATTCTGCAATCTGTTAAATAAAGTATTCATTCATCATTCATTCATTCATTCATTCATTCATTCATTCATTCATTCATTCATTCATTCATTCATTCATTCATTCATTCATTCATTCATTCATTCATTCATTCATTCATTCATTCATGTGTAGAAAGAAGAACTATAACATTCTCATTCTCAAAGACCACAGTCTTAAACACACGCACACACAAAAGATACATGGACTATTGTTATTGGACACAAGCCACACACATGGACCCTGCACTGCACCATAATACACCTGTGATTATAGTATACTTGTTATTACACACACACACACACACACACACACACACACACACACACACACACACACACACACACACACACACACACACACACCTATACGGGTTTATGCTACATCGGGGGGACCAATGACTGTATACAGCCTGATGGGATCCAGCCTTTCTAAAGGGTCTAGAGACATGATTTTAACTGCTAAAATCATTATATTTTTTTGTTAACACAAAAACCACTTGACATTTTCAAAACTCTCCAAAAAAAATAATAATCTGATATCTACGGGTTTATACTACATCATGGGGACCACATGACTGTATACAGCCTGATGGGATCCAGCCTTTCTAAAGGGTCTAGAGACATGATTTTAACTGCTAAAATCATTTGAATTTTTTGTTAACACAAAAACCACTTGACATTTTCCCAACTCTTAAAAAAAAAGAAACCTGAAATCCCTCCCCCCATGGGGACCGGTCCCCATGGGGGGGAGGGATTTCATGTTTCTTTTTTTTGTGTGTTAACAAACAAATATAATGATTTTAGCAGTTAAAATCATGTCTCTAGACCCTTTAGAAAGGCTGGATCCCATCAGGCTGTATACAGGTTATAGTCAAGTCAAGTAATTTATTTATAGAGCACATTTAAAAGCTCGAGAGCCAACCAAAGTGCTGTACAGTACAGTCAAAGCATAAAATCAATGTCCTATAAAATACACAAATATAAAAAGGCACAACAGGACAGGACAGTACAAAAGGACAAGCGGATAGGGGAGCACAAAGTACAGTATAGCACACCGGGGACAGAGGAGCACAAGAAGAGATACAAGAGGGAGGGGCCAGGATAAAATTGCATGGGAGTGTGTGGGTTAGGGTAACCGAGAATCAGGATTAATCGAAGGCTAGGGAATAAAAGTGGGTTTTTAAACGGGCCTTAAATGTCTCCAGCATAGGGGCAGATCGAATCTCCAGGGGAAGCTGGTTCCATAGTTTGAGGGCTACGGCCTTGAAGGAGCGATCGCCTCTCTTTTTTAGTCTGGTGCTGGGGGGGGGGGGGGGGGGCAGCCGAGCCTGGTTGGAGGATCTTAGTGACCTGGGTGCTACGTAGGGGGTGATGAGCTCGGTGATGTATAGGGGTACTGCACCCGATAGTGCCTTGAAGATCAAAGATTACACCCAGGCTCTTGACGTGGGGTTTGAGGTGGGTGGAGAGTTGTCCTAGGCTGTTGGAGAGTGTTTGGGTGGAAGAGGGGGGCCAAACAAAATGATCTCTGTTATGTTCATTGGCATACTATCAACACCACTGTTAGGCACTGTACATAACATACAATCAATTCAAAACAATACACTACCTTCCATTGTTTGGGGCTCTTGTTACAGTTTTTTACGACTGCTTTGATGCATTTTGCACATCAGAGTTTCAATGTGCAAAACTCAAAATGCTAATTGCTAAACTGACTTTAAAAATGCATACTCTAAGATACTAAATGCTATGCTTACATATCAAGTGCAAAACTGTTAATACAAAGTGCAAAACTCTAAATCATATGCTCCAGTCTCAGAATACAGCCACCTAATACTACATCAATGTTCAGTTGCTTATTGCTACACAGGCAGATCACTAAATCAATTCCAACAGGTGTTTGTACTAATGTCTCATTACCTTCAACAGCCTTGCCCAGGTGAGTAGCATTGCAATACAATTGATAATATCTTCACCACTACATAAAAAGCTGCTTATAAACCTGAAGAAAGGAGCAACATGGAGCAAGTTGGTGCAGCTGAGGTTGCACAACGAAGGACAGGGTCATGGACGGGGTCGTGGCCAAGGAGGCAGAAGAACATCTGTCTCAAATGAAATTATAACCACAATTGTTGACCATGTAATACAGTAAACCGAGGTCTTACTAGTGTCTCATAAAGACAAACAAGTGGTTGAGCAGATATTGAGTGCAGAACTAGAGATGGTTAGTGACTGGCTAGGCTACAACAAGCTGTCCCTCCATGTGGGGAAGACTGAGTCCATCCTATTTGGGTCAAAGGTCAGGCTCAGAAAATCACCAGGTTTTAACATTAGAATAGGAGATACTGTTCTCACCGACAAAACATCTGTGAAATATCTTGGTTGTGCCAGTCAGATACAGGAGTTGTATGGGGAAGGAGTAATTTTTGTATTCTGCAGCTGTCTGCCCAGTGACATGATAATCGTAGTCAATGCTGTTAGATTCAAGTCCAGCCTGAAGACATGGCTCAAAAGGGACTATATGGTAAATGGTAAATGGTATATGTGATGTGCAGTGGCGGCTGCTGACCACATTTTTGGTGAAGCAAACATTTTATTTTTAAAACATCCCACAATGTGTGTGTCATTGGTGGCTGGTGCGTTAAAAAATTGGGGAGGACGGGAGAGATTAAAAGTAATAAAGAAGTCCGAAATTCAAGCTTTCTTTAACTACAAGGCATTTATTCATCATATATATTTTTTTTATAATATCAAACAGAAGACTGACTACACCGAATACAGAAGCCATGTTCGCTGGATTTTGGGGAAAAACAATATCTTTGACCTGTATTGGTCCCCTTGATACCACATTGTTGGGTATGGCCTACTTGGCCATAGTGCAGGGTCTTGTGAGGTCAAACCTTTAGTGGTGGTGGTGATACTGCTGCTTGTAGAGGTGGGTGACACGTCATCTTCATGATGGGCAGGTGTTATGGTCTCACTGAAGGTGGATGTTGACGGACAGGGTTCCTGCAAGTTTCAACAGGTTACATTTAAGACCTTTTAAGACCACTTTCAATATAATCTAATATGTTGCCATACCAGCAAAGAACTATTAAGGACAATTACTAAGAAGTAATTCCATGTATTCGCTATTACCATACTGCTTACTTTGCAGCCTGTACATTTCCCCCCCAAACACATTTAAACATGATCCAGAGAAGTACAGTATGGCTAAATACACACAATTGTTAAGGGGATGCAGACCAGAGAAAGACTTTCGTCTTGTTTACATCAGGGTCCCCCATTTTCAATTCATGATGAATTGTAAGAAATGGTGCAATTAGCACCATGCAATCCATTCTTTGTGGATCTAGCCCACAGTGTTTGTACACGTATAATATTGGGAGTTGTGCCTATAATTGACTCTTTGATACCGGCTCTGACCTGGTGAACGATCTTGATTGCTCTGGCCTCCAGTGGCCTCTGCTATTGGGCTCTCAGACGTGGACCGGCTGTGGCTGTCTGAGGTCTCTGGGTCAATAAATGCTGCCTTTGTGGGCTCACGTGCTGCAGACTGTGCTGTCGTCCATCTGTAGATTGTGTAGGTACACTTGAGACACCTTCTTGATGAGTTCTCACCTGCAGGCACAGTCAAACATGCATGGATACAGTTAGACAGTAGACAATAATTTTTTTAAAACATCCCCCACTGTGTGTCAGTGGTAAGATAAGATATTCCTTTATTGATCCCCTTGGGGAAATTCAGGCATCATAGCAGCATGGGGGGAGGGGGGGAGGGGTACAGGTAGTAAAACAACACAGTATACAGGTAGTAAAAGACAACACAGGCAGTGTAAACAATTTGATCAATATGGTCAATATAATTTACTATCTGACTAGCTGAGGAATATTCACATTATTCACAGTGTCACATAAGGTGCAGTATGCATGAGGTAGTGTTATAATTTACTATCTAGGTGGCTGGTTAGTTAAAAAATTGGGGAGGACGGGAGAGATACAAAAAAGAAATGTAATAAAGAAGTCAGAAATTCAAGCTTTTTTTTAACTACAAGGCATTTATTCATAATTTTTTTTTTATAATATCAAACAGAAGACTGAGTCTGTGCTAACCGAATACAGAAGCCATGTTCGCTGTATTTTGGGGAGGAAACTATCTTTGACCTGTATAGGGAGGTGTAGTGGTTACGTCATTTTCGTTTTTTTCCTGTTCCACCCTCTGTGGAATGCAATGTATTTCCCCATTTACCATTTCTAAATAGTCTCGTTTTAGATAAATAAAGCATTAGCGTTGGCTTGGTGTACCTTTCTGTGCGTATTTATCCACAATCTATAGCTCAAGATGAAAATATTCGCAATTAATCGTAAAGGTAGCAAAATAACAACGTTTATTACAACATTGTTGGGTATGGCCTATGACACTTGGCCATAGTGCAGGGTCTTGTGAGGTCAAACCTTTAGTGGTGATGGTGATACTGCTGCTTGCAGAGGTGGGTGACACGTCATCTTCATGATGGGCAGGTGTTATGGTCTCACTGAAGGTAACGGACAGGGTTCCTGCAAGTTTCAACAGGTTACATTTAAGAATTTTTAAGACCTTTTTAAGACCCCTTTCAATGGAATCTAATAAATATCTAAATAACTATTAAGGAAAATGACTAAGAAGTAATTCCATATGTATTGGCCTGATAGGCTGTTACTCTGCAGCCCGGACGGGTGAATACTTTCAACAACAAATGTTTGTTTCCGCGTGCGAGTTTTGCGCTCTGATTGGCCAGGTCATGTGACATGTGCGCCAATCGTGGGACAGCAAGTTCTGCGCCTATTTCCGGGTCTAACAGCCTGCAAACTACCTGGCGTTCTATCGCCATGCTCTAAGACAAACTCTAACCTTAACCAACTTCGAAAGAGTGGCTAAGCTTAACCGTCGAAAGAAGGGCAGGTGTTCTATCGCCATGCCAGGGTATCTGCAGGTTTAGCCCAGTCAGATTTAAGGCTTTTTAAGACTTTTTAATGCCACTCAGAATTAAATTTAATACCAATTTCACGATAACAAAATGGCAAAAATCATGGGTACTCTCAGTACACTCATTCAAGGGTACTACGACTATGCCTGCACCTCATGGTACCAAAGCACCTCAAAGGCACTAAAAACAAGATTACAAACATCACAAAACAAACTGGTCAGACTACTGCTTAACCTCACTCCTAAAACCCACTTTACCCCTGCCCACATTCAAAACCGCTCTTAAAGAGCACCTACGGGAGGCTGCAATTCGAAACTGGCCACTGGTCCAACCCCCCCCCCCCCCCCTCCTCCTAATGTACAGTCTCATCCCCATCATATATATATAATATTTTCTGTTATGATCTCTGGGTAACAGTACTGTATATTATTTGCATATCGTATATGTCACAAATGTAACAGTACTACAGTATATACCTGTATGTCATGTATGTCCCTATGCCATAAATGTCATGATGTCATGTATGTTTTTACTGTATTTATTTCTGTATATTTTATTTCATTTTTATTCTATTTTACTCTACCTTATCCTAGGCAACTTGATTGATTTGTGTTATTATTCTAATTCGTGACCTGTCCTGTCTAAATGTTTAAATGTTGAGCGATTTTCAGTGTAAAATTTCCCACGGGATAATAAAAGTATTTCTATTCTATCTATTCTATGTTGTGTATGTCAATATGAATTGAAAATGGGGGACCCTGATGTAAACAAGACAAACGTCTTTCTCTGGTCTGCATCCCCTTATTATTGTGTGTATTGAGCTGTACTGTATTGTACACATTCTGCAATCTGTTAAATAAAGTTTTCATTCATCCAGTTGTTTTGTTTTTGTAGTTTGGTTGAATGAATACTTTATTTAACAGATTTCAGAATGGGTACAATACAGTACAGCTCAATACACACAATAATAAGGGGATGCAGACCAGAGAAAGACGTTTGTCTTGTTTACATCAGGGTCCCCCATTTTCAATTCATAGTGACATTTATGACATGCACAACATACATGACATTTATGGCATAGGGATATACATGACATACAGGTATATATTACCATTACATTTGTGACATACATGATATGCAAATATACAGTACTGTTACCCATAGATCCTAACAGAGTCAGGGAACATCGCTTGAAACACCTCTCCTAGTCCCTCATTTCCATTGTAGGACTGATGCTTTGCGACCGTATTTAGAACCCACAGTACCTCAGCGTCAAGGGTTGGCGTGGAGCCGAACGTTACCCGGACAGGTGCAGATGTAATTGGTGGTAGACCTACCTGTCCCTGAGCAGTTGATGTGTACGGTGTCGGCGTCGAAAATAAATTTGATATTGAAGTTGTCTGCAGGCGGGTTTTTGTAGAGGTAACATGCTTAGCGCTGTGCATGTGACTCGACTGCTTTTATTCCCATCGTTCCCAGTTTAAAATCCTTTTTGAAGAGTTTGCAGCGGGCCTCGTACATGTCTTTCACTGGGAGTCCAACCACGGTGCAAATAGAGGGTTTTCGAGCCAGTTCTCATTACATTTGCACTTTCCCATGTTAAATTAACGAGTGCAAATAAATACAAATCAATTAAACTAAACTAAACGTCAGCGTTATCGCTACGGCTTGAATAACGTGTTACCTATGCTCCGGTGTTCTGAAATAGCTCCCGACGGCGACACACATTAAGGACCATAAATTGGTTCCGCCCCACTGCGTACCGTTTGCGTGAAAGAAAAAAAAAAGCCTGACTTAATATCTCCCGTTAATAGTTTCCCCCCAGATTTCACAATGAAACATAAGATGACATGGCATGTTTTTAAGACCTCCGAAAGTCGGATTTAAGACATTTTAAGACAAATTAAGGCCTTAATAGTTGATAGTTGAATTTAAGACCTTTTAAGACTTTTTAAGGTCCCGCGGACACCCTGCCATGCTCTAAGTCTAAGACAAACTCTAACCTTAACCAACTCCGAAAGAGCACCTGAGCTTAACCAGTGTAGACACTTACGGTCCCACGATTGGGCGTACATGTCACATGACCAGAAATGACCTGGCCAATCAGAGACGCGGAAACAAACATTTGTTGTCTAAAGTATTCAGGCAGCCCCGACATTTCCCCCCCAAACACATTTAAAGTTTAGAGAGAAGTTATCGCAACATAGAAGTAATTTCCTAATCAATACCATTTAAGACTGACTTTTTAAGGCCCAAAATTGTGATTATTAAATGTAAGACTTTAAGAACAGTTATGAATATGAGCACTTTGAAAGGGATCATGTACCTTGGCTAATGTGTCCTCCTGAGCTTGGTCAATATCCACCTGGGCTGGTATATCCTCTTGCACATTATAGGCAGGAGGTGGGGTGCCAAAATACTTCAATAATGACCCTAGGAGAGATAAGAAAATTATATAATTATAGTAAAAAGCATTGCATTCATGATAGCTTAAAATGACAAGAACAGCTACAGTAGCTAAGTTAATAATTATGCTCAAGTCACCAACAGTGTTTATGAGCTTTTGAAAAGCAAATATATTACAACGTGCATTTTTCACAAAATGAAACAAAAACATGATAATTGACTGTTCCTGTCCTTTACAGTTAGCTAGCTAGGATACCTAACACTGCCAGTGAAACTGCCCTGCAGAAGCTAACATCAGCTAACGAATTTGGCTAGCTAACAGTGATACTATTTTAATGGTCAATTGAAGAACAACAACAACAACTGAAAACTCTTAAATATGCCAAGTGTTCTAATAATTTTGGCCACCACTGAGCAAACTGCATAAATGTATTACACCTTTCACCCTAGGGTTAGGGTTAGAGTTAGGGTTTCTATAGTCTGAAATGACTTGATGTGCTTGTATAGTTAGTTACTGCATAGAGCTATAGCAGGGGGACCCTGATGGAAACAAGACAAACGTCTTTCTCAGGTCTGCATCCCCTTAACAATTGTATGTATTGAGCCGTACTGTATTGTACCCATTCTGCAATCTGTTAAATAAAGTTTTCATTCATTCATTCATTCATGTCTAGCAAATAGCTAGTTCCTTTGGCCAGATTAGCATGATCCTTTAGCCTGAACAGTATATCTAGCAAGCTATTACTGTAATCTAGTCTTACTACCATTATGTATTACTACCATACAAGTTATAGCTGTGTCGCTAGCTTGCAACCTAGTTTGCAAGTTAGCTTCCTGTTTAGCAAGCTAGCTCGCGCTAGCTAGTTAGCAAGTCAGCTTCCTATTTAGCAAGCTAGCTAGTTAGCAAGCTAGCTTGTGCTAACTATGTAGTTAGTAAGATAGCTCATGCTAGCAAGCTAGATCGCATTAGCTAGCTACCAGTTATGACTAACGTATTCGGCCGAATTCAGTATAGTCTAAACAGAAACTAGCTTAGCATGCTAATCGTTGTTTAACCAAGTCATGAACCAATCAATTCAACCAATATACTGGCCCAACATATTTCGCTTTTTTTTAATTGGCTTACCTTGTCTTAGCATTCCTTAGCAATAATGTATCTTCATATATTGGTCTCTGTGAGTACATGCTACTGCCCTCTCAGTCCAGTCTGAACTGAAAGTACCTGCTCACAGCACCTTCTCACGATAAAGCTGGGAACGAGGTTACTGCAGCCTCGACTCCCTCGAGGTGAAGCTAAGTGGGGGGATGGGCATAGCCATGATGGGGACCGGGGTGTGTGAATTGCACCTGGGTGGGGGATGGGCGAATGCAGTTAGAGCGTTGGTAATCGTGGGGTCCACAGAAGTCAGTATATTTTTAAGCAGCTCTGGGCTAGGGGAAAAGTCAGGACATGTTCTTGACGACGTGTGCTTGTTTGTTTGGAGAGATAACGTACAGTTAATGTGCTCAATGGACAAACAAATTTATTTGTGTAGGTACATATTACATATTAATACATATTAATATAATAATATAATAATAATAATTTTATTTGTCTAGCACTTTTCATATAGAAATTGCAGTTCAAAGTGCTTCACAACAGTAAAAAAATACAGGCATAAACTTCTTTGCCTACATTTATAGTTGATTGGCTGCTACAGCACAACACAACCCCCTCCAATGTACAGTAAATTACCAAGTATGGTCTTGTCAATATTCCAATGTACAGTTTTGTTTGTACAGTTGTACAGTTTCTTCCCCCTCAAATGTATATACTCTCAAATGTATATAATGTAACAGTACTCTCTTCTTAGAAACTGTCTATTAATCAGAGTTTCCAACGCCAGGGTCTACAATATATGACAGGCATTGTACTCTTAAACAGTACTGTACTGTATATTTGTAGATCTGGTATGTCATAAATGTCTGGATGTAACAGTACTGTCTATCTGTATGTCATGTATGTTATGATGAATTGAAAATGGGGGACCCTGATGTAAACAAGACGAAAGTCTTTCTCTGGTCTGCATCCCCTTAACAATTGTGTGTATTGAGCCGTACTGTATTGTACCCATTTAGCAAGCTAGCTCGCGCTAGCTAGTTAGCAAGTCAGCTTCCTGTTTAGCAAGCTAGCTTGCGCTAGCTAGTTAGCAAGCTAGCTTGTGCTAACTATGTAGTTAGTAAGATAGCTCATGCTAGCAAGCTAGATCGCATTAGCTAGCTACCAGTTATGACTTGGACCAATGATTCTGTCTGTTTTTTTATGATAAGCTTTTGGCTTATCATACTAACTAGCAATCTAGCTAGCGAGCTAATTAGAGTGAGCTAATGCAAGCTAACTAGACAGCTAGCTTGTATGGTTTGATTGATTGATTGAACATTTTATTTAACAGATTGCAGAATGGGTACAATACAGTACGGCTCAATACACACAATTGTTAAGGGGATGCAAACCAGAGAAAGACTTGTTTACATCAGGGTCCCCCATTTTCAATTAATCAAGTTTCTTTATTAGTTGTCATACAAAAATACAGAATACTTTTATATGAAATGCTTCTTTCTGTTTTGCTCCTGAGAGTGTGCTAGATAAAAATAGATAAGTATAAAATAAGTATAAAATAGAAAGTGTAAACAAAAGTGTTCAATATGCATGATATATACAATATACAATGCAGAGTAGAGAAAAGGTTACTGAGTTACAATATAATATACAGTACAATGCAGAAGTGGGATGAGGTACAACTTAGGGTAAGGTGCAATAACGTATCAGTTGTAGTGCAAATCTCTTTACCAATAAATATAAAGTGTGTTAAAGTGTCTAAAGTGGGTGCTACAGTGAGTTGTTTATTTAAAGTGAGTGTGTACGTGTGGATGTGTGTGCTGTGAGTGTATTTGATGGTTTGTTACATAGTGTTATTGTCGTTGAGCATCCTGATGGCCTGGGGATAGAAGCTCCTTCTGAGTATCTCTGTGCTTTCCCTGAGACTCCGGTATCGCTTGCCTGAGCAGTTCAAAGAGGCAGTCAAATCATAACATTTATGACATACAAGATATACAAATATACAGTACTGTTTATTTACAGACAGAGTCCCCGCCTCCCACCCCACCTACTCACCCCCCCCCCCCCCCCCACCCCACCTACCCAACCTCCTCCATTGATTGATTGATTGATTGAAAACTTTATTAACAGATTGCAGAATGGGTACAATACAGTACAGCTCAATACACACAATTGTTAAGGGGATGCAGACCAGAGAAAGACTTTCGTCTTGTTTCCACCAGGGTCCCCCATTTTCAATTCATCAGGACATATATGACGTACATGACATACAGATAGTCAGTACTGCTACATCTATACCTTTATGACATACCAGATTTGCAAATACAGTACTGTTTGTGATACAGAAGGAGTCAAGAAAAGGGAGTATATACATTTGACGTAGAAACTGTACATTGGAGGAGGTTGGGTGGGGGGGTTGGGTACACTGGGATATTGACAACCATACTGGGTAATTTACATTGGAGGGGGGGGGGGGGGGCACACTGTATAAACAAGCAAAACTGTACATTGAGGGGGGGGAGACTCTGTACAAACAAACAAAATTGTACATTGGACTATTGACAAAACCATACTAGGTAAATTACTGTACATTGGAGGGGGTTGGGTTAGGATATTTACAGGGGCCAGTGTTGAATTGCAGTCTCCCGTAGGTGTCTCTTGAGAGAGGTTTTGAAAGTGGGTAGTGATCCACATTCCTTTACAGCTTTGGGTAGGGCGTTCCACATTGATGTGGCATAATTGCGAAACGTGTTTAGTCCCTTATTTGAGCCGAATCTGGGTTTAACATGATTTGTGGAGCTCCCTCTGGTGTTGTGATCGTGGTATTCACTGACCTTTGGGAAGTATTTTGCCATGTACATGGGTACCTTGGTCGTGTAGTGTATCTTGTAGACCAGGCCCATTGCAAGTTGCTGTACTCTGTCATCTACTCTAAGCCATCCTAGGTTGTCAAAGTGGGCAGGGGTGAGGTGGGTTCTAGGAGTAAGGTCAATCAGTAGTCTGACCAGTTTGTTTTGAGATGTTTGTAATTTTGTTTTTAGCGCCTTTGAGGTGCTTTGGTACCATGAGGTGCAAGCATAGTCGTAGTACCCCTGAATGAGTGCTCCTGCCAGAGTCTTCAGGGTATTCTTGTTTACCAGAGAGGAGATCCGGTACAAGAATCGAGTTCGTTGGTTGACTTTTTTTATTACATTGGATGCCATTTTGTCACAGGAGAGATTAGCCTCTAGGATGGAACCCAGGTAGGTAATTTCATCTTTCCTTGTGACAATATTGTCACCCACTGTAACTGAGAAGCCGTCGGTCTTGCTGAGTTTGTTATTTGAACCGAAGAGAATGGACTCTGTTTTGCCCATGTGTAATGATAGTTTGTTATCAGCGAGCCATATGCAGATTCTGCCTAGTTCCGAGCTGAGGGTTTTTTCAACCTGTAACTTGTTCTTGTCAGAGACCAGCAGGGCTGAGTCGTCCGCAAACAGGAACAAGTTGCAGTCACAAGCTGACGACATGTCATTTGCATAAATTAGGAACAGTAGCGGTCCTAGTATGCTTCCTTGTGGAACACCACAGCTCACTGTGAGAGGGGGGGATAGGGTACCGTTTACCTCC
Organism: Notolepis coatsorum; assembly: GCF_963971535.1. NCBI lineage: Eukaryota > Metazoa > Chordata > Actinopteri > Aulopiformes > Paralepididae > Notolepis > Notolepis coatsorum. The sequence goes on from NC_140166.1 coordinate 9,495,748, forward strand.
ACCATCTGTTCCCTCCCCTCAAGGTAGGATTGCATCCAGCTCACTGATAGACTATCAAAACCAATTGCTTTTAGCTTGTCAATCAGAATGGAGTGATTGACCGTGTCAAAGGCCTTTTGTAGGTCCAGCATGACCATGCCGCAGTATTTGCAATGTACAGTTTCTTCCCCCTCAAATGTATATACTCTCAAATGTATATAATGTAACAGTACTCTCTTCTTACAAACTGTCTATTAATCAGAGTTTCCAACGCCAGGGTCTACAATATATGACAGGCATTGTACTCTTAAACAGTACTGTACTGTATATTTGTAGATCTGGTATGTCATAAATGTCTGGATGTAACAGTACTGTCTATCTGTATGTCATGTATGTAATGTATGTTATGATGAATTGAAAATGGGGGACCCTGATGTAAACAAGACGAAAGTCTTTCTCTGGTCTGCATCCCCTTAACAATTGTGTGTATTGAGCCGTACTGTATTGTACCCATTTAGCAAGCTAGCTCGCGCTAGCTAGTTAGCAAGTCAGCTTCCTGTTTAGCAAGCTAGCTTGCGCTAGCTAGTTAGCAAGCTAGCTTGTGCTAACTATGTAGTTAGTAAGATAGCTCATGCTAGCAAGCTAGATCGCATTAGCTAGCTACCAGTTATGACTTGGACCAATGATTCTGTCAATATATGGTTTTTTTTATGATAAGCTTTTGGCTTATCATACTAACTAGCAATCTAGCTAGCGAGCTAATTAGAGTGAGCTAATGCAAGCTAACTAGACAGCTAGCTTGTATGGTTTGATTGATTGATTGAACATTTTATTTAACAGATTGCAGAATGGGTACAATACAGTACGGCTCAATACACACAATTGTTAAGGGGATGCAAACCAGAGAAAGACTTGTTTACATCAGGGTCCCCCATTTTCAATTAATCAAGTTTCTTTATTAGTTGTCATACAAAAATACAGAATACTTTTATATGAAATGCTTCTTTCTGTTTTGCTCCTGAGAGTGTGCTAGATAAAAATAGATAAGTATAAAATAAGTATAAAATAGAAAGTGTAAACAAAAGTGTTCAATATGCATGATATATACAATATACAATGCAGAGTAGAGAAAAAGTTACTGAGTTACAATACAATATACAGTACAATGCAGAAGTGGGATGAGGTACAACTTAGGGTAAGGTGCAATGACGTATCAGTTGTAGTGCAAATCTCTTTACCAATAAATATAAAGTGTGTTAAAGTGTCTAAAGTGGGTGCTTGCTACAGTGAGTTGTTTATTTAAAGTGAGTGTGTACGTGTGGATGTGTGTGCTGTGAGTGTATTTGATGGTTTGTTACATAGTGTTATTGTCGTTGAGCATCCTGATGGCCTGGGGATAGAAGCTCCTTCTGAGTATCTCTGTGCTTTCCCTGAGACTCCGGTATCGCTTGCCTGAGCAGTTCAAAGAGGCAGTCAAATCATAACATTTATGACATACAAGATATACAAATATACAGTACTGTTTATTTACAGACAGAGTCCCTGTCTCCCACCCCACCTACTCACCCCCCCCCCCCCCCCCCACCCCACCTACCCAACCTCCTCCAATGTACAGTTTCTTCCCCCTCGAATGTATATACTCTCAAATGTATATGTAACAGTACTCTCTTCTTAGAAACTGTCTATTAATCAGAGTTTCCAACGCCAGGGTCTACAATATATGACAGGCATTGTACTCTTAAACAGTACTGTATATTTGTAGATCTGGTATGTCATAAATGTCTGGATGTAACAGTACTGTCTATCTGTATGTCATGTATGTAATGTATGTTATGATGAATTGAAAATGGGGGACCCTGATGTAAACAAGACGAAAGTCTTTCTCTGGTCTGCATCCCCTTAACAATTGTGTGTATTGAGCCGTACTGTATTGTACCCATTCTGCAATCTGTTAATAAAATGTACAATCAATCAATCAATCAATCAATCAATCAATCAATCAATCAATCAATCAATCAATCAATGTCTACAGCACTACACAGTGTGTAATGTGATGTCTCTACAGCACCAGTGTGTAATGTGCAATCTATTAATAACATTTTCAAGCCTTTGAATACAGTAATAAAATTTACAGTCCAATGAAATGAGGACTATTGTTTTTATAGTGGTACTATGTGCACAAATGACCAAATGTTACACACTTACACACACACACACACACACACTGCAATACCGTGTGTAACCACAAGAGCGTTCACATGCAATATCGTGTGTAACCACAAGGGCACACACACACACAGATTCAGGAACCGGACCCCGCCAAGCAAACTCACACACCGCAATACCGTGTGTAACCACAAGGGCACACACAAAGTCTGGAAAATTTACTTTCAGGGGACCTATTTTTTTTCTCAAAAAAAATAGCACCAGGCATATCAGCAAGCTGTTTTCTATTGATTGCAATGCTCGTGCCCGTGGGGACCAGGACTCGGTCCCCACGGGAAAAATGGGTCCCCACGGCGTGAGTGATATGTCAGGTCATGGTCCCCAGCAGGATAGAAAAACAAACACACACACACACACACACACACACACACACACACACACACACACACACACACACACACACACACACACACACACACACACACACACACACACACACACACACACACACACACTCTCTCTCTCATTCAGTTCTGTTGTGTTAATATAAACCCGCCGTGGTCTCTCTCTGTCTCTCTCTCTCATTCAGTTCTGTTGTGTTAATATAAACCCGCCATGGTCTCTCTCTGTCTCTCTCTCTCATTCATTCATTAATTCATTCATTAATTCATTCATTCATTCATTCATTCATTCATTCATTCATTCATTCATTCATTCATGCATTCATTCATTCATTCATTCATTCATTCATTCATTCATTCATTCATTCATTCATTCATTCATTCATTCATTGTCCTTGTGTTACATAAAACCCATCTGTGGCCTTGTGCAGAGGAAGGTGGTAAATACATGTTAGATATTCCAATGTACAGTTTTGCATACCATTGACTCAGAATGGTCTGTGTTATTGAAATCGTCACAGCAATATAGTTTGTTTATACTTCAGAAGTATGATATTTAAACATGGTCCCCAAAATGAATGGAAGCGAATGAGGAGCCTGACACCTGGGAGGAATGGGGGTGTTGCAGCGTTGGGGATGTTTAAAAAATATAATTTAATATATAATATAATATAATAATTTGTTCTTCACCTAAAAATTTGGTCAGCAGCCTCCACTGTCAACAACCAACATTCTGTGACCATTCTCTGGCTAAGATGATTTGATGATTGATTTGACTTCTATGGACCTTTTATAAAATATTTAGCCCCTGTGTCCCTCCGAAAAATCCCGGCATTTTTTGTCAGATGGCCAAATCCAAAATACCTGCCGACGCCATCTTGAAAAATTTACTTTTGATCCAGAGCACCTAGAACCATGTATGAATACACTTTTTTGTGTAAGTCAACCATGACGATTCCAATTCTGACATCAGTTTGACTCTATGACATCAATTTGACCCAGAAATCCAAGATGGCCACCATATAGTAGAGCGAAAATGTAACTTTTAATGTCAAAACCAATTTTACCATGGTACTGCTGTACTTTAAACAAACTACCTTCATAAGGATCTCAGCTAAATAATTGATGAATGTACAGTATGATAAGATAACTAATTATACTTCAAAATACGCTCTCTTAAATAGCTGTAACTTGAACAGATTAACAATTAAACCACTTTTTAATTTTTTTTTACTTAATTCTTTTTTTAACTTTATAGCATTTTCAGCTTTTTCTGGCCACGCAGGACCGATAGAGGGAGAGAGGGAGAACGGGAGGAGAGGTAGGGAAGACATGCAGCAAATGGTCGCCGGGACTGGGAAACGAAACCGGGACGACCGCTTCGCGACTCAGCACGCTATGTGGTGTGCTACTGGAGCGCCCCAACAATGAAACCACTTTAAACATGTCATGATCAGTCCGAATCGCGTGTAGCTTTATGCCAAGCAAGCAGTGCAAAAATTTACCGTAGTGGCATGCAGTAATGCGCCTTTCATTTTCGCGGAAATAGGCTGTCTATTGCCATTCTCTTTGACAAACTCTAACCTTAACCAGCTCCTTAACAACGCCTAAACTTAACCGTTCTAACCTTAACCAACTCCGAAACAATGCCTAACCTTAACCTTACCTTAACCATAGAAATTATATTGCCATTCTCTTTGACAAACTCTAACCTTAACCAGCTCCTTAACAGCGCCTAAACTTAACCGTTCTAACCTTAACCAACTCCGAAACAATGCCTAACCTTAATCGGCGAAAGAATACACGTTAAAAAAAAATCACGTTAAAAAATATTTTCAATGGGATTCGAACTCGCCAGCAAACAAGCCATAGGATCCACAGCCATGTGTCCTTGCCAATTGAGCTATTTGTTGGATACTGAATAAGGGGCGGTGACTTATATATATTGAGCTCCGCTCGTGTCGCATGCGCGGGCACCTCGCGCGAGCACGCCGGCGCACGCACGCACCTGAGCGAGCACGCCGCCGCCGGTGCACGCACGGTAGCATTTGTCTGAAAAGAAGGGCGCTTTACCGCACTAGCGTGCGGTGACGAATGCGGAAGCATTTTTGCACTGCTTGCTTGGCATTAACGTACAGGCGTCCGAATCAGAGCATTCTGCCTCACTAGATTCTGAATCATCAGATTCCAATGAATCACCCCTCCTCCTCCATACATCATAATCTCCCTTCTCATCATCATCCTCCTCACTCTCCTCTTCCTCACTTTCTTCAGCTGGCCCTGGTGCAGGTAGATGTGTTGGGAGAGCAGGTCGTGTGTGGCGGACAGGGCGACAGCGACCACCCACCAGCTCCCAGCCATGTCCGAGTGGTGAAGGGTGTCTCTTCAGGGAGGGGTGGCGCACTAGATATGCCAAGTAGTTGGCACGGAAACAGTGTTGGCGTAGGCTATCTGCATCTGGAGGGAGATGGATGAATGATTTGTTCTTCATTCTCTTCCACTTTGTGGCACGGGCCTCAGCCATGGTGCTACTCTTCTTGTCGCCATAAATAACATGTCGTGTGAACTCGAACAGCTCCTCTAGCACCTCCTCCTCAAGGTCAAGGCTATCTCCACACCGCGAGAGCAGCCGTCGTGCCATAGGGCTCTTTGCCACCTTGTCATACACCGATGACTTACCCTTGCCATAGAAGCCTGAATTGGCATCACAGCCTGTAATGCAGTGTAGCTGCACAATACAATCTGCCATCTCCTCAGTAACCAGGCCACGGCAGAAGACTGTGTCCTGCTTTCTCTTGATGCAGAGCATACCGGGCAGCTGTTGAGAGATGACCGCTGCCATGACATAGGCATCGGTGTCGGCTGCATCAATGACCACAGGGCCACTGTAGCCTGACTCACGTAGAACTGTGTAAGCAGAGAAGAGGATGGTGTCAGCCTCAGACTGGTCAAAGCTGTAGTTCTGCATTGGTTGCTGGGTTGACAAGTTGGTGCAGTGGGAGCCAACAGAGTATACGATATCTGTATCTACACCCTGTGCAACAAGGTCAGTCAGATAGCTGCATATTACTTTTTGTAGCCGCTCCTTGTTGCTGACGCTACACAGCAGTGTTTTAAACTCTCTGGCAGAGGGGAAGGGGTCGCCCAGCTTCATGTAGGTGTTGGGGACATGTACCTTACCTTGTACCCGCAGATCTCGCTCATCATCTTTAGTTGAGTATGCTGCGTCGTACGGGTCATTTACACAGAAATACGGTCAGCATCACCATGGCGGGCAAGGATGATGGATGATACCTTGTGGACATAGTCCAACCACTTGTATGGGGTGCCATCTTGTGTCTGCCGATCTTCTGCTGATGGGGTTGCCATCCTCCAGATCATGCCCATGTCGACAAGAGCGGTGTAGGGTTCTTGCAGATCTACAGATTGGAGAGAGAGCTTCTGAATGAGCTTGCTCTTCTGTGTCTTCCTATATGTGCCATTGGAGTTGAATAAGGCCACACATTCCTCGACAACACGATGTTCCAGCAACTCTGAGAGATTCACAAGTTGACTGACCTCAACCAGGTCGATCACTGCCTTGAGAGCACTCTGCTCCATCTCAGCAGCTCTTGCTTTGAGTTCCTCCCCGGGCTTCTCCATGCAGGGCTGTTTGGCAAATGTCAAACGTTTGCTCAGAGGGACAGGTGCATGGAGGGAGGTTTTCTTACTGAACACTCGGTCTTGCAAGAAGCTGGTCAACTTCTCCTCTCCCACAGCATAGGCTGAGTTGAAGTCCGTGATGAGTTCATCAGAGGCAGGCATGGCTGACTGTAGGGTGCGGAGGGTGGGTGAGGCTGGATCAAATGGGAAGGAATCAAACTCATGCATGCATGCGACCAGGTCCTGCACGCGCTGCTCATCTTCTCTCATCCTTTTCGGACCACATTCTATGTGCTTCCTCTTGGCTTTTTTGTGTGTGGCCAGGGCATTGTGAGCCACCCGGATCTTGGCCAAATTGTTCACATTTCTGGAGTGCTCCAGCAGCTGCTTCTCATTCTGGAGGATGGAGAGCCAGCCAGACTTCATTTTGCTGCCCGTGTTCATTGTACACTCGATCCACATGTCCCAGGCCATGTTGGAGTAGGGGTTGCCTGTGATGGACTGAGTGAAGTCAGTACGAAGGAAGGCGACCTGATCAGCAGGGAGAGCTGTCAGCATTGCCCAGAAGTCAGGCAGCCACCTTCCATACCTATTGTTGTCGTACACTACCATCCATGGCAGCATGGCACGCAGAGAGCTGACATACTCATCCCAGTTGCAGATATGTACTGCATGCACATTCTGCATGAGTGCATCCGTCATAGACAGGAAGTCCCTCCAGTAGTCCGCCATGTCACTGGCCTGCACCTGGGTGAATAAATTGGTGATGAGGCTCTCGAGGTCAGTATCATCCTCCAGTGCCGCATGTGCAGCTGCACGGGGTTCTTGGGAGAAACTCATATCTCTCAGAATCTCAAGGTTCTCCCTTGTCTCATCAGCCAGGTTGGGCATGAGCCTCCCCTTTACCAGCTGACTCATGAGTGCCTCATAGATGAGCCTCAAGCAACGCAGCCCCCTCTTGTAATGCTTGCCTTTCAGTGCACGGTCGACGGAGCCCTCTGCAATAACTCCTCCTGCCACAAGTACATCTCCTAGCTCAGGGGTTCCCAAACTTTTCAGGCCGGGACTCAGAAAATAAGGCGTCAGAGAGCCGCGGCCCAATGCACATCATCAGGCTTTTTTATTTATTTTTTTGCCAGGTGACCGATTTTTTAAGCCAAATATCACTTCAATCCTATTAAGTTAGTTCAAGTTAGTTATTCATTTATATGTGCTATTTTTTTTTTAAACTTTGACCAGTCATCTGGTTCTTTTAGCGTTTATCGCTTTTTCTGGTCAAGTATGACCGACAGAAACAGGTTGAATGGGGTATAGATCGGGGGAAAGACACTCTGAGAAAATACGGCGAGTCCGGGAGTCGAACTCGTGTACCCCAGATCCGTGACGCGCACGGTTGTCCCCGACGCCGAAATAGCGTTCGAGGTACGCGGTGAGCTACTGGAGCTCCCCTATATGTGCTATTTATGAGAGAGCTAACTTGTTGCAAAATAATAATGATAATAATAATAGCCTCATTAAAATACTATTGTTGCTTCGGTTGTTTTCAGCGTTTTATGTGCATAATCTGTTATTTAGTTTGAAATGTTCGTTGAAATAAGTAGATTTTTCGTTTTTGTTTATTTATTAAGTTAATATAAAACCATATAGTCACATTCTAGAATACAATAGAATATAATTTTAGAATACAACTAGAAACACTGTCCTGGCCTGCTTCTAAGTTCAGTGGCCTGAAAAATAAAATAAAAAATAAAATAATTTGATTTATTTTTTTATTTTATTTTTTATCATCTCGCGGCCCTCCCGTGGCTGCTCGCGGCCCACCTTTGGGTCGCGACCCCGACTTTGGGAACCACCTAGCTCACTCCCCTTGTAGCGCTTGTAGATAGCGCTCATCATCACACACTGTGTATGGAAGGGACCAAGAAAGGGTACAATGTCATGGTACTTGTTTGGGTTCTCGGCCTTGAGCAGAGTGATGAGGACGTACACAGGATGTTCCCCCACTAAGAAGGCGAAGGGCATGTGCTTAGTTGCGATGATGGTAGACAGCTTCTCCATGATGTCATTCACAACTGACTTGTTGGGCGGTTTATTGTAAGATGTATGAAAATAAGCCTTGCTCTTCCTCTGCTCCATATTCAAGCCAGCGTGAAACCCATTGTATGAAGGTATAGTGCACACACGTACGCACACACACATGTGCACACGCACGTATGCACACACACGCACACACACACACACTCGCAGTCTATTGAAGAAGAAGGCCTGGATGAGCGAGGTCAACAGGAGTTCTTCATGTCAAGGAATGGCGAGATGGCGTGGTCCAAGATACCTTTTGAAACAGAAGGCTGAGCACAAGCTCAGAACATCATCAAAATAACTCCTGAAAAAAACAACTTTCGAACACAACACAAGGGTTAACAAACCCCAAACACAGGGCTACAATGACTATATTAGCTAACTAGTTGTTGTTGCTAGCTAGCTAGCTATTGGGAAAGTTGTTAGTCTGAAGCCCTGCCCAAACACCAAATCTTACTTTCCCATTCAAAAGTAAAATTTTTGCTCTACTGGATGGTGGCCATCTTGGATTTCTGGGTTAAATTGATGTCATAGAGTCAAACTAATGTCAGAATTGGAATCGTCATGGTTGACTTACACAAAAAAGTGTATTCATACATGATTCTAGGTGCTCTGGATCAAAAGTAAATTTTTAGAGATGGCGTCAGCAGATATTTTCGATTTGGCCATCTGACAAAAAATGCCAGGATTTTTCGGAGGGACACGGGGGCTAAATATTTTATAAAAGGTCCATAGAAGTCAAATCAATCATCAAAACATCTTAGCCAGAGAATGGTCACAGAATGTTGGTTCTTGACCCAACTAATATATATATATATATCTCTGAGCAGTGAGCACCTGAAGACTGTGCTATTAAACCAGGAAGTGCAGCACTGTTGATAAGGCTGTACCTCCACTACTGTGTAGTGCCCTGCGCTGCAACACAACTAACAGAAGAGTGAACAAAAAACGCTCATGGACCCGCGGTCTGTCGTTGACTGCTCGCTTGTGTTGTTCGTTGGATTAGTTTTGGATTATTTGGGCTCGCCAAACCAATTATCAAAACGTACACGGACCACGGTCTCACGTTGACTGAACTGTCACTGTGTTTCAGACCCTGGATGCTTTCAAACACCCGCCCACCTCTACCTCTGATTGGCTTACCATGACATTTTACTCAACCTCAGCCAATCGCGCACTGTCCACTAACCAAGGAAAAAAGTATTGCTTCTCGGCGCAGAGATCTGTCTGATGAAAAAAACAGATTCAATCATAGTAACGCGGCGCATTTTTTGGCAGTAACGGTAACGGCGTTATTAAGATTGGAAGAGTAATCCGTTCGATTACTCGTTACTGAAAAAACGAACGCCGTTAGCAACGCCGTTATTTATAATGCCTTTTATTCCCATCACTGGTCTTTGCCAACAGTATGTGTGTGTAGGTGAGTTCATACAGTTATATGACTGTGTCTCTGCTCTTGTAATTGTGTGTGTGCTAGTGTAGCGTGACTATGTGAGCATGTAGCTTATAATGCATGTAGCATGTGTGGGCGTCTGCGCATGAGTGTTCCAGGTGCCTGTGTAGCAGGAGGAGATAGAATCTCTGGCCGTCTCTCTTCCTCATCCTCCCCAGTCCATCTGCCAGAGGGAGGAAGACTGACCCCACAAACCTGAGGCTGCTAACCCCAAATATGGAGAGAGAGAGAGAGAGAGAGAGAGAGAGAGAGAGAGAGAGAGAGAGAGAGAGAGAGAGAGAGAGAGAGAGAGAGAGAGAGAGAGAGAGAGAGAGAGAGAGAGAGAGAGAGGAGGGGTCAGAGAGAGAGGGGGAGAGAATGAGTGGGGGAGAGAACGAGAGGGGGAGTCAGAGAGAGAGAGAGGGGAGAGAGAGAGAAAGAGAGGAGGGGTGAGAGAGAGAGGGGGATAGAGAGGGGGGAGAGAGAGATGGGGTCAGATAGAGAGAGGGGGAGTCAGAGAGTGAGAGGGAGTGAGATAAAGAGAGAGAGGGAGTTCTATAGTGATATAAGGGTTCTTTATCCTTGCTTCAGAAAGCTGTTTACTGTAAACACAGTCTCATGCTATAATCGGATTCACTCAGTGGGATTTTAATCACAGGCAGCCCAGTAGAGGTAATTAATTCACCATGACTCACAAAGACCTCACACCACACTCTGGTCGGCCTAGATTAAAAACATATATGGCGGCTATCTGATTGGAAAACGTGTATCTTCAACAAGTCATCATTTCGGGAAGCGGGGGCAGAGGGAGGGGGGCACACCACAACATTTAAATATAAAGTGAGTCAGTCTCAGGACAGTGTGTTTGTTGTAGTGTTGTCCCTGTACACACTAGATTTGAAATGGAACAATGACTATGAGGTCAAAGGTGCAATTTCGTGTTCCATTTTACTGTGGAAGTAAATGGAGAAATCGGACGTGGAGAAGTCACTGAAATTCAGGGGTGTAAAGTACTTGAGTAATCGTACTTTGTTACAATACTTAAGTACGGTTTTTGGGTATTTGTACTTTACTCTAGTATTATTAGGTTTGTATATTGTACTTTTACTCAATTACATTTCAGAGAAAAAAAACATACTTTTAACTCCTTACATTTAAAATGCAGACCTACAAAGTACAATGTACAAATCTAGCAGGTCCAACAATTTTAATTAGTATTTGTTAGGGATGTCCGATATTATCGGCCTACCGATATTGGCATTAGAATGTGATATCGGAAAATATCGGTATCGGTTTTCAATATTTTTTTTTTTTTTTTTTACATTTTTATAACCTTTATTTACCCAGGAAAGCAAGTAAGAACAAATTCAGATTTTATTTATTGTCAAAAGTATGCATAATGTTATGTTAATTCCACAACAAGACATATGTAATGTTAATTACCTGAAATTATTTAGTTTTTTGGGGGGGGTAAACCCTGCATATATCGGTTGAATTGAATTGAATTGAATACTTTATTTTGACACAAATCGTATGACAAAAAAAAAAAAAACATTTTAAAAGACAAGACAATAACAGTGTCAATAACGCAGGTCAAAAATGGATAAAACACAATAAAGCCAAGGCTTGTTTCCATTGTGGTCCATACATGGAACATAAAAAGGCACAGAAACACAAATGGACATGTACACTGACAGGACACATTCTAAAAAAAAATTATAAAAACACCTAACCTGACAACTCATACAGTTAACTAATGTTAAAAGAAAATCCGCAAACCCTTAAAAGCAACTCATGATAAAAGAAATAAAAGCCAAGTTATGATAAAAGAGATAAAAAAAACATTTTAAGACCAATTTGAGTTGCTGCTGAGCCATGTTTTTAGGGCGGATTTAAATCCGAGAGGGGAGTTCAGGAGTTTTAAAAATGTTGGCAGGGCATTCCACATTACCGTAGCAGAGTAAAAAAATGCATCTTTCCCCATGCATGTCCTGACTCTCGGCGGGACCAGGTCCGTGGGGCTTCCTCTTGTGGCGTGTTTGTGGACATCTCCTACTTTATTAAAATAATTTACTAGGTACTTGGGGACCGTTTCTTTTAGTACTTTAAAAACCAGTAGCATTTTAAGCTGGTGTACTCTTTCTTCAACCCTAAGCCATCCCAGCCTGCTAAAGTGGGCTGGCGTTAGGTGAGTCCTAAAGTGAAGGTTGTGCAGGAGTCTCACTAGTTTGTTTTGGGAGGTCTGGAGCTTTGTCTTCATTTGTTTTGATATGTTGCTGTACCATGAAGTGCAAGCATAGTCAAAGTGACATTGGATGAGGGCTCCAGCTAGGGTCCTCAGAGCGTTCCTAGTTATGAACGAGGAAATTCTAAATAAAAATTTGGTTTTTTGATTGACCTTAGTAATAACTTTTTGTGCCATTTTTTCGTTAGAAAGTTTGTTATTTAAAATAAAGCCCAGGTAGGTGACCTCCTCTTTATCCTCAATAATGTTTTCACCTACTCTAATTTTAAAACCCTGGGATTTCTTTAGGTTGGCGTTTGACCCAAAGAGTATGGCCTCTGTTTTTCCCAGATGTAGAGACAATTTATTGTCACTGAGCCAGGAGCAGATTTTTTTCATTTCACTGCTCAGGACACTTTCCACTTTAGACTTATCCCTGTCTGAGACCAGGAGTGCCGAGTCGTCAGCAAACAGGAACAGGTTGCAATCGCATGCCGATTTCATGTCATTAATATATATTAAAAACAGTTGAGGTCCCAAAATGCTTCCTTGGGGGACCCCACATGTCACTGGAAGGGACGAGGACAAGGTGCCATTGATGTCTACCACCTGTTCTCTTCCCTCCAGGTAGGACTTGACCCATTTGGCTGACTTGCTATCAAAGCCTATCGCTCTCAATTTTTCTAGTAGGATGGAATGGTTGACCGTGTCAAACGCCTTTTGCAGGTCCAACATTACCATCCCACAGTAGTTCCCCTTGTCCATCTCCCGTTTTATATAATCTGTCAGGTACAGTAAACAGGTGTCAGTGGAGTGTGATTTTCTGAAACCTGATTGGAACTGGTACAATAGTCTATGTTCAGTCAGGTAGTTGTCTATCTGCTCATATACCAGCCTCTCAATTACCTTTGATATGGAACAAAGGATAGAAACGGGGCGGTAGTTACCTGGATCTAGTTTGTTTCCTTTTTTAAATAGAGGGGTTACCCTAGCAAGCTTGAGTTCTTGCGGGATGTGACCCTGGTTGATGGAGAGGTTGGTGATATGGGCTACAATGGGAGCTATGATGGAAGCAGAGTCTCTGAGAAATCTGGTGGGAATATTGTTGATACCGGTTGATATCGGTATCGGAAATTAAGAGTTGGACAATATCGATATATCGGTATCGGCAGGGCCGCCTCAGGGGGTGTGCGAGCAGTGCGGTCGCACAGGGCCTCGCGGGAAGGGGGGCCTCGCAAAATAAAAAATAATATTTTTTTGAGGCCCCCCTTCCCGTGAGGCCCTTTTTCATCACAGACCTAAAATCTAGTTTTGCTTATATGCTTATATATTTCACATTAGACACGTTTGTAGAATGTGTCTGACTTGTTCCTGCCTCTGCGGCTCTGCAGACTGCAGTTTTCCGGTTTCTGCTGTTTTGCTGCTCTACAGATTTTAGGATAGTGTTTCCGGCCCGGGCTCTTCTCCCGTCCGCCGTGATACACCAAATAGAAGAAGAAGAAGACACACGAGGTAGATAATTCAGCGCTATTCAGAGGAGCCAGTGGATGTCTTTTCAAAAGAAGCTTGGATCAGAAGAAATTACACCGTGGGCCAAGAAAGTCTCCTTCCAACTTTACCATTGGCATTGATACTGCGTTATGGTGAGTCAAGCTATTATTATATTCCCGCCGTGGACCTATCTCTCTCTCTCTCTCTCTGGAGCCAAACTGGTCGACTAGCTAATAGTACTACTAGTAGCTAACGGTGTGTGCCTGGTGTCAGCACCTGGCTGTATGTAGCCGCATAGCTTGCTTCTGCGTTAGCTAATGGTTAGCACAAGCTAACAGCTAACTCAAGGCTAACTCATAGCATCAAACGAACGTTCCCAGCCGAGCGCAGCCGGCAGTTAACGTCGAAGCTAAACAGCTAACTGGCTAACAGTTAGCTCAATCAGCTGTTAGCTAATTAGCTGTTAGCTTGTGCTAACCATTAGCTAACGCAGAAGCAAGCTATGCGGCTACATACAGCCAGGTGCCTGATTGAGCTAACTGTTAGCCAGTTAGCTGTTTAGCTTCGACGTTAACTGCCGGCTGCGCTCGGCTGGGAACGTTCGTTTGATGCTATCAGTTAGCCTTGAGTTAGCTGTTAGCTTGTGCTACGACCATTGACATTAGCTGTGAGAATAGCAGGGGGTTCTGGCACTCTGACTACGACATCATCTTTGACAGAAGATGTAGTCGGGCCTGCACCATGACAAGGCTCTGGCAGCAGCTTATTTTGTCCCGACAGCGAGAGGCCTTTCGTCAACGTGGAGACCTGTGTTACGGCCTTTCGCCCTGCGTTCCTTGGTGCAGGTAAGATTAATGAAAATGTCATGACATTACCCCACTCTTCCTTCCTTCCCCTCCCGAATGTTTTGTTAATAACGATGTTTTTTTCCAGGCAAAACATATGCTACTTCACAACATTTGGAGATACGACATGTGCTGTGTGTGAATGTCTTGGTCGTTTGTGTAGCTTGGGTAGCGTTGGGCCGTTGGCCAAAGCTGTGTGTGTCACAGTACCTGGCTAGCCTATTTAGCTGATGTCGGCCATTGGCTCCTTGCTGCTTTGGTTTCTCTATAGACCCTCTTCTCTTTGGATTTAAGTGTTGATCTTTGTCCTTTTTGATCTCTCATACATGCTCTCTCTCTAACACACACACATGCTCTCTCTCTCTCTCTCTCTCTCTCTCTCTCTCTCTCTCTCTCTCTCTCTCTCTCTCTCTCTCTCTCTCTCTCTCTCTCTCTCATACATGCTCTCTCTCTAACACACATGCTCTCTCTCTCTCTCTCTCTTTCTAACACACACAGTCTGCCTATGGCGGCCTTTCTCGATGGCTAGGCTGTGCTCGCTGAGTCTGTATAGTCAAGGATCTTCAGTCACAGTGCTCAGGTATTCTGCCACTGTGTACTCTCTGTTTAGGGCCAAATAGCATTTCAATTTCTTTCCAATGTGTCTCTCTCTCTCTCTCTCTCTGTACACTGTATATTGACTGTAGAACGGGAGCTCTCTCTCGCTCTCTCTTTTGCTATATGTTGACTGTATCATGCCCCGCCTCGGGCAGCGCTATTATTTAAGAATATGTTGACTGTATGAAAAAAAAAAAAAAAAATATATATATAATTTTTTTTTTTTTTTTTAACCTTTTTGGGGGGGGGGGGGGGGGGGGCTCGCGTTAAATCTCGCACAGGGCCTCGCATTTCTCCCAGGCTGCCCTGGCTAAAGTTTTAACTTTTACTTTTTAGTACGTACATTTAAAAGTAGAATCTTTTTTACTTTGAAGTGTGTTTTTAGCCAGATACTCTGAATTTGACTTAAGTACGATTTTGAGACGGTACCCATACTAATTTCTCTGTACTTTTTACACCTCTGATCAGAAGTCAACTACATATCCATTCTGTGTTTGAGTATTCTGATTGAGAGTCCACTGGGCACCTAAAATCCCATTAAAGGTGCCTAACAAGCTGTAGTTGTAAGGGTCCACCTGTCCTAAATCCCTTCCCTGCACCTCTTCTTCCCTCATTCTCTCTTGGTCAGCTGTCCTCTCACCCTGCTCCCATCTGTGGTCCTGTGCCGCCATCTAGTGGAGAATCGCTGCAATTGCCGCTACTGCATTTACTAATGTTCAATCTGTCTTTAGTCATTATTAATGTAATCTCTGTCATGTTGTCCATGTTGCCTACTGTGTTTCCTGGCCTTGTCATAATCACAGCATGGGCATACTTCACTCCCCCTCATTTTCCCCTCACGTTCTCCACACGCTCCTCTTCATCCCCCTCTCCATCCACTACACACTCCTCCTCATCCTCTCCTTCTCCATCCACCCCTCCCTTTACCCTTATACGTCCAGCATCACTTCACGCCACCTAGCCCAGCTGCATTCCATCCCCCTAATTCACACGCGGTCAGGCACCTCACTCTTCACAGCTGCACTCAATCCTCCCCTGATGGAATGCCTACTTCTACTCCTCGACGCTGACCAGAAGCCGTCGTGGTATTAATTACCACTACCCAGGTACGACGTCTCTGCCTAAAGCTCTGCTGGATTCCATCCTTGTATTGCCTACCCTAACCTGTTCTCTCCTGTGCCCCAAAGGACCGCCATCCCTGCCTGGACGTTTCCTGTCCCCGAAGAGGAACACTTGCTCACCCGCTGCAGCCCAGCAGCTCCCAAGACAAGAACAAGGACCACTTGCTCGCTCGCTGCCGCCACAGCAGCCACAAGACAGAACATAACCCCGTTCTATTCCCCCCAATTCCTGTGTTGCTCATTTCATTAAACACCCTTGAAACCGCTCCTATCTCCTCTCCTGTGTATTCAGCAATTGGGCTGTGTTCCAGACCACAATCTCACAGGCCTGGTCTAGTGTGTTGTCTCTTGTGTGTGTATGTATTTGTTATGCAGTGTATTGGTGTCACTTTAGTCTGTCAACTTGTTTCTCCCCATGTGTGCCTCGTTGTTAATTAGTCTGGGTATATCAGTCTTGTCTGCCCCCTTCCCTGTGTCGGTGCATTATCCTGTTTTCCCAATCTACACTGGTAACTTGTATGCTGTCTTTTGTTTCTTGTCATGGTCATTGTCAGATTTCCCCCGTGTTAGTTTTTTTGTACTTTGTTCTCTGCCAGCATTGCTGAGATTTTTGTTCACGTTTTGGATAGTACTTTTGTTTGTTGCATTTCTTCCTTGTTTTAAGTAAAGCTCTATTTTTTATTCTCACTCCATCTCATCCTGCCTGCTCTCTCCTCGTCCTGTCTGCTATTGGGTCCTCCACAACATCGATCCGTAACAGTAGTTGTCTCAACACCCTCAGTTGATGTTCAGTCTGGAGACATCTTGTAAATCATCTTACCTCATTGAAAAAGCATCACGGTGGTATTATGGTCATTTCAGTTTTACCATGGTAACAGCCATTGTATAAATATTCTACCATGGTAATATCACAGTATTTCAAAATGTTTTTGGTCACTGCCATCATCATAGTGATCACTACCGACTTTAAAACACATTCGTGGCCAACCACGTATATATACGTGTTTCGGATTCAACGCTTGAGGGCCAACCACGTATATATACGTGGTAAGGTTTTTTTGGCGTTTATTCCATTGTAATATCCTACTCAATGTCACCGAGCGGCACTGCAGATTTACCCTAAAGTGCATTACCGGCCAGATCCTTGTAGGGGCGCTGTCTCGATAATGCAGTGTTCCCTGTTACAGACCGGTGTTTTAATTTTTTTT
Source organism: Notolepis coatsorum (assembly GCF_963971535.1). NCBI lineage: Eukaryota > Metazoa > Chordata > Actinopteri > Aulopiformes > Paralepididae > Notolepis > Notolepis coatsorum. The sequence goes on from NC_140166.1 coordinate 9,512,933, forward strand.
TATCATGGGTGGACTTTTTTGTTAGCCTAAAGCTATGTCTGTAGCATGTAGCTTGGAATACTTTTTGGGACGCTGAATTTAGTATGCAATAAAGGAATTATAGCATCAGCCAATGGACATATCGATCTACCAGATGGCGATCGATAACTGGGAACTCCTGTTTGGGATCCAACCGGCCCACGGTAAGAGTTTTTTCACGTAAATTACAGCCCGATCGGGACTTGTTCTCATAGCCAACCACCCTGTCAGCGTATGAGGCTAATGAGGCTAATGCCGTTATTGGTAATCAATAATCAGAAACGACGTCCCACGCCCCCCCCCCCCCCTTTCATGCATTCATGGTGGACCATGATACCGATAATATGCATATTGAGGTTTAGCTCTAGCTTGTGTATAGCCGAAACGCCATTCGATTTAACGTTATTAGCTTAGCACTCTGTATCTCGCCTTCCAGAAAATACCCCAGAACATTGCGGTAAATAGTTCATATTCACAACGCTATAAAATGGGAACGTATTGATGAAAAAATCATTTCTTTAAGGCATATTGAAGGGACGGTTTAAAGTGTCAATTGACGATGACAATGGATAGATAGCAATAATATAAAATATAGATTTAGCTCTACAAAGGGCGGCTAGGTGGCGCAGTGGGCAAGGCGCTCGCAACCAACGCAGGAGATGCTGGGTTCGAGCCCAGCTCTCGGCGTTGCTACCAGCTTGGCTGGTTGTTCATACTAATACAATTGGCAGTATTAGGGGGTGGGAAGCTGGTGGGTGGGGATCGGACGTTGTGGACAGCGACTCCTACAGGTCGGTTGGTGCGCCTGCGCAGTAGAATCAGGAAGCGACGAGGGCGGCGTGTCCCTCCCACGCAGACCCTCTCCGCTGAGAGATCGCGCTGTGCAGGTGAAAAGATGCGACGGCTGCCTCCTCGAGTACCGGAGGGGACACGTGATGGAAGGCTTCGTCCACATTGCAGCCGGCTTGTGGGAGGCATGGCCTAACAACGTTCGAGACAGGGGAGGGTAGAATTGGACAATGCGAAATTGGGGACGGGAGAAAAATTGAAAAATGGGGAGAAAAAGTAGATACAAAAAAAAAGTTTTAGCTCTACAAACAGCCTCACGCACAATGTAAGGTTGTGTTACGAACAGGGGTGGCGATGAAGGGAGGAGAACAGAGTTGCAGACAAGGAAGAAGGAACGGAGGCAGAGACGAGGGGTGATGCTTAACGAGGAGATGTTTACTAACACAATCAGAATACAAAACAAACGAAAGGAAAACGACAGGGGTAGACAGGCAGGAACTCACTAGACATCAACAGGGAAGGCAGGCATGACACAGGGAAAACGAGGAGACATTGACGCCACAATGATCCCAACAACCCACAAGCAATATATACTGACACTAATTAACAATGGAAAACACCTGGGGGAAGAAGACACTAGAACTAATACAATAACAACAATACCGGAACAAGGACAAGGCTAATACAACACACAGAATCACAATGCCAACACAGAGAAACCCTAAACAGAAAACATTTGTAGTAAAGATACTAATTGCCACAATAGAATGTTATTCATATGCCCAAGCAGGGTCAATGTTGACTGAAGCTTCTGCAGGTGACCACTAGATGGCGGCATGACAATGGGGCATTGATTCTCCCAGACTTGAGCAGGTCTGGGCGTGTAACAGTACCTCCCCCTCAATGGGGGGCTTCCAGACCCTCGAGAACAACGTCCGGACACGGGTGAAGCAGGAAGCCGGGACCCCGGAACAAACCCAGGGAGAGGACCCGGAGACCTGGGGCCGGGAGCCCGAGCAAAAAACCCAGGAGGGGCATAGCAGCCAGGGGGGCTGAAAACGGGTGCAGAGGTCCGGAGAGGGGGGGTGGGGATGGGAACCGAGGCCCGGAGAGGGGAGGCGGGGAAAGAAACAGGGGGCCGGAGAGGGGAGGCGGGGAGAGAAACAGGGAGCTGGAGAGGGGAGCTGGATCCGGAGACCGAGGCCCGACGAGGGGGGGTGGGGACGGGAACAGAAGCCCGGAGAGGGGAGGCAGGGAGAGAAACAGGGGGCCGGCCAGGGAGCCTGGAGCCAGGGACCGAGGGTAAGGACCCCGGAGCAGGATCCCGGACGAAAGACCGTCCAGCCGCCGGATAGGGACCGGATCAGGAGAGCCGGAAGGGAGGTGCGGCGGCGACGTCCCAGGAGCAGGATCCAACGCAGACCATGGCGAAGACCACGGCAAAGACCACGGGCGAAGACCACGGCGAGGACCGCTGGGAGGACCAGGGCGCCGATCACAGCGTAGGGCTGGACCAGACGGGGAGCCAGGACCAGTCGAGGAGCCGGGAGCCGGTGTAGCAGTCGGACCAGGTGTAGAGGCTGGGCAGCACGCAGAGACCGGACTGGCGTAGGCGTAGGATCCGGAGATGAGGAGCCTGGAACAGTGACAGCCGGGGCTACGCTGACCGGAACCAGGCTGGCAGCGACGGCCGGATCAGCTGTGGAGGCCTTGTTAGCGGTACTAGCCCTGCTCGCCCTCTGAGCCTTGCTAGGCCTCGGAGGTCTGCGAACTGCGGGAGCTAGGCTAACCGTGGGGCCTAAGCCAGCTGTAGGGACTAGGCTACCGGGCGGGACTGTACTAGCTGTGGACCTCTGGTCAGCTTCAAGGCTGACCGTGAACCTTGAGCCTAAGCTAGCAGTGGGGACTGTGCTAGCTGGGGAGGCCTGGTTAGCTGCAGGGGCTAAGCTAACGGGCGGAACTGTGCTAGCTGTGGACGTCTGGTTTTCCTCAGGAACTAGGCTGACTGTGAACCTTGAGCCTAAGCTAGCAGTGGGAACTGTGCTAGCTGGGGAGGCCTGGTTAGCTGCGGGGGCTAAGCTAACGGGCGGGACTGTGCTAGCTGTGGACATCTGGTTAGCTGCAAGAGCTAAGCTAACGGGCGGGGCTGTGCTAGCTGTGGACGTCAGGTTAGCTTCAGGAACTAGACTGACCGTGAATCTGGAGCCTAAGCTAGCAGTGGGGACTGTGTTAGCTGGGGAAGCCTGGCTAGCTGCGGAGGCTAAGCTAGCAGACGGGGTTGTGCTAACTGTGGACGTCTGGTTAGCTGCAAGAGCTAAGCTAACGGGCAGGGCTGTGCTGGCTGTGGACGTCTGGTTAGCTGTAGGAGCGAAGCTAACGGGCGGGGCTGTGCTAGCTGTAGACTTCTGGTTAGCTGTAGGAGCGAAGCTAACGGGCGGAGCTGTGCTAGCTGTGGACGTCTGGTTAGCTGTATGAGCGAAGCTAACGGGCGGGGCTGTGCTAGCTGTGGACGTCTGGTTAGCTGTAGGAGCGAAGCTAACGGGCGGGGCTGTGCTAGCTGTGGGTGTCTGGTTAGCTCTAGGAGCCAGGCTGACCGTCTTATGCTAGCTGGCTGGCTAGCTGTGGGGGGAAAGCTAGCAAACGTGGCTGTGCCAACAATGGGGAGCCGGTTAGCTGACGTGGCTACACTAGCCATGGGAACCACACCTGGGACTCGGCTGGTGGGCAGGGCAGTAGCAAGCGACCTAAACTCGTCCATAAGGGCAGCGACGTGGTCGGCCATAACCCGCATCGCTGGCTCCTGTGTCGGACTCTCCGTTGCGACCTTGTTGATCATCCGGAGCAGGAATACCCACTTGGCAGGTGAGTAATGCTCCAGATCACTGTCCACCATGCTACGGATGATCATCATGGTAACGGCCGCCTTGTCTGCTGTGCTCTTAGATGGTGGCGTCATTCTGTTACGAACGGGGGTGGCGATGAAGGGAGGAGAACACAGTTGCAGACAAGGAAGAAGGAACGGAGGCAGAGACGAGGGGTGATGCTTAACGAGGAGATGTTTACTAACACAATCAGAATACAAAACAAACGAAAGGAACTAGTACTACTAAACAACGAAGGAAAACAAGAAAACGACAGGGGTAGACAGGCAGGAACTCACTAGACATCAACAGGGAAGGCAGGCACGACACGGGGAAAACGAGGAGACAATGACGCCACAATGATCCCAACAACCCACAAGCAATATATACTGACACTAATTAACAATGGAAAACACCTGGGGGAAGAAGACACTAGAACTAATACAATAACAACAATACCAGAACAAGGACAAGGCTAATACAACACACAGAATCACAATGCCAACACAGAGAAACCCTAAACAGACAACATTTGTAATAAAGATACTAATTGCCAGAATAGAATGTTATTCATATGCCCAAGCAGGGTCAATGTTGACTGCAGCTTCTGCAGGTGACCACTAGATGGCGGCATGACAATGGGGCATTGATTCTCCCAGACCTGAGCAGGGCCCTATTCCCCGTACCTGGTTCAACTAAGTCGATCAAGAGTCCCATTATCCAGATTCAATTAACCCGATGTTTGAATCCGGGATTTTCCTGTTCCTCGAAGGTGGATTCAGTCTCGTTCATTTGAACCAGACTTGAGACCCAGGATAATTGCGCGCGCCCGCCTCAGCTGAAAAGACAGCAAGTGTCGATAGCAGAAATCCTGATTTTCTAACGGCATTGATTGATTAATTGATTTAAAACTTTATTAACAGATTGCAGTACGGCTCAATAGCCTCGCCGACAAGTTAAATGCATACATTTTAAGTCCCTCATTACCCCAATCAATCAGATTATATTTCTTTAAACTTGCCTGCTGGCAGTAGGTTTATGGAATGGATAATCAAATGAGATCTTGCTAGTGAAAATAATTAGTTCAACAGTTTCAGAATAAGGATACGGCTCTCTTATCCATTGATGGATGTATGGTTGATGTTTCATTTGTCTGGCACCGTGGTGTGATGGTAGGTCATTTTGCCTTTCACACGGACGACCCGCGTTCGAATCCCCCTTCTTCTAGTTTTCTTTTTCTTTTTGCAATGTAAATATTTCAATTTGGTGCACGTTGAGAGCTATATAAAGAATGACATCCTCAATGCATGTAGATTTATAATATTTTAACTTAAAACTAGGCTACTTTTGCGTATATTCATTAATATTATATTCCAAACAATTATATTGGAAACGCAGGGTTTTGAACTCGGGTCGTCCGGTTGACAGGAGTGAGCACTAGCCGTTGCACCACTGTGCCAGATGGGATATATTCATTGTGTATCCATCAATGGACAAGAGACCCGTGTTTAGAATATTTTTCTTTTGAATGAAGTTTTATCTCTTTATTCTCAAATGCATTAATGTGACGTCAACGGCTCATTCAATTGCTCAAATCCGTCAAACAGCGCATCTCATCAGACATTTTAATCCCAGTTACAATATCACAATAACGTCTGAGTGATGATACAATTCAACAATCCTCAGATTCCTCGTAATTCATAATCCACAAAAACCACAATCCACGCATAGACACTTCAATTTTATGCTTGAATGAAACACAATCCGGGCGCTCCGTTAAGCAAATCTACAGCGGAGAATATATGAAACTAATCAGAGCCAAACGGCCGATAGGTTTCATTCATTAAAAATATCCCTGCGGGATTCACATTTGCAATGCGCCGTTATTAAAATAACCACATGCAGTGTGTATCGCGACTCCGAGCGCCGTATATGACATGCATTATTTTATTTAGGACAAAGTAAATCTATAGGCTGAATATGATTTATTATCAGCATTTAGTTCTATTATTATACATTTCAAAAGCCCCCTCTAGGAAAACGAAGCACAAAAACATAATTCAGAATGGTATAATGGGATCTAGACTGTGAGAAATATTTCAGGAAGCGAGCTGGCATTTCTTTGCGGGGGCGTGGCCATGGTTCATCCAGCTAACTGAATTTAACCCTGCTCCCGACCAGGTTCAAACTTTCTGATCTGTTACCATGGTGATTTAGAAAATCCGACTTCGGGGAACAGAAAGGTCTGGCTTAAGTCAAGCTATGCTGGAAATTATCCGGCTAACTCAGTTAGCCAGGTACGGGGAACGGGGCCCAGGTCTGGGCGTGTAACAGGTTGTTATGATATGCTGGCCTTATAGAGTGAGATTATACGGATCCCAGTGGCCGCAAAAGTGTTAAAGATTATATAAATATCATTTTACTTTTTGGGGAAATATCATGATAGCTTTTTGGATATGCCGTGATATGTTTTGGGGGAAATATCATACCTTTTTGGACATTTTATGATACTTTTTTGGAAATATAATGATACTTGTTTGTAAATATCATGATACTTGTTTGTAAATACCATGATACCTGTTTGTAAATACCATTATATATTTTTGTAAAGAACATGATACGTGTTTGTAAATACCATGATACTTGTTTGTAAATACCATGATACTTGTTTGTAAATACCATGATACCTGTTTGTAAATATCATGATACCTGTTTGTAAGGGTTGTGATGCTGAAACTGGCTGCTTACTGTAAAAAGCCTGCAGGCAGGTTTGACTGAAGGTTGGGTCAGGAAGCAAAGTCTTGGCTCCATGACTGTTTAGTAATAACAATCATGTTATTCGCCATTTTTCTTCTTCTTTTTTATTTTTAACAGGCATAAACATCCCTGCAGGTGCTGTGTTTTATTGGTCGATGTCGAATTATACAGTTTTCTGCTCAAATAGACAACTGACGCCGCAATAAAGGGAGAGAGAGAGTGTGTGTTTTTGAGAGAGTGCGTCTTTGTGCGTGTGTGTGTGTCGCGCGCGCGTGTGTGTGTGTGTGTGTGTGTGTGTGTGTGTGTGTGTGTGTGTGTGTGTGTGTGTGTGTGTGTGTGTGTGTGTGTGTGTGTGTGTGCGTGTGTGCGTGTGTGTGCAGAACGGTAGGTCTGGCTGTGATTAGGTCCTGCATGTTAAAATGAGAGGCAGCTGAGAGAGAAGCTGGGGCTGGTTAGCAGCTGTCGACCAATAGAGAGAGACCAGCCTGTCGACCAATGGAGAGGGACCAGGACGATTTTTTGTATCAAAGGCATGTGAACAGTGGAGGGATGTCATCTGTTTCCCCAACACAAATCCACACGCACACACGCACTTACGGTATGCACACACACATCCACACACACACACACACACACACACACACACACACACACACACACACACACACACACAGGCCTGAAAAACACATAGCTGACGTATATACTCAAAAACACATTCATTTGACGCAACCACAAAATAACACACACACAGACCAGGCATGCGCACACATATACACACTCTTTACACATACATACAGTACACAATGACATACACGCACACACACACACACAGACACACACACACACACACACACACACACACACACACACACACACACACACACACACACACACACACCACACACACACACACACACACACACACACACACGCACGCACACACACACACACACACACACATCAGAAAAACATTTAACTCAGAAACATGTTTATTCCGAAGTAATCAAAAAAAGGAAAACATGACAAAATCCATGGAAATAACGTTAGAAACAACACGTAGTAATTTTGAGGCAATCAAACAAAACAAAATAACAACACAGGACACACACACATACATGCACACCATCTCCATGGAAACCAGACCACCTTCTAACCTTGAGAGAGAGAGAGAGAGAGAGAGAGAGAGAGAGAGAGAGAGAGAGAGAGAGAGAGAGAGAGAGAGAGAGAAGAGAGAGGAGAGAGAGATTAAAAAACAAAGCAATAAAACAAGCAAAGCAATAAAACAAGCAATGAAAGTCTCTTCTGAAAAATGTTGTTGGGGGGGCTTTCTTTCCCTCTGTGGTGTGTTTTATCTGGCAGTAATATGTTACGCTTTTATTGCATTTCTAATCTGATAAGCAGCTATGTTTATTTCCTTCTATTAGCCTGCTCCTCTAGAGACCTCTGAGTATGTAGATACAGCCCATTTAGGGAACAGCGGTTGCTATGTGCTGATATGTGAACTATAGATATCAGGATGTCCTTTACAGGATCTTGTAAACCAGTCAAAGTAGAACAGTCATGCTTTTCGACAGACACCAACACAGACACCAACACGGACACAGATACAGACACAGATACAGACACAGACACAGACACAGACACAGATACAGACACAGATACAGACACAGATACAGACACAGACACCCACACAGACACAGACACAGATACAGACACAGACACAGACACAGACACAGACACAGACACAGATACAGACACAGACACAGACACAGACACAGACACAGACACAGACACAGATACAGACACAGATACAGACACAGACACATATACAGACACAGACACAGACAGACACAGATACAGACACAGATACAGACACAGACACATATACAGACACAGACACAGACACAGGCACAGACACATACACAGACACAGATACAGACACACACACAGGCATAGACACAGACACAGACACAGATACAGACACAGACACATATACAGACACAGACACAGACACAGACGTAGACACAGATCAGACGCAGACACAGACGCAGACGCAGATCATACACAGACACAGACACAGGCATAGACACAGACACAGACACAGATACAGACACAGACACATACACAGACACAGGCACAGATACAGACACAGATACAGACACAGACACAGACACAGATACAGATACAGACACAGACACAGACAGAGATACAGACACAGACACAGATACAGACACAAACACAGCCACATACAGGATCCCGGCCCACATACAACATCATAAAGGGATAAACAACTAGAGGGATATACTGATGGAAAGATAGGCAGGGGAGGGAGAGAGACAAAAGGAGAGAAGGCTGATGTGAGACATGGAAAGAGAGAGAGAGAGAGAGAGAGAGAGAGAGAGAGAGAGAGAGAGAGAGAGAGAGAGAGAGAGAGAGAGAGAGAGAGAGAGATACTGCAGGCACATAACAGATTGAGTGAGTATAGAGAGCTTGAGATAGAGAAAGAGACAGAGAGAGAAATAGAGAGACACAAACAGACAGTAGGGGAGGAGAAGAAATGAAGGATGGCTGAGTTCTGTTGCTTGGGAGGGTGGGAAGGATGGAGGGAGGTATGGAGGGAGAGATTGAGGGAGGGACAGAGGGAGAGATGGATGGTGGGTTGAGGTTCATGTCTCCCCCAAGACGCAGGATAATATGCTGTCCTCTTTCTCTCTCTCTCTCTCTGTCTCTCTCTATCTCTCTCTCTCTCTCTCTCTCTCTCTCTCTCTCTCTCTCTCTCTCTCTCTCTCTCTCTCTCTCTCTCTCTCTCTCTCTCTCTCTCTCTCTCACTCTCTCTCTCTCTCTCTCTCTTTCTCTCTGTCTCTTGTTGTTGTTGTTTTTAGCAAACACTCTCACCAAGAGCAACTTACAGTTGAACAGAAATAATAATAATAATAATAATAATAATAATAATAATAATAATAATAATAATAATAATAATAATAATAGTAATAATAATAATAATAATAATAATAATAATAATAATAATAATAATAATAATAATAATAATAATAATAATAATAATAATAATAATAATAATAATAATAATAATAATAATAATAATAATAATAATAATAATAATAATAATAATAATAATAATAATAATAATAATAATAATAATAATAATAAAAACCAAGTTACAGAGTGGTAAACACATGGTAAAATATAGAATCAAATACATGAATAAACAAAATATTCTGTACCAGCAACATTGCAACAGGTCAGGGCCCCGTTCCCCGTACCTGGTTCATCTAAGTCGATCAAGATGTCATTATCCAGATTCAGTTAACCCGATGTTTGAAGCCGGGATTTTCCTGTTCCTCGAAGGTGGATTCAGTCTCGTTAACTCAAGCCAGACTTGAGACCCAGGATAAGTGCGCGCGGCCGCTCCAGTTGAAAAGCCAGCACGTATCGATAGCAGAGATCCTGATTCTCTAGCGGCATTGATTGATTAATTGATTTAGAACTTTATTAACATATTGCAGTACGGCTCAATCGCCTCACCGACAAGTTAAATGCGTTATCTATAGGCTAATTTTAAGTCCCTCATTACCTCAATCAATCAGATTATATTTCTTTAAACTTGCCTGCTGGATTGAATAATCAAATGAGATCTTGCTAGCGAAAATAATTAGTTAAACTGTTATACAGAACCGGTCGCTGGGTTGCCAGGATTGAGCACTACCGCTGCGCCACTGTGCCAGATGGGATAAATTCATTGTTTATACATTAATGAACGAGAGACCCGTGTTTAGAATATTCTTTATTTTGAATGAAGTTTTATCTCTTTATCCTCATTCATTAATGTGACGTCAACGGCTCATTCAATTTCTCAAATCCGTCAAACAGCGCATCTCATCAGACATCTTAATCCCAGTTACAATTAAAATAACCACATAATGTGTACATCGCACCGAGCGAGCGCCACGGTATATATAACGTGCATTATTTAGGACAAAGAGAATTTAGTATCAGCATTTTGGGTCTATTTTACATTTCAAAAGCCCCCTCTGGAAGAATGGAGCACAAAAACGTAATTCAGAATGGTATAATGCAGATCGTAGACTGTGGGAATAATTTCAGGAAACGGGCTGTCACTTCTTTGCAGGGGCGTAGCGATGGTTCATCCGGCTAACTTGAACTTAAACCCTGCTTTCGACCAGGCTCAAACTTTTGGATCTGTTGTCATGGTGATTTGGACAATCCAGATTCGGGGAACCGGAAAGTCCGGCTTAAGTCAGACTTCACCGAAAGTTATCCGGCTAACTCAGTTATCCAGGTACGGGGAACGGGGCCCAGATGTGGTAATGGGAGAAGTATCTAAACAATGATGACGACAACAGCAAGTAGAATGAGTCACCTGTAACAGTGATGCAGTGTGGGTAAATTATGTAACAGGCAGTGATGCAGTGTGGGTAAATTATGTAACAGGCAGTGATGCAGTGTGGGTAAATTATGTAACAGGCAGTGATGCAGTGTGGGTAAATTATGTAATAGGCAGTGATGCAGTGTGGGTAAATTATGAGCTCCTGTCATTGTTTACAATCACCAATATAATTTATATTTCTCCTATAAAAGTATTACTTTGTTTTATTTCCTCAAAAAACCTATTTATCTGATACATATTGCTATATATTAATAAATACATTTTTATATTAGTAGTAATTCAAGTATTTTTTACAAATAAAAAGGGTTCATAAACTGTATTTCATAATTAGAGAAGTGACTTACTGTAATAGTTTAGTTTGGTTTACCCTCCACTATACTCCTGGAATAAATTCATGTATAATCATGTATGGTAAGTATGGTCATTTGTGCCGAAACACTCAAGCTTTAATGACATCCGCCCCGTTGTACTCACCCCCATCATGAAGTGCTTCGAGGCTGGTCCTGGCTCACCTCAAATCTGACCTTTCACCCTCACTGGACAAACACCATGTACCATGAGAACAGGAGCATGGAGGACACTATCTCCTCAGCGCTACACTCCGCCCTCTCCCACCTGGATGAGAGCAACACCCATGTGAGAATGCTGTTCATCGACTTCAGCTCAGCAGTCAACACCAAACATGGACAGTTTGCCCTCCTCCCCTCTGGGAGAAGCTACTGGAACCTCCACTCCAAGTCAAGCAGACTCAGGAACAGCTTATTTCCCTCAGTTGTCATCTCCCTGAACTCCTTGACAGACCCCCCCCCCTTATAAACTCTGACTCCATTGCCTATAGCCCTATACCCGGCCTAGGCAACTCTGAACTCTGTTGCCTATACTCAATTTATACCTACCTGCTTTCACTGTCTACAACTGCCCTACACTGTAGGCCTAATCATAGTAATCATAATACTCTTAACTACCCACCTCATACTATAGTCTACCCATATACTCTGTATGATAGCATGTACAACAGTGCTGTATATACCGCATCTATACATTTATATATATATATATATATATATATATATATATATATATATATATATATATATATCTAACAACTAAAAGGAGAATACCTTCAAGAGAAAGAAGGGACCGCATGCACCTGAGGAAGCAGATAGCGAAACGCGTTGTGATATATCTGTCTGAATATACCATATAATCCTCCTATATACCTACTATACCTGCAAATAGCCCATATAACTCTGTACGTTGTTGTAATAATAATGTTATAGCGACAGTGGCTCAGGAGGTAGAGTGGTCGTCTGCTAGTCGGAAGGTCCTTGAGCAAGACACTTAACCCCTAATTGGTCCCGATGTGCAGGTTGGCACCTTGCATGGTCTCCTCTGCCGTCACTGAGTGAATGGGTGAATGTGAGGAACACAAATGGTAAAGCGCTTTGGATAAAAGTGCTATAAAAGTGCTATTTAGCTACTATTTATTTGACCACTTATACCGTATATATATATATTTTTTTATTTTACCTTTATTTTACCAGGTAGTCACTTGAGATCAAAGATCTCTTTTTCGAGCAAGACCTGGCCAAAATATATATTAGGGCTGTCAAAATTAATGCTTTAACTCTGGAGATTAATTCAAATGTATTAAAGCATTAAAATAAATTAATCTAGATTAATCTATGGAGTGAAACATCTTCAATATTAGCACCGCGGATATAAGAAAGAGGTCTAGCTGACAATGTTGATGGTTTTGTTGAACATTTGTATTTCACAGGAGAGAAACTGTATTCAAAGAAAGCTATTAAAATAGTCTTTGAATCTAAATATAAATATACTTTATTTGTGTGGATTTTACATTAATTCCATGATTTTACTCAAGTAAATATCTGTTATAAGCTTCGGTCTTATGTAGAAACATTCTATTTTTTATCTAGATTAATCTAGATTAATTACAGAAAATTGTGAGATTAATTAGTAAATTTTTTTAAATCTATTGACAGCACTAATATATATATATATGTACATATCCCTTACCTACTCTTACTAGTTATGCTGCTGGCCAGTATGACTATACTGTCTTTATACCTGTATCACTGTAGGATAAGATGATCATTTATTAATCCCCTTGGGAAAATGCAGGTGTCAAAGCAGCATGGGGGTCCTATACAGTCCAGTATCTATACTATAGATACAATATAAAATATAAATACAAATACAATATAAAAAGTACAAAATACAAGATGGTACAATGAGTATAATGACTGCACGTGGATATGAGGCTCGAGTTCTCACGTCCCGAGTGCTGACATATTAATATTACAACTCTGTACATACATCTGATAAACACTACACTCAACTGTTACATTTGTACTCTGGTTAGATGCCAAACTTATTTTTGTTGTACTGTACTTGTGCTGTATAATGACAACACATTTTAATCGAATCGAATTAGTCTAGTAGCATGTGGTACAACTTGAGTAGCACGTTTTCTTTTTAGTTTTTTTCTAAGTGGATTCTCCTGTTTTTCATGTCTTCTCTCAGCACAAGCAGACACGTGTGGCTGATAACTTCATAAACTGTGTTTATGTGTTTATTGTGTTTGATGTTTATCATTTAAACGAGGGTTCCTTGAGAACCTTTGTGCACAACATTATATTTGGCTGAAATATGCTGGTTGTCTATATATATATATATATATATATATATATATATATATATATAATATGAGCTAAAATAGATAATATATAGTCTGTATATATACATGTTATTGACTTTTTTCACTGCACTTCCCACACAAATGAATTCCCGAAACATAAAAAAGAGAAACACACAGCACTCTCTGAGATTTTTCTCTCAGATTCACTCCATATGTCCCTGATTTATGATTTATGCCCCGTCTATGTTTTCACTGTGCGGTGCTGCCGTGAAATTTCTCAATAGATATATCTACGCACTCAATGTTTCCACTTGACCTAAGCCTTTTAGTCACTGATAAATCCTGGAAAAAAGCTCTGAGGATAACATCTCGTAAGCTCTGGAGAATTGGCTTTTATTGCTAAGAGACAGGGTATCACCTTCCTATGTTTTCATGGTTAGAAAGAATACATGTAGCTATATACATGGGCCTGCGAGTCACTGTACTCCAAGACATTAATAACTGTTATGATATTGTTTCTTTGCTGAGTTTTGTGCGGGCAGTGTGTCCCTCTCATTTCCCCCCACGGAACTGTTTCTGGATGTCTAAAATGGAGACGGAAATCCTTCAAATGTTCTACTGACTAAATTAATTGAATGATCTCAAGCTCCGCCCCCTCTCTAATAATAATAATAATAATTTAGGACCTGCTCAGAGGTCATCAATCGGCACACATGCGATTAGTCTCTGCGATTAACCCATCCCATTGTCCTTCCCCCCCAAGGGCAGCCGGGAGCAGACAGGCGTCAACGTGAGCCGCGCCAGGGGACCAATCCAAGTGCTCCTGTCCGTCTTCGTCAAGGATGCCACAGCGTTAGCGATCTTGTTTTGTGCATGTTTTTCCATTGGGTTTATCTTATCGGGGGGGAAACCCTTGCAAGCTTCATTAGCTTGAGCGAGGAAATAATGCTTGTGGTTGGACGGTCAAGAAAAGAGGTTGGAGCTTGAGATAGGTCAATTGAATTGGTGTCATCATGTCCTACTTGGTCTAATTGCACAGGTGTTAATGATGACAGTAGAATGACAACCCAAAAAAAAAAAAAAGATAAATACGATTTAATGTATTTAATTTGATTGAATAATACATACATAAATTCATTAATAAATACTAGTATAAAGACATAATATTCAGCCTAATAATGGGCATTGTGTTTTTTTTAAGATTTATTTTTAGCGTTTTTCCAGCTTTATTGGTCAGACATGACCGACAGAGGAGAGGGAGAACGGGAGAAGATGTGGAGGACATGCGACAAATCCGTCCGGGAGCGGGAGGCGAGCACGTGTTGGCCGCGTGGGTCTGCGAGGCAGTATGCGGTGCGCCACCGGGGCATGCCCCGGCATTGTGTTTTTTAGAGTCAAATATTGCTGCTAACACAAAGGAACACTTCATACTGACTATGAATATATAAGAAATATATAGCATACAAATATATAAATATATAAAACAGCAATACAGTTCTTAGTTACATTTGAATGGATATAATGAGCTGATTACTGGTCCCCTTCTCATACACTTACCATCAATAAAGTTGTATTCATTATGAGAGGCCAAGTCCAACATACACAGATGAAACATGATATAAACACGTTCTGGGAAGCAATAATATGCTGGATCTAACTTGAAGGTCAGGCTTCGTTTGAATCCCTGCACCGCTCTGTGGCCAACAGTAGAAGGCTGGTTAGATCCCAAGGTGTGTGTGTGTGTGTGTGTGTGTGTGTGTGTGTGTGTGTGTGTGTGTGTGTGTGTGTGTGTGTGTGTGTGTGTGTGTGTGTGTGTGTGTGTGTGTGTGTGTGTGTGTGTGTGTGTGTGTGTGTGTGTGTGTGTGTGTGTGTGTGTTGCTGGGCTGATGTTACCCTGGAGTGGGTGGGGTCTAACTTTGAGGCAGTGGTTGTCTCAGAGAATATTATATCTGACCCCAGTATCTCAGTCAGAGCATCTATTTCTGTGTGTGGAATGGATCACCAACTTCCACTGACTAATGCCCGAGGTCGCCTCTTGTGGGCGCAACAACAAAGACAGCGGGAACAATGGACTGAGTTGAGACTGCAGGGGAAGATTGCGTGTCTCCCTGCTGCGGACCATTCTGTCTCTCACTCTGTGTTCAAAAATGTTGCCATAGATGAGTGCATTGTTATCTTTACTCTGAAAGCGAGATTACAGGTCTTACCATCTAAACTGAATCTCTCCATCTGGTTTCCAGGCAGTCATACTCCTCACTGTATTCACCATGACAATAACCAAATAGCTGAAACCATGTCCCACATATTAAATTGTTGCCATGTATACAGGGGCCTCTACATATGTAGGCATGACAGAATAGTAGATCTGATAGCGAAAGATATCTCTCTTATTTTTAGGTCCTCCATCACACTGTATAAGCATTCTACTGTGAAGCCAAGCATGTTCAACCTGTGCAATAATGATCCCATGTTCTCTAGTATTACAGCTAACACCCCTGATGTATTTGTGGTAAATGAACACCTTAGGGAGGTGTCCATTCTTGAGGTTGCAGCAGACCATCTCACAGCTATGCTACAGATGTAAACTCCTAGTTTTTATCTTTGGCAGCCTAGGGCATGTGCACAAGTTGGTTGTGAGGGGCCTACAAATAGCTGGTCTCCCCAAAAGGAAGGCCAAGCAGTTAGCCAGATACTGCTCAGTATCAGCAATTATAGAAAGCCGCTCAATTTGGAGGAGGCGCTGTTACCTTTACCCTTGATTCTGCCGCCCAATGCACCTTGTACCTGACTGTTCTTCATGATTTTCTGATTGCACTCGCATTGTTTATGTCCTTTGTATGAGGCTTCCTTGTACTTCTGTTTATGTGGACAATTGGACATAAATAAACATTTCAAATGTGTGTGTGTGTGTGTGTGTGTGTGTGTGTGTGTGTGTGTGTGTGTGTGTGTGTGTGTGTGTGTGTGTGTCAGACCACGTGAGCGGATCGGCGCGGCCGAGAAATCCGCTCTTCGCTCTTTAAAGCTTGGTCCGCTCCGCTAATCACTCATGTTGACCCCGCCCCCAAGTCGCTCTCCGCTCGCTCCCCGCTCACCTTGAATCGAGCGCTCCCCGCTCCCCGCGCCAGATCGCTCGGCAGTTTTTTTTCTTCTTTTTTTGGAGCATGGTGTAAATGAGCTCAAACTACAACAGTCTACACCCCCTGGGCCCCTTAACAATTGTTTGTATTGAGCCGCATTGTAATTGTAGCCATTCTGCAATGTTAAATAACGTTGTTTATCCATTCACTATCTCTATTAAGCGATGATAGGCTAGCCGAGCCACAATGCTATGGTCGCTGCCATTAACGTTAGCATGTAAGCTAACGTCAACAACAATGGCGTCGATATACTTTTTCTAACTGGAGTGAGTGTGGGCGTCTCTACAGTGACAAAGCCTGAACGAACAGCCTATCACAGGTTCACCCTTCTCATTGGTTGAAAATGGCCTTCATGTTTGTACATCGCCATCTGTTGCTTTGGCATTGTACTGCATGTATATATTACATCAGTGTTAAACCACTGTGAGCGGCCTGGAGTGGATTGGAGCGGAGGAGAACTCTCGCTCCGGACGTCGCGCCGACTCATTTTAAAACCCACTCCTCGCTCACGTCAAAACCGGCCGCTCCGCGCCCCGCGCCGCTCACGCTCCGATCCGCTCACATGCACTGGTGTGTGTGTGTGTGTGTGTGTGTGTGTGTGTGTGTGTGTGTTAATGTGTGCAAGTCTATCTCTCCTTGCCACTGCTGAATGTGATTGGAACTTTGGACCCTATATCAACTTGGTCAAATGACCGGCTTATGTTCCTAACTGTCTGTTCTTAGGAAATTAGGAAAGTCAGCCTTTTAGTTCTTGTGCCCCAAACATAGAAATGTATTTCTATATTGTATGGAATATTCATCAACCTTTTTAATGTGCTTGTGAATAAGTGCATGTGTAGCAGAGTGTGGGTGCATGAATGTGTGGTGTGATAGTGAGTATGGGTACAACTAATGTATGGTAGTGTCTATGGGTACATCATGGATGTGTTGTGTGGTAGTGTGTGTATATAGGTGTCGTTCTATTAGGTGCTGCACAAACTAATTGTTGTACTGTATTGTGCAATAACAATAAAGCTTTCTACGTCTACTCAACACACGATTGATATTCTCATAACCGTTGGTCAGGGTTTGTCTGTTTGTCTTGTTTGTGTCTACTTAACACATTCCCGGCCAGCCATTAGATGGGCCCCACTCTAGGAAGTTCACTGTGCGTCACGTTGTTTGTAGAGCTAAATCTATATTTTATATTATAGCTATGGATCCAATGTCATTGTCAATTGACAGTATGAACCTTCCGTTCAATATGCCATAAAGAAATAATGTTTTCATCAATACATTCCCGTTTTATACCGTGGTGAATATGAGTGTTATATCGGAATGATCTGGGATAATTCCTGCAAAGCTGCTAAGCTAATAACGTTAAATCGATTGGTGTTTCGCCCCTACACAAGCTAGAGTTAAAAATCTAAATGCATAACAAAATATTATATAAAAATCAAAATGCATATGATCTGTATTATGTTCCCTCATGAATTATGAATTATGAAAGGGGGGGGGGGGGCGGGGGAAGTCGTTTGTGATTATTGATTACCAATAACGGCATTCGTTATTACCACAACATAGGCTGAGCAGGGGGATGGCTATGAAATCCTTGCACGATCAAGCTGAAATTGACATCGAATTGCTCTTACCTGTGGCCGGTTGGATTCCAAAAATAACTTTCCAGTTATTTGATCGCCATCTGCTAGATCATATGTCCATTGGCTGATGCCATATTCCTTTATACTGCATAATGAATTCGGGGTCCCAAAAAGTATTCCATGCGATCTGGTGTAGCCCGGAGGCGTCTATACTTTTTGTAGCCGCATTTCTGCAGACCCCTCTCTGATTGGTTGAGCCCATTTCTGCAGACCCCTCTCGGATTGGTTGAGCGAAGCCCCTCTCTGATTGGTAAAATGAAGCTCGGGGGTAGACGCCGGCTCGTGTGGTGAGCACAGACCAGCGCTATAGTTTCCCAACAGGAGTAAAGTCCGTAGCAATCCGAAGTGACATTGACCACCAGACTCTTTCTCTTAAGGCATTAACTGGGTTAATTAATATAAATGTTATATTGTAACTGTCTAGTTACACATTGGTTCCGAAACATGAATGTCCAGGCTGCAATTAAAACTTTGAATCTGAGAGTGCTGGTCCGGCTTCCTGCTTTCTTCTAACTGTCTTAAGGCATTAACTAGGTTAATCTAAATGTTAGGTATTGTCACACCAGGATCAGTTGGTATGATGAAACACATGTTATTATGTTTGATTGAAATGTTGTGTCTTACTAATAATAACAAATTCCTTTGTCAATAGAAGTCTCTGTGATACTTTCTGAATATGATGTTCCCAAAATGTTTGGGAACATCAAATGGGCAGGGTTATAATAGAAGAAAGACAGTGTAAACAATATAATTAACTCTGAATATAATAATGAGGAAAAAGAAACAGGATACACAACAAGGTGCATGAGATGAACGCGGAAATAACGTTATACGCGAATCTGGTAGTACATTTCTTTTTATCTTCTTGATATGATAACATTACGCTCGCCTTTTGCCGCGTGACGAGCTAAACCAATCAGAGAGGGGCTTCACTCAACCAATCAGAGAGGGGCTTCGCTCAACCAATCAGAGAGGGGTCTGCAGAAATGGGCTCAACCAATCAGAGAGGGGTCTGCAGAAATGCGGCTACGGAAAGTATAGACGCAGCCCGGAGCGTAAAAATTGTGACACCAAGTCTGCAACAAGGATTACTGCATTCTCGAGACAGCGCCAATACCAGGATATGGCCGGTACTGCACTTTCGGAGTCCCAATATGCCTTTTCCAGCCAAAATACAGCTCTGTGACATTGAATAGGATATTCAAATCGAATAATAAAAAAAACGAGTTAAAAACGTATACGTGATTTGCCGCCAAGCGCTGGCTCCCAATCACGTATATATACATGATTGGCCGGGAATGTGTTTTAAAGGGGCACTTCACCCAAAAAATGTCAAACAGTTTTGCACACGTTCATTTAGTTTGACAGTTATTGAGAGTAAATTAGTTTGAATATGGCCATCAGTGATGACATCTGGGACATTGGATCATTGCGGTGTGTTAATTACAGCACAATGAACATTTACTTGAATGATGTAGATGAAAAAATAGCAATACCTTGTCTTATAAGAACTGTTACCTTACTCTGTCCCAAAAGTCACATCTACCACTTCAATCTGGCACAAAGTACAGTACCTTCAGAAAGTATCCAGCCCTCTTTTTCCTTTATTTGTTTCATAGACTGAATTTAAAATAGATTAAATGCATTTGATAGAGTGAAGATAGTGGTATTATATGAAACTAGAGAGGAATCTGAACATACCAGCCATGTCCTGCTGACTCACAGGAAATAGGCGGTAAATCTTGCTCTAAATGGGGTGCCTTGACCTCTGACCTCAGTATATATGAATGAAAAGAGTCTCCTCTTTACAGCCGTGCTCAGCTAGTCCCATGTGGCCAAAACCAACCAAAGATTTGAAGATTTTTTTGGAATCCTTGAATTTCAATTATACAACGGCATGCAAATTTCTCGATTCTGATTGGCTGAAACAGTCAATTTACACGTATTTATTTTTCATAATCCCACGCTCTTGGTCCCAGGACCCGCCCACAACCGAATTACTATCACTCCGCCGTGCGACTTTGTAGAAAAAAACAAGATGGCGGACAATAATCTTTACAAATGGATATGTTGAGAGCGTCATAACAACTAAATAAAAACCGATTCTGTCACAGCGAATGTCTTAGTTCTTTAAACAATGTTGGATGATGTAATTGATACATTTTGGAACATAATCCAACAATAATTGCGCGAATTGATTGATTGATTAATTGCAATTTTTTTTTTTTTTCTTTTCTTTCTATAGAAGCAGCTTGGAGGTGCGCTGTTTTAAGTGAGGGTGGACTGAATGGATATGTTGATAGCGTCATAACGACTAAATGGAAAACAATTCTGTCACAGCGAATGTCTTAGTTGCTTAAACAATGTTGGATGATGTAATTGATGGGTCATGAGTCATTGTGGCATTAGAGGGCGGTGGCTAGTTCTAGCAAAAGCCGAACTAGAATGGAGAAGTAAGACAACTCCTTCCCTCCACTAGTCTGAGGGTTCACCTTGGGCAAGTGTTAGTACCCTCTCTAGCCTCCCTATCTAGGGATACAGGGTGCATAGGGCATATGGGGCTCATAGCCATGCAAGGCAACCCATCTAGGAGAAGGACACTCCAAACAAAAACCATGGGTGCTGCTTGCACCTGGCTCCGAGCCGTCTACCACCTGGAGGCATTGGAGTGAAGGGCGGATAAGGGATCATGCCTAAAACGGCCAAAGTAGGACTACGAGGAGTTGCGCCCCACAGTCTTTAAATCACGCATTGTAAGGCCTAAAATATGGAGAACAAAGTAATTCCTAAACCTATACTTCCAGCGGCGGGAGTCCGCAGGAACCAAGCAGAGGATGGTGGTGCTGGTCCTCTCCCCAGAGGACAGTATGACGAAAGGACCCCAAACCCGGAAGGGAGGCTTCTATCCGATCACAGCACGCGGTCCAATGCACCCCTGCGTTGTCGGAGACCATTCACCATGGGAACCTTCAACACAAACACAGTGAGAGAAGAAGCAAGATTGGAGGAACTGGCACACTGTGCCGAGGAAAGGGGAGTTGAGGTCCTGGGAATCCAGGAGCATAGAAGAGTGCATGCTGAGGATCAGATAGTGTATCACAGAGTGGAGAGATGCTGGTTCATCACCTCATCAGCGTGGCGAAACAAGGCACAGGCTGCCACTGGCGGCGTGGGGCTATTGCTGAGTTCTTGGGCACGTAAAGCTCTCCGTAGGGTATGCTATCACACCAACAGGATCCTTATTGCTGACTTTGATGGCAACCCAGTTACAACTGTCATAGTCGTGTACTCACCCACCAATGTGGCACTAGCTGAGGAGGTGGAGAAGTTCTATGAGGACCTTGCAACAGCGGTCTATGATATCCCGGCTCACAACTTCCTAGCAATCCTGGGTGACTTCAACGCAAGGCTCGGACCAGAGGATGCACCTTTCACACACCACGAATCCACCAATCACAATGGCGAATACCTGGCAGACCTACTGATGGAACACGAGCTACTGGCTGCGAACACCATGTTCCAGAAAAGAAGGGGCAAGAGATGGACCTTCATCGGGCTACCGGTATGCAACGTCAACTGGACTACATACTAGTAAGACGAAGGTGGAGGAACTCCATCCTGAATGCTGAACCTTACAGCACATTCAACTCTGTGGGCTCTGATCATCGAGTGGTCTCCATGAGGGTGCGACTGAGCCTCAGGGTCCCCAAACCAAGCCTGAAGACGCGGTATGACTGGAAGGCGTTCTCAATCAACCCTGGCCTTCAAACTAGGTACGCAGTGGAAGTGAGGAATCGCTTTCAGCTGCTAGGTGAGGGGGAGGAGCCTAATACCAAAAACAGGCGGTTCGTTGCTGCGAATGAAGAGGCGGCCAGGATGTGTGTTCCAGTGGTGGAGAGGAATGGGGTCTCCCGGAGGTCCAAACACCCAGAAGTCATGGTGGCACGTGAGGGCGTGGAGGAGGCACAACAAGGCTACGGGCATGAGCAGACTGCAGAGAATCGCAAGGTACTGAAAAAGGCCAAACAGCTTTTGTTCGATACCTACGACAAGATAAGGGGGGAGGAGTTGATGGAGAAGGTGCAGAGAGTGGAGGCAGCGCATGGTGAACAGCAGTATGGGGAGGCATGGAGGGTCATCAATGAGATGAGTGGGAGGAAAAGGTCGAAGCAGGGACAGGTAGAAGGCAACAGCCCAGAGGAGAGGGTGACCTCCTGGTTCACTCACTTCCGAAATCTACTGGGAACACACTCGACAGTGGATGAAGATGAGGAGACGATACCTGCCGTCCTCACGAATCTCACTATTGACGATGGTCCCTTCACAGCCAGGGAGTTTACCAAAGTGAAATCCACACTGAAGCAGGGGAAAAGTTCTGGGCCGGACGGCATTCCCCCAAAGGTCTATAAGAACTGTGACCATGACAACATCATCCTGGAGTTCTGCAACCATGCCCTGATGAAAAACAACCAGCCTGATATGTGGTCTCTCTCTAACATCATCCCAGTGCCTAAGTCCGGAGATCTCTCGAAGCCAGACAACTACCGTGGCATAAGTCTGACATGTGTCATTGCAAAGATGTACAATCGCATGATACTAAACCGGATAAGGAATGCCATCGACCCCCACCTCAGGGAGAACCAAAATGGTTTCCGAGAGAAGAGGACCACTGTGGCCCAGATCTTTGCCTTGAGAAGAATCATCAAGGAGGTGAAGAAGAACAACCTGACAGCGGTACTGTGCTTTATCGACTTCAAAAAGGCTTTTGACTCGATACACAGAGCCGTGATGATGAGGATACTCAAGGCCTACGGAGTCCCTCCCAATCCCAAAACCAGGGCTCGGTTTTAGGACCCCTTCTCTTCTCCCTCTACACTAAATCACTGGGTAACATTATCACGTCTCATGGCTTCTCCTACCATTGTTATGCCGACGATACTCAACTCTTCCTCTCCTTCCCTCCCTCAGATATCCACGTCTCTGAGCGGATCTCGGCCTGTCTGTCCGACATCTCAGCCTGGATGACGTCCAACCACCTCAAACTGAACCTAAGCAAAACAGAATTGCTCCACCTGCCGGCCAAATCCTCCCCCCTAACCGACCTTTCAATCACAGTCGAGAATGCAGCTGTGACTGCGTCCCCGACCGCCAAGAACCTTGGTGTTGTCCTCGACGACCAGTTGAACTTCTCTGCTCACATCGCAGCGATGACCAGAACCTGCCGATTCCTCCTGAGCAACGTCAGAAGGATCCGCCCCTTCCTGACAAAAGAAGCCACCCAACTCCTCGTCCAATCAACAGTCATCTCCCGCCTCGACTACTGCAATGCACTGCTCGCTGGCCTCCCGGCCACTGCCACTAAGCCTCTTCAACTCATTCAGAACGCAGCGGCCCGCCTGATCTCAAACCTACCGAAGTCAGCCCATGTCACCCCACTTCTTAGGGACCTGCACTGGCTCCCCATTGCTGCACGAATCCGCTTCAAGGCCCTCGACCTAGCATACCGTGCGGCAAAGGGAACCGCTCCCGCCTACCTCCGGTCAATGGTCTCTAACTACACACCCTCAAGACCCCTACGCTCTGCATCTTCTGGCCGCCTCAGACCTACTCCTATCCAAGCTCCGGGAGGGTCATCAAAGAGAAGTCGCCTATTCTCAGTCCTTGCCCCACAATGGTGGAATGAACTACCCACCCCAGTTAGGACAGCCGAATCACGTCCAATCTTTCGCCGTCGACTAAAGACGCACTTCTTCAACCATTATCTGAATTAAAAAAAAAAAAACAATAAAAAAAAATCGAACCCTAACTAACCGTACTGTCATGCACTTGTCCTAATAAACTAACCTACACTGTAGCACTCAACACTTTGATGAACATTGTTGCTCAGCTGATAGAGTTGTGCCCTTCCTGATGGCTTGTCGTACAGAACTTGTAAGTCGCTTTGGATAAAAGCGTCAGCTAAATGACTAAATGTAAATGTAAATGTAAATGTACTCCGGGCCATAGGGACCATGCACACGGGTACAAGGGCCAAGGTGGTAACCCCAGACGGCAACAGTGAAGAATTTGACATCTTGGCTGGAGTGATGCAAGGGGACACCCTTGCCCCCTTCCTTTTCGTCATAGTCCTCGACTATGCGCTCAGGAAGGCCATCAATGGACGGGAGCAGGAACTTGGTCTCACAATAACCCCAAGGATATCGAGACGACACCCCGCCATAGTCCTAACAGACCTTGACTATGAGAACGACATCAGCCTGCTCTCTGACCATGTGGAGCAGGCACAGGAACTCCTGTGCAGAGTGGAGACGGAGTGCGCCAAGGTTGGCCTTAGGCTAAATGCCAAGAAAACCGAGGTCATAATGTATAACATCCTCCCGGATCATCCACTTCTAAGGACAACAGGAGGCTCTGCTCTAAAGGAAGTCAGTGATTTCAAGTACCTGGGCTCGTGGGTCAACTCGTCCGAGCAAGACCTTAAAGTGAGGAAGGCACTTGCGTGGAGGGCTCTGAACGGCATGACCAGTGTGTGGAAATCCAACATCCCCCGTCAAATCAAGCTCAACTTCTTTCATGCAACAGTTGAGTCTGTCCTTTTGTATGGCAGTGAATGCTGGACCTTGAAGCCCACCCTGCAGAAGTCCTTGGATTGGGTGCTACACCAGAATGATGCGTGTGGTGCTCAACATCAACAGGGATGAGCATGTCACTAATGCAAACTTGTATGGGGGGGTGCTAAAGGTGAGCGATAAAGTGGCAGTCAGGAGAATGAGGCTGGCAGGTCACTGCCAGAGACACCATGA
Organism: Notolepis coatsorum; assembly: GCF_963971535.1. Taxonomy (NCBI): domain Eukaryota; kingdom Metazoa; phylum Chordata; class Actinopteri; order Aulopiformes; family Paralepididae; genus Notolepis; species Notolepis coatsorum. The sequence continues at coordinate 9,538,026 of NC_140166.1, forward strand.
GATGCCAACCAGCAAACTTGTGCTGTGGGAACCAACACACGGGCATCGATCACGAGGACGTCCCACGTTAACCTACGTGGACGTACTCAGGAGAGATGCGGGAACAGAAAGCACCGGCGAGCTAGCCAGATGCATGGAGGATCGGGATGACTGGAAGCACCGATTGAGGGCCCGTCCGAGGACGACCTAGAGAGAGTCATTGTGGAACAAAATAAAAATCGCGCGAATTGATTTTATTTTTTTTACCTACTTTCAATAGAAGCAGCTGGGAGGTGCGCTGTTTTAAGTGAGCATGGCCTATTGAATTGATTGCTTGATTTATTGATTGCAAATTTTATTACTGTCCGCCTGGTTTCCAACTGGTTAAGTGTAGGCCCTCTTTCGAAGTTGGTTAAGGTTAGAGTTTGTCTTTAGAGCAGGGCGATAGACCACCAGCCCTGGTTCCAAACTCTAACCTTAACCAACTTCGAAAGAGGGCCTAAACTTAACCAGTTGGAAACAAGGCGGACAGTAATAAAATTAGCAATCAATCAATTCAATAACCCACGCTCACTTAAAACAGCGCACCTCCCAGCTGCTTCTATAGAAAGTAGGTTTAAAAAATTAAAAATTAAAATAGGGCGAAGAAAACTTTTTTTTCCCTATAGGGCAAAGACATTTTTTTTTAATTTTTTTTACCTACTTTCTATAGAAGCATCTAAGAATGAAGTTCTATAGAAAGTAGGTTAAAAACTAAAGAAAAGTTGGATGTGTTAGTTTGTTGGATGTCTAGGTGAAAGACAGTTGGATCTGTTAGTTTGTTGGATGTCTTAGTTGAAAGACAGTTGGATGTGTTAGTTTGTTGGATGTCTTAGTTGAAAGACAGTTGCATGTGTTAGTTTGTTGGATGTCTTAGTTGAGAGACAGTTGGATGTGTTAGTTTGTTGGATGTCCTACTGAGAACAGTTGGATGCACTTCCGAGCTGCTTCCACATGGCGGATTTTCTGGCGGATGGTTTTTTCAATAAATCTTCAATTAATGTGTTTATTGTATAGCAATATGGTTGGATGAAAGTGCCAGTTGTATAAAAGCATTACACCACTTGTAGTCATGGATTATGAAAATTAGACCATGCCTAGGGGGGTCTAACGACCACCCCTAGGCATGGTCTAATTTTCACAATCCACTCCTGCGCGTGATGTAATGCTTAATTGTACACCCTACTATTGTCTGTGGAAGTGGGTCGATTCCAAGGTACAGCACACCTGAGGATGACTGGTTGTGTATTCTCTGTGATCTGGGGGTGGTGGAGGATGAATTTCATTTAGTTTTTCACTGCCCCATGTACACCGACTTGAGGATGGTTTTATTTGAGAAAGTACAATTTATAAATCCGGATTTGTTTTGGCAGTATGTTGAGTTGTTTTTTTGTGGAGATTTTCTATGTATAATATAAAAACATTGTTTTCATATTGATATTACCTCACATAATACTAGAGACTGGCTCATTCATGTAATTAAAATCTCAGTAATAACAACAACAACATGAATTCATTGTGAGCTAATTGTTTTCCTTGTACTCGAGAACGTTTACTTAAGTACGTTCTCCCTGATGTCTCTTGCCTATGAACATGGAACTACTTAACAGTATTTGGTACATGTTACTCTCACTTGCGTGTCCCCCTCCAAATTAATAAGTGTTTAGATTAGTTTTTCTCCGCTGTATTTTTCCTTCCATCCGACCTCTTCCTGTTCTCAGCTAACTGGAAACATGCTTCCTACCTCTGATAGCTATCAGAGAGGACAGACCGCGAGATCACTCTGGAACTCAGAACCCACAGCCTTGTTTTTTCAATTTTTCATGCTGGGTCCTGGAGATAAGAGAAGGTTGGACAAACACGGCCTGAGAACCCACAGCTACGCAGCAGTGCAACACAGTTCCTGTTATTTAAGTAAAAGTAGAATAATCAAAGTCCTCTGAATGTTTTTCTTCCCATATTCAACTGGGGGTACCTCCCCGTAAAGCTGCAGTAGGCAACTTAAGATAAGATAAGATAAGATAAGCCATTCCTTTATTGATCCCCTTGGGGAAATCCGGGTGTCATAGCAGTTGGGGGAGGGGGGGGTACAGGTATGAGCAGGAAAGAATAAATACATAAATATAGGTAATACAATTTTATCTGAATATAAAAAGAAGAAGAATGTAAGCAATATATTTAACTCTGAACATGAAAATACAAGAAAAATTAATCGTGAAAAAACAAGGTGCAGATGAGGGTATGTACGGAAGCCCTAAGAGGCCATACATTCATACATTTTATTTACTCTGTTTTCCCGTGATAACGAGTTAATTTAATTTGTTTTCTCGTGATAATTTTCTCGAGATCGAGAAAATGAAACGATAGTATATAAATCACTGCAGGAAACATCATTCAGTGTCGCAATGTCAGGTGCAGGAGGATATTGATCACCGCGTCACATATCTCTTCAATCAAGGCCTGACACAAGCTGAAATAGCTGTGCTATGCCTTGTTGTTACAAATAATATACACATTAGTGTGCGTCGTCTAAGAAGATGGTTGTTACGCACCCCAGTAAGGGGACGCAAAACAAGGCCACAGACAGGGTAGGTGAGTGTGCAGTGACACAAAACCAAGGAAACAAGTTGCAAAATAGTATTTATTTTTTTAAAACACAGCGATCAAGGAGGACTACCAGTGGCACCAAATGAAATATAAAAGGAAATTAAATCCCACCCTCCCCTTTAGAGGCACGGACGCCCAAAAGTACAGGTGGCGGTGCTCACTCTAAGGCTGGTGTCTTTAACATCAGGTCATCTACATGATGCAAAAATGTAGACCCCAGGGTATCTTCCTGTCCTCAATGTCCCTGTGTGTGCGAAATAAGATTAATACAAAGAAAAGCAATCACCATAGGCTGGGTGACAAACAAATATACAAAGGATTAAGGTTAGACAGAAATGTGCAATAAATAACGAACACCAAAAGATACAATGATAGTTACACCAAAAACACAGAGTACCAGAGCCTTCACCAGCTCTACACAATACCAGAGCCTTCACCAGCTCTACAAAATATACCAGAGCCTTCACCAGCTCTACACAATACCAGAGCCTACACAATACCAGAGCCTTCACCAGCTCTACACAATACCAGAGCCTTCACCAGCTCTACAGAATACCAGAAAGAGCCACGGCTCTATACCAAACGACACACAGAGAGTTCTACCACAAAGACACAGAGATAGTTACCACAACCATGAACCGGAGAGCTAACTAACACTGCACACAATGGGGTATATGAAGGGGTGTGGAGCTTGATTGCTGACGAGCCTCAGTTGCTGCTGCTGTTGCTGTTGCTGGAGTGAGATGGTGATTGACCAGCTGCTGCTGGAACTGAGAGACACCTGAGAATGGGGATATGTAGACACAATAGGGTGACAAGACAACAACAAACAAAACATGCCTATATACACAACAGATATTATACATTACTCCCTCTATACATATACATAAGGACACCGTATACTGTACATATACATAAATACTTTAGCTTTACTGGCGACGCAATCAAGGTGAGCTCTCAAAGAGCACTTACGGGAGGCTGCAACTCGAAACTGGCCCCCGTAAATGTCCAACACCCCCCCCCCCCCCCCTCCCAATGTACAGTTTCCTCCCCCTTGTATGTATATATTTTCTGTTAGGATCTGTTTAACAGTACTGTATATTTGCATATCTTGTATGTCACAAATGTAACAGTACTGTGTATACCATGGCATGTCAGCGTTTCCGTTAGCCGGTAATTACCGGTATTTGACCGGCAAAATCTGTTGAAGTCCGACATATTTAATCTCTCCGGTCATAATGTCCGGTGAAAATAATTCCCTCTAAGCACAATTAGATTATTTGAATTGTATTAAAATAGACTAAAATTAAATAGCCTATGCGATGAACGAAACAATCATTACATTTGTTTCATCGTTGCTTCACCAAGCAGCCGGTCTAATAATGACACCGCTGTGTCAGCGCGAGCTTGCTGCTCCTAGATTTGTGACAAGCATCCATCTGCAGCCCCACAGAATGCAGTACTCCAATCCAGCCATTGGCAATTCAGCTGTTGGGTGGGCGGCGCTGCTGAGCCCAGACCGGACCGGACCTAAAAACACAGCTGCTCTGTCGGTCTGCAGCTCCATGCTTCACGTAAATCTAACAACAGCCAGCTCGCGCTGACACAGCGGTGTCATTATTAGACCGGCTGCTTGGTGAAGCAACGATGAAACAAATGTAATGATTGTTTCGTTCATCGCATAGGCTATTTAATTTTAGTCTATTTTAATACAATTCAAATAATCAAATTGTGCTTAGAGGGAATTATTTTCAGAGGACATTATGACCAGCACCAAGTCGTTGGGAGGTGGAGTCATCACGCAAACCCACGATAATGTTGCCGTCTCTCTCTGCCAAATTTCTCAGTTCTTCGCTTGATATAATTAATACAAATGTCCAATATAACGGAATTCGTTAGCTCATAAAAATGTGATTATAACAGACTGCTGTTTAATGTCGGGCAGACTGCCCACCGACACCTCAAGTCGGCAGCAGCACGAAGTCTCGAGGGACTTATTTTATTTGGAATATATTAATGACTGTATACGCAAAAGTAGCCTAGTTTTAAGTGAAAATATTATAAATGCCTTGATGATGTCATTCTTTATATAGGCCTATCAATTGTTTTTAAGCTCAATAAACTCTGACCGGAATTTATCCCATTTGTCCGGTAGATTGAAATCTACCGGACACTCAGACCTGCAAAAAAAGATTCTAACGGAAACCCTGTGGCATGTACCCCCCTGAAATAAATTAATCCGTTATCACGAGAAAATGATCTTTGTTATGTCGAGATAACGAAATAATAAGTCATTATCATGAGAAAACGGATTTCGTTATCTCGAGATAACGAGATAAATGAATCCGTTATCACGAGAAAACGATGTTTGTTATCACGAGAAAACAAATTAAATTAACTCGTTATCACGGGAAAACGGAGTAAATAAAATGTATTCCGTAGTATGCCCTATATCGGTTATATTGTATGTTAATTATATCAAGATCAGGAGATTTTACCTGCCCGGGAGAAATAGAGCAAGCTCTGCATCACTTCTCAAGCCCATGTATACAGGCAACGTGTTTGCATTGGTTTGAACCCAGATTGGTTATCGATGCTTGTTGTTCTTGGCCAATCAGATGTTGTTGGCCTGTCACATGGTGTTCCCGGGGTCAGGAAAACAAAACAATCCCACCACTGCGGTCCTCATCAAAAAGGTACACAGTGTGCAAAACCACCTGCCACCTGGGGAAAATTTATTGATTTATTTTTTAATTCAGCTTATTAAAGCTGCGGGTGCCTCTGGGAGTGGGTTTGAAAAGTGATATAACCATGTGAAGAGGTGAAACTCACTCTTTCCCCAAAGTTGCCTACTGCAGCTTTAAGTAAAAGTAGAGACATATTTGATATTGAATGTACTTAACAGTGTTGTAGTCGAGTAGTCAAGTCTCGAGTCCCCAGTGTTCGAGTCCCAGTCCGAGCCATCAAAGAAGAGCCTGAGTCAAGTCCAAGGCGAGTCCCGACTACCCTAGTCCGAGTCCGAGTCCAAGTCATCAAGGTTGAGTCCACTCCACTTGCACAAAATTAAATAATGTTACGGTATTAATATAGCCATCAATATCTTATGCCAAATGATTAGGGCCTATTACAAAATAACTGTTTTTCTTAACAAGTCTGAGTCCTCCTCTGCACCTTCCGAGTCCGAATGGAGTCAATGCTTGAGTCCAAGTCCAAGTCCTTGTCATCAGTGATCAAGTCCAAGTTGAGTCACAAGTCCTGAAAATCAGTACAGCTGGACTTGAGTACTTAGTATCAGAAGTATAACGTACACATTATATAATGTCGTTACAGTGCTTCAGAGTATTTGATTCTCAATCCATTGACCTCTAAATGTTACGTTGAAGCTGTGGTCCAGTTATGCCGGCTCTGATTACGTCCTCTTGAAGTTGGCAGGCCTCAAAATGATTAAGTACATTACCTTCATGTATCTTTGATGACAGAGAGAGAGGGAGATGGACAGAAAGAAAGATGGACTTGACATATTTAACAAGGTGAAATACAGAGAGAGAGAGAGAGAGAGAGAGAGAGAGAGAGAGAGAGAGAGAGAGAGAGAGAGAGAGAGAGAGAGAGAGAGAGAGAGAGAGAGAAAGAAGGCAAGAGGGAGATAGGTGGCAGAGAGAAAGAGAGATGGAGAGAGGGGGGAGAGAGACAGATAGGGAGAGACAGAGAGAGAAAGACAGAGAGAGAGAGGGTGGCAGAGAGAGAAAGAGGGAGAGAGAGACAGAGAGAAAGAGAGAGATGGAGAGGAGAGGGAGAGACAGAGAGGAATAGACAGCAAGAGAGAAAGAAAAAGGGTGAGAGGGGGGAGACAGAGAGAGAGAGAAAGAGAGGGGTGGGTGTGCGTGTGTGTGCGCGCCCATCTGTGTGTGCAGGGGTGCGTTGCTCATGGGACGGGGTTGCCCGCTTCTGTGAGCAGAAGCAGAAGCACGCACATGCACGGATGTGCACGCGCGTGCACACAGGAATGCGCCAACTCGACTGATGCGCCAACTGGCTACTTTGCATAACAATAGCGCAGGTTGTCAGATGTGTTAAAAATGTTCTCAGATACATTCACACAAAACTTGTGAATGAAATGTGTTACATTCCATTCATGGAGGCAATTAGGCATTGTCTTTAGTCTGTGCGTATGCAAGGGAACATTTATGCGTGCACGTGCCCGGGAGCATGCGTGCACATGGCGTCATTAAAACACAGTGCAAGCAGCTTTGAAATCAGCAACGCACCCCTGTGTGTATGCGTGTGTGTGTGTGTGTGTGTGTGTGTGTGTGTGTGTGTGTGTGTGTGTGTGTGTGTGTCTGCACGCGTGTGTGTCAGTGCATGTGAGCGGATCGGAGCGTGAGCGGCGCGGGGCGCGGAGCGGCCGGTTTTGACGTGAGCGAGGAGTGGGTTTTAAAATGAGTCGGCGCGACGTCCGGAGCGAGAGTTCTCCTCCGCTCCAATCCACTCCAGGCCGCTCACAGTGGTTTAACACTGATGTAATAATATACATGCAGTACAATGCCAAAGCAACAGATGGCGATGTACAAACATGAAGGCCATTTTCAACCAATGAGAAGGGTGAACCTGTGATATCATGTTCAGGCTTCACTCCTCCTCCTTCACTCACTCCTGTTAGAAAAAGTATCGACGCCATTGTTGTTGACGTTAGCTTACATGCTAACGTTAATGGCAGCGACCATAGCATTGTGGCTCGGCTAGCCTATCATCGCTTAGTAGAGCTAGTGAATGGATAAACAACGTTATTTAACATTGCAGAATGGGTACAATTACAATGCGGCTCAATACAAACAATTGTTAAGGGGCCCAGGGGGTGTAGACTGTTGTAGTTTGAGCTAATTTACACCATGCTCCAAAAAAAAAAAAAAAAAACTGCCCAGCGATCTGGCGCGGGGAGCGGGGAGCGCTCGATTCAAGGTGAGCGGGGAGCGAGCGGAGAGCGACTTGGGGGCGGGGTCAACATGAGCGATTAGCGGAGCGGACCAAGCTTTAAAGAGCGAAGAGCGGATTTCTCGGCCGCGCCGATCCGCTCACGTGGCCTGGTGTGTGTAGAGCAAGACGGTAAAGGAAGGTCACATTCCTCTGGAGTTGCACAAGAGGGGAAGTCCCCACAGAAAGACAAACTACTTTCCAAATTAATTCGATTCCACTCGCAGCCGGAGCACTTCAGACAAACATGTTTTCATTTAGACAGCAGCCATAATAACGGCCTCAGCCCACATGAGAGGTTGAGGGGAAAGATCCCAGATGGACCCCGCAAGGTCTGAGCGATGTGAAAAGCTGACCGTACGGTAACTCTATCTGTGCCTGATGGACGTCAAGGATGCATTAGAGCGATTCCTGGCAAAAAGGCATGTAGCACACATTTAATAAATGCCCCGCGACGCTGAGAGCTTTGAACCGCTCTGCCCATGCGTCACAATAAATGCACTTAACGAGATAAATTGATGGCCGTGATGGACCGCTGCAGAGAACCTTTAAGTCCCAAGCCAAATTGAAAACAGTACCACTGAACTTGGAACGCGCTGTTGTCCCTTGTTGAAGTCTGAAGGAAATTAAATGCGCATCTTTTTTTTTTATTAGTTTGTTAGTGCTTTTCATGAAAGAAAATACCTTCCTCCCTTTCTTGTAGTTCTACATGTTTGGTTCCCTCCGTTGAGCTACGGTGTCTACATTAAGCTTAGATAAGATAAGATGTATATCAAATTCAATCTGAATATAAAAATATGAGAAAAGACAAACAGTGTAAACAATAGAATGAACTCATTTACATAACATTTAGTCATTTAGCTGACGCTATTATCCAAAGCGACTTACAAGTTCTGTGCAACACGACAGCAGGAAGGGTACAACTCTGACAGCTAAGTAACATTCGTCAAACAGTGTCGACAGATCACAGTACAGTCAGGGCCGCCTGGGAGAAATGCGAGGCCCTGTGCGAGATTTAAACGCCCTAAACAGAGAGTACACAGTGGCAGAATACCTGAGCACTGTGACTGAAGATCCTTGACTAGGTACAGACTCAGCGAGCACAGCCTAGCCATCGAGAAAGGCAGCCATAGGCAGACTGTGTGTGTTAGAAAGAGAGAGAGAGAGCATGTGTGTTTGTCGTCGTGTGTGTGTGTGTGTTAGAGAGAGAGCATGTATGAGAGAGATAAGCAAAGATGAGCCCCTAAAAGGATATTCAACTTTTAATGGAAGAACAAAACAGAAGGAAAAGATAACTTCACAAAGGCAACATGAATATACATAGATCCAAAAGGACAAAGATCAACACTTAAATCCAAAGAGAAGAGGGTCTATACCAGAGAAAACAGCTAAACAGCATTCAGCTAAATAGGCTAGCCAGGTACTGACACCAGGCCACACACAGCTTTGGCCAACGGCCCAACGCTACCTAAGCTACACAAACGACCAAGACAATTCACACACAGCACATGTCGTATCTCCAAATGTTGTGAAGTAACATATGTTTTGCCTGGAAAAAAACATTGTTATTAACAAAACATTCGGGAGGGGAAGGAAGGAAGAGTGGGGTAATGTCATGACATCTTACCTGCACGAGGAACGCAGGGCGAAAGGCCGCAACACAGGTCTCCACGTTGATGAAAGGCCTCTCGCTGGCGGGACAAAAAGAAGCTATGGCCGGCGCCTTGTCATGGTGCAGGCCCGACTACATCTTCTGTCAAAGATGATGTCGTAGTCTGAGTGCCAGAACCCCCTGCTATTCTCACGGCTAATGTCAATGGTCGTAGCACAAGCTAACAGCTAACTCTAGGCTAACTGATAGCATGAAACTAACGTTCCCAGCCGAGCGCAGCCGGCAGCTAACGTCGTAGCTAAACAGCTAACTGGCTAACAGTTAGCTCAACCCGGCTGTCGCTAACCATTAGCTAACGCAGAAGCAAGCTATGCGGCTACCACTGAAAAACTGTACAACATGAGAAAAGCAATACAGGTGCTGACACCAGGCCACACACCGTTAGCTACTAGTACTACAACAGCTAGTCGGCCAGTTTGGCTCCAGAGAGAGAGAGAGAGAGATATCCACGGCGGGAATAGAACAGAGTGCATTAAAAACTCACCAAACGTCCAAGAGGATGGAGACAACCGCGTGGAGTTGACGAAGTTCATCTGCCGAACGACCATCCTCTTCATCTTGGCATAACAATGCTGCACGCGCTGTCTCTAGGTTAGCTAACGCTAGTTAGCCTTTAGCTAAGCTAGCTACTAGCCGACATCATCATGGCTATATCCGGACTGAACCACACTTAATATTATAACGTAGCTAAAGCTAACTAGCTGTCCCTGTCTTTAGCCGGGATGGCTAGCCTGACTGAACTGTCTAACATGCAACAACTTTCATCTTCAGTCCATCTGCCTAACGATGTCCTCTTCATCTTGGCTGGCATAACCTAGGCTCCAATGCTGCACGCGCGAAATAGTCAGACGCTAAGACTCCAGTCACCCGAACAACTGCCTCTTTGAACTGCTGCGGTCAGGCAAGCGATACAGGAGTCTCAAGGCGAGCACAGAAAGACTCAGAAGAAGCTTCTATCCCCAGGCCATCAGGCTGCTAAACGAACAATGAATGAACACTACACAACAACAACCACCAAACGCACATAGCACACACATCCACACGCACACACTCACTTTAAACAAACACACTGTAGCACCCACTCCACACACTTATAGCACACACCCACTTTAAACAAACACACTGTAGCACCCACTCCCCACACTTTATATTTATGGATGAAGGATTGCACTACAACTCGTACACCTTACTGTAAATTGTACCTAAAATTGTACCTCATCCCATTTCTGCTTTGCACTAGATAGTACTGTACATTAGTACACTGCATAGTATTGTGTATTGTATATTATATGGTAACTCAGAACATTGTACATATGTCTATACCGAACACTGTGACCTCATTTCTTCTTCTAAATCCATGCTATATTATGTTATTATGTTATTTGATACTATCTTGTATAGCACAGTCTCTGGAGCATAACAGTAAGAAGCATTTTGTATGAAAGTATTCTGTACTTCTGTATGACAACTATTAAAGAACTTGAACTAGTGATGGGTCGGTCATGAGCGACTCGTTCATAAGAGCCGATTCATTGCCGTGAGCATGAGTCGAATCGCTCACGTCTGGCAATGAGTCGGTTCACGCCCCCCCCCCCCCCCCCCCCCCGGCACGCACACAGACACACACAATGAACTCAACAGACGCTACCTTACCTGGCTGTAACCCCTCCCCTCATTGAAACCAATTCTGCTGCCTGCAGAGCCTCAGGGCCAGGAACGTGTCTAATGTGAAATATATAAGCATATAAGCAAAACTAGATTTTAGGTCTGTGATGAAAAAGGGCCTCGCGGGAAGTGGGGCACCGCAAAAAAAATTAAAAAAATAAAAAAAATTAAAAAAAAATTAAAAAAGATTATAATTTTTTTTTTTTTTTTTTTTTTGCGAGGCCCCCCTTCCCGCGAGGCCCTGTGCGACCACACTGCTCGCACACCCCCTGAGGCGGCCCTGAGTACAGTAGGTAGTAATATAGGGAAGGTAGATTACTAGCAAAGTGCATGCTAGTAAGTACAGTACGAAGGTTGTTTTTAGTCAATGGCGGAACATTGTATGCAACTGTATGACCTACAGTGTTGGGCAAGTTACCCAGGACATTGAATTAGTTAGGGGTGTAACGATGCAATCTCACAACAATTAATTTCTATTACGATTATTCAGGCAACGATTCAATGCATCATGAAATCTCTTCATTTGACCACGATTCGATTCGACTCGATTCGATACAATTTCGATACATTTCTATCAGTTAATTCCGCCAAAAGATTTTAATACACAAATGTGGCTGGGGGAACTGATTCACTCAGCATGAATGGACTATACAGTAGGTCAATAAAAACAATACACACACAAAAATGTTTTAAATTTTTTAGTTGTTTGAGTTTGATTAATTTCTATTATAATCGATTCTAACATATTCAAATCGATGCAGTTGAATCGTCACATTAGAATTGATGCATTTCGACTAGATGCATCGTTACACCCCTACGTATTACTCATCAAAATTGCTTTACTGATTACTTTGCATCAAAGTAATTAGTTATGTTACATTACTCATTACTTTAGATTACCCCCCCCCCCCCCCCCCCCCTGACAAATTCATGTACAACCTGTTTAGCTTCTGTTGTTGACTGTCCAGTTGTCAGCTGTGGTGGAAACAAACTCTAACGTTATCTCTCTGTGTGGCCTTCAAATTATTTCACCCATTTCTCTCTCTCTCTCTCTCTCTCTCTCTCTCTCTCTCTCTCTCTCTCTCTCTCTCTCTCTCTCTCTCTCAGCCAGCAAACGTCTTTCTCTGTGTCAGCTTGACATTGTTCTTTGTTTTGTTTACATCCGTTACTGGCACTGGTCGAGGCTTTTACTTTATTTGTTTATTTAGACGGGACAGAGCATATTACACATTGATGGCCATTGGGGCCTGTCTAATATAATGGTAGAGGGCCAGCAAATGTAAAGCTAAATCTATACTTTATAGTATTGCTATCTGTCCCATCTCATTGTCAATTGGGACCATAAACCATCCCTTCAAAATGGATTCAAGAAATAATTTTTTCATCAATACGTTCTCATTTTATAGCGCCGTGAATATAAGCGTTATACGGGATTTGGTCTAGTATATTTCCTGGGAGGTGAGATAAAGGGCTAATAGCTAATAACGTTATATCCAATGGCATTTCCGTTATACAAATGCTACAGTTAAAACTCAAACTGCATATGATCGGCACAATTCTCAAGCATGTATGCATGAAAGGGGGGTGGGGCGGGGGACGTTGTTTCTTATTATTGATTACCAATAACCGTGTTCGTCTAACTAGCCACATAGGCCGATCGGATGGATGGCTATCAAAACAAGGCCCGATCGGGATGTACTTTACGTGAAAAAGATTACACTTTACGTTATCGATCGCCATCTGGTAGATCGATATGTCCATTAGCTGATGATAAATCCCCTTAATGCATGGTGAAATCTGCGATGCAAAACGTAATCCAAGGTCAGGCTACACATATAGAATCCAGCTACTGGAAATTCCAAAAGAAAGTAAACTAAAATAATGCTCCCTTCAGCCACAGTGCACACTGCATTATTACACAAAGTACAAGGTATAAAGTGCACCTGTCGATGTAACGCAGCAACGCAGTATAATTACTATTTTGGAAATTGTAAAGCCATACTTTACTCGTTACTGAGAAAGTAATGCGTTACTGAACACTGATGCCCTATCGGTTATATTATAGATTACAATAAATATAGGCAATAAATAATTTTAATCTGAATATATACTATGAGTAAGAGTAAAAGTAAACAATACACAAGGAGCAGTACACACAAGGTACCCTAACCGGCATGATATATGTCATACATTGTAGTCCATGCAGGTTTTGGTGGTTAACAGCTTCCTTTGTGAATAGCAAACTGTGTTTCAGAGCTATTTGCACCGGCATATGTTGAGCTGGTCCGCAAGGGAGGCGTCGTCGCTCCCCATTGAGGGGGCGCTGACTTTGTAGTCAGTTATAGCCCTCAGTCCTTGCCATAATCCTCTTGTGTCATTCTGTGCCATTTGTGCCTCCATCTTGTCGGCATACGTCCTCTTAGCAAGTTTGACAGCCTTGCGCAGACTGTTGTCTTGTACTCTTCCATGTTTCCTGACTCTCTGCCCCGGTTATAAGCAGTGGTGCGAGAGTTCAGGGCTGCTCTGATGGTACTGTCCACCCATGGTTTCTGGTTTGGGAACACCCTCGCCTTTTTTGTGGGGACGATAGTATCAGCCAGTGTTGTTATGAATGACACCACAGCGTCTGTGAAATCGCTGACGTCACTGTTACTCCTCCTGAACATTCCCCAGTCGGCGTCATCTAGTGCGTCCTGAAACGTGGCCTCTGATTGGTCGTCCCATTTTTTTACCTCACGTGACACGACGCCGTCACGTGATCTCTGTTTATATGCTGGGACAAGAAAGATGGTGGCATGATCCGACGTGTTTGTTGCTCCCGCTAATGGTGGAGCCGGTACAGCCTTGTATCCGGCTCTGAACGGGGTGTAACAGTGGTCGAGTGTATTTCCTCCCCTTGTGGAGCAGACGATGTGCTGGAAGAAAGACGGCATGACTTTCTTCATATTCGCCTGATTGAAGTCCCCGGCTACGATCATGGCTGCGTCCGGATGCTTGATCTGGTGCGCGTTCAGATGGTCGTGTAGTTCCGCTAGCGCCCTGCCGACGTTCGCCTGGGGGTGGATGTACACTGCAGTCATGATCACTGCAGTGAATTTGCGCGGAAGATGAAACGGACGACATTGGATCGTGAGGTGTTCCATGTCGGGAGAGCATGAACGGGAGAGTAGGTTAACCTTTCACTACCACACTACAGAAGGTTAAGCTTTCACTACCACACTATACATACGGTTAACAATTTCACTACCACTTCACTACCACGTTAAACTTGAAACCACTTGAAACCACTTGAAACTTGAAACTTGAACTTGAACACTACAGAAGGTTAACCTTTCACTACCACACTACAGAAGGTTAACCTTTCACTACCACACTACAGAAGGTTAACCTTTCACTACCACACTACAGAAGGTTAACCTTTCACTACCACACTAATTTTTTTATTACTATCATGAGTATTTTCCTTTATCCTCTGGGTTGTGTTGGAGGTTTGCAGTTTGCAGGGTCACAGGACAAAGGCCTTAGACTGGAAAGCTACCAGGTGTTAATTGCCCTAGAGAGAGGGGGGGCATGGATTACAATGAATTCTGGGTGAAAGAGTTCTTCACGAGTGTGGCAGTTAATCACTTTGAGGGAGCTCCACAAATCATGTTAAACCCAGATTCGGCTCAAATAAGGGACTAAACACGTTTCGCAATTATGCCACATCAATGTGGAACGCCCTACCCAAAGCTGTAAAGGAATGTGGATCACTACCCACTTTCAAAACCTCTCTCAAGGGACACCTACGGGAGACTGCAATTCAACACTGGCCCCTGTAGATATCCTAACCCAACCCCCTCCAATGTACAGTCATTTACCTAGTATGGTTTTGTCAATAGTTCAATGTACAATTGTGTTTGTTTGTACAGTGTCTCCTCCCCCCCCCCCCCTCAATGTACAGTGTTACTTGTTTATACAGTGTGCCCCCCGCCCCCCCCCCCCCCCCCCCCCCACCACCTCCAATGTAAATTACCCAGTATGGTTGTCAATATCCCAATGTACCCAACCCCCCCCACCCAACCTCCTCCAATGTACAGTTTCTACGTCAAATGTATATACTCCCTTTTCTTGACTCCTTCTGTATCACAAACAGTACTGTATTTGCAAATCTGGTATGTCATAAATGTATAGATGTAGCAGTACTGACTATCTGTATGTCATGTATGTCATATATGTCTATATGAATTGAAAATGGGGGACCCTGATGGAAACAAGACAAACGTCTTTCTCAGGTCTGCATCCCCTTAACAATTGTATGTATTGAGCCGTACTGTATTGTACCCATTCTGCAATCTGTTAAATAAAGTTTTCATTCATTCATTCATTCATTCAGATAATGGGTGTTTTCTCAGGAAACAGGACTGTGATATCAGCATGATATAGCATGATTCATAATACATGTATGATAGACTGAAAACTATATCCCCGATCCGAACAAGTGATGGCTTATTTTGAAGGTATGAATCTGTACTTTCATATTATGTAAACAATTTTTTTTGAAGATGCCTCAACAAGACCATAATGTCTATGGCTAGTCACATATTCATGTTTTTCATGATTTGATATTTAGTTTAAAAAGATTTGTCATCATAATTTCACAATTACAAATTCCATAATACTGAGACAATGTGTGATAAAAAAAAACATTTATTTTTTTGATAGACCGGAAAAGTCATGTGACTAGCCGTTTTGGGCTAATGGAGCCATCTTAGGATAGAAGCGTCATCGTTTTTGACCGTGCGACCTGACGTGATATGTAAACTTTTCTTTCATTAAATTGTAAACTAGAAGTTTTGTCCTGTCGTTCGTGTTCACGACTCATGTTACTCAACTTTACTCTGGCTTCAAGGGTGTTTGATTTTTTTTAGAAGACGTTTAGAGAATACACCTACACATGTCATCTATTAAATCTTTGTGATCTAGGGAAGCAGACCCACCCATACACGGTACCGTAGAACAGGGGAAAGCATTGAGGCCAGCAATAAACGCTTTAATAAAGTTTAATAGACACTATGATGTAAGCAGGGTCGGGGAGGGTCATACAGATGTATACTGTTGAGTGAGCACTTCTGAATAATCCTGTTCCTCACGCCAGACGCCATTTGAGTCTGAAACGCGGTCTCATCAGAAAACTTTTATAAAGTAAGTATTATATTTACGTATTGCATCTGCAAAGGTCCAAAACAAACACCGCAACCAGGAGTAGAAAGAGTGAAGTATTCAGAACACCTTTAACACAATGGAGGCCAAACCCGAGATAAGTCGGGTTAACTCTCTGTCATGGGCTGTGCGTCGATCTAAAGTGTCCGGGCGGAGTTTTCCTTGTCGGGATTGTGGAGAATCAAGCAAGTTCATGTTCTTTGGTGGATTATGTTGGCAACACAATCGACATCAATACTTGGAATGGCGATCAGATAATTGGAATATTCTTTTTGAGTAAATCCTAGTCAAGGTAAGGGCTATATGGTATCAATCTTGCGTTGATCCAAGAATTCCTTCACTGCGATCCGAGCGTATGTGTGTAATGTGTGTGTTTAACGTATTCCGTTGGTGACGATAAAGCATAGAAAAACGTTCATATTCATATACATTAAAGCGTTTCAACTACACAGTAAACAGCGCCCTCTGGCGCTGAATTAGTTAACATACTGTATTATTTTTCATTACAGAAACATTAAAGTGAAAGAGAAATAATGTGGTCAGAAGAGGAGTATGTAATAACTGTAAATACTGTAAATGCTATGAATTAGCTGCAATAGGTAGTAATTAGTGTACTAATTAATTAACGTACTACCAGGATCGTTTGAGACGTGAATACTAATTGATCGCTCTGCAATACCCACATATCAATATGCACAGCAAGTCATTGAATCTGTGCAAGAAAATACAGTATTTATGTACTATATTTTAAGAATTGAATTCCAAAAGAAGTAAGTCATTTATAACAATAATGAATAGAATAATTTGGGAAAACAAATGTACACCTACTTCTACAAAGGCACAGCAGAGATAAAACTAAAGCTTATTGTCGGGTGCTAATGAAGTAATTAGCAGGCTAGAAACCTTGTAAAATATTAATGATTTGGACAATGAAACCACCTGTATTTACTGTTGGAATTTGGAATTTAACATGCAACCATCTGTCCTTTATTTTATGTCTCCCTGTTACCAAAGGGGGGGGGGGGGGGGGGGGCAGATGTGTTGGGACTCAGGGCTCATGTTGTGTAGTTATATCACAGTTATATCACATTAGACATCCAGCAGATGCTTTGGGCTAGAGTGACTCACACACCCTTATATCAACACGCTTATGTCTGAACCAGGCTAGTTGACTGAGAAAGTACTGTATGCTTACTGTATAATAATAATAAAAACAATAGCTTGTATTGATATAGCGCCTTTTAAGATACCCAAGGACGCTTTACAAAGCAACAAAAAAAGACACATAAGACAACTATACTGTATACTGTAACAATAAAGGACAGGGAGACGACTAGAGGCCGTATGCCTTTGTGAACAAGAGGTTTTCGAGGCTGCCTTGAAGGAGTCCAGGGATGTGACAGAGATGGTCTCATCCAGGAGAGAGTTCCAGAGGGTGGGGGGCGCCACGCTGAAGGCTCCTACCCCAAAGGTTCGTAGGCAGGGTGTAGGGGCTGGAGAGCAGATCTGTGTCTGAGGATCGCAGCCTCCGGGAGGGGGTGTAGGGGTGGAGCAGGTCAGATAGTTAAAAGGTCGTGGAGGGATTTGTAGGTAAGAATGAGGATCTTATAAGAGATACAAGACTTGACCAGGAGCCAGTGGAGGTGGATGAGGGTGGGGGTGATGTGCTGCCAGGGCTTGGTGCGGGTGAGAATCCTGGCAGTTGAGTTCTGCACAGGGCGTTGCTGGGTACCCCAGACAGTACTCCATTACAGTAGTCAAGGAATATAGAGCAACAGTCTGGCAGAGGGTTAAACACACACAGGAAGCTGCCTAGTACAACCTCAGACGTCTACTGTTGGCCACTGAGCTGCTGCACAGGATCAGTGCCTTGCTCAAGGGCACAACAATAGTTGTTGTTAATTATCCCATTCCTCCCTTTTTGTCCAGATTTCCCAGGCTCGTTCGGGGATTCAAACCTTTCGCAACAGTTTTGGTCATTTTCTGATCAGTTTCCCCTCAGGCATGAGTCTGAGGGCTGAGCAGGTTCTCTCATTCAAGCAGTCAATGTTATTTGTCTTTGAGTAAAATGTGCTTGTGAAACTTGAGCATTGTTGTGGGAAGCTGTTTCTGTGAAACCTTCCAGTTCGAGGCCAAAGACATCTATTACCAAACAAACACTTTTACGAGTATCACAGCTACAAAAAGTGCGCGCGAGCACACACACAGACACACACACACACACACACACTCACACTCACACACACACACACACACACACACACACACACACACACACACACACACACACACACACACACACACACACACACACACACACACACACACACACACACACACACACACACACACACACAAACACACACACACACACCAATACTGCACATTAGCAGTTTTATCTGCAATACACAGTGCATACAAACACTAATAACCTCAAAAACACATGCACATTTCCCCAGCGGCGTGCACGATTCTGTTTTACAACCAGATCCAATGCGCCACACACACACACACACACCAGCCATCCTCGCATCGCCCTCGAAGAAGATAATCAGGCTTTTATTTGAGGCTTTTAACGAGGCAAGACAACAAATTGGGTTTCATAACACAAACAAAAAATGCAGACTACTTTGGGAAATTCAGGCCGCTGGACCCAGGATCAAACTGCCGTCGGCAGACGTTGTTAAATCAGGGAAGCTAATTAGCTCCATTCATTGTTCACTTTCCCTCTCAGGGGCTGGAGCTCTGCACAGAGGCACAGCTTAACCCCCCCCCCCCCCCCCCCCCAACCCCCACCATCCAACACTGAGCTTGCAGTCATACCCCTAATGAATACACACACACTCATTATCAGGAGACGGGAGCTCCGTATTTCACTATGTTAATTTCTTCTCCGATAAATTGAACGCTGAATCCGCCTCAAGGTTCTTGACCTGGCATACCATGCAGCGAGGGGGATCGGCTCCCTCCTACCGGGTCAATGTTCTCTAACTACACGCCCTCAAGACCCCTGTGCTCTGCGTCTTCTGGTCATCAAAGCGAAGCAGGCTACTCTGTCCTCACACAAACTTCCCACCACCGTCAGGACAACTGAAACCCGCTCAATTCTCCACCGTCGACTAAAAACACACCTGTTCAATAAAAAAATAAACGACTGTCTTTTACTATAATGTACCTTTACCACTATGTTTCTATCCTTATTATATGACCTACTACTATGCTAATATGTCTATACTACTATCTACTAATGTACTATACTACTCATGTTCAACACTATTTGATGAACAATGCAACTTACCCTTAGCTCCTGGTTTGGGAATAGCACCGCACACGACTGCAGCAGACTGCAGAGAGTGGCTCGATCAGCTGAACGGAGGTGGGCTTCCCACTCTCCAGGACATTTACACCAGGCGTTGCAGGGCCAAGGCTAAGAGAATAGTCAAAGACTAGCCACCCAAACAACTGATTCTTTGCACTGCTGTGGTCAGGCAAGCGCTATCGGAGTCTCATGGCCAGTACAGAGATACTCAAAAGGAGATTCTATCCCCAGGCCATCAGCTTGCTCAATGTGAACTCTATGCTACACTAACCCATCCATTCTACATCCATTGCACACACAGACATCCACAAGCACACACTCACATTCACCTTTAACATTCATTAAACACTTTTTGACACTACACCATATTCATCTATTTAATACTAAACCATTTGCACTACCTCTCTACCTCCTTTTTGCATTTGTTTGCATTTTGTACTTTGTATATTTTGTATAGTGTTTGGTCATTATTGTTCAAAAAAAGTTTTTACTATATGAAGCACAATCTCTAGAGGCTCATACAGAACCAAGCATTTCACTGTAACGTACATGTGTAACGGTTGTCATATCATCAAATGTGACAAATTAATGAATGAATAAATTAATGCACCGCGTCTGTAAGAACCGTCTACTGAACGCACAGAGAGGAAACTGGTATCTATCTTCTTGTCTCTCTCTGGAGAAGACGATAAGCTAATTTCCCAAAATGTTGGCATGTTCCTTTAAGAGAAAAGCCTGCCCCCGAACTTCACTGTAATAGACTTTTCTACACACAAACCACCCCAGCTCTGAAAGATGGAGAGCGGGCTGGAAGAGCAGATATGCACGATACAGGAACGTGTTACGAATGGGGGTAGTGTGGAGAGGAGAGAGAACCCAATACTGAGGACAATGATGATGATAGGCAGAGACGGCAGGATTTGTGTAGATAATGACTTTACTTAAGTTCACCAAGCACTACACGATAATAGGACAACAACGACGCAGCCGTGCTGGTACGATAAACAAGGACTTGAGAACAAACAAAAGAAAATAAACGGTGCAGCCGTGCTTGCACTAGAATAACGAACTGGAGAAAACGTAAAACAAGCAGGCACATCAAAACAATAAGACCTACTAGAATGATACAAGGGAGCGCAACGACGTGGGCAGGAAACAGGGAAACTGGAGGTAATGATGCCACGACGAGGAGAAGGAGACACACACATATATACCCGACTAATTAAGATTGGCAACAGCTGGCCAGGCCAGTCTAAAACAAAAGCAAATAAACAACTAGACACAAAGACCACGGCGTGGACCAGGGCGCCAGTCACGGTGTAGGTCTGGGCCAGACGGAGCGCCAGGACCAGTTTAGAAGCCGGGACCCGGCATCGCAGCCGGACCAGGTGTAGAGGCTGGGCAGAGCGTGGAGACCGGACCGGTCTCTGCGGCGTGGCGTGGTGTAGGATCCGGAGATGAGGAGCCTGGAACCGGTTTAGCAGCCGGACCAGGCGTAGAGGCTGGGCAGGACGTGGAAGCCGGAGGAGGAACGGTGACAGCCGGGACTACGCCGACCGGAACCAGGCTGGCAACGATGGCCGGATCAGCTGTGGAGGGCTGGCTAGCCACAACAGTCACGCTAGTCCTCCGAGCCTTGCTTCTTCTTCTCTGAGATCTGTTAGCTGCAGGGGCTAAGCTACCGGACGAGGCTGTGCTAGCCATTGAGACCTGGTTAGCTTCAGGAGCTAGGCTAACCGTGAGGGTAATGCTAGCTGGGAGGGCCTGGCTAACTGCAGGAGCTAGGCTAACGGTAGAGGCTGCGTTAGCCGTGGACTGAATAGCTGCAGGGGCTAAGCTAGCAGACGGGTTGTGCTAGCTGTGGATGCCTGGCTAGCTGCAGGGGCTAATCTAGCAGACAGGGTTGTGCTAGCTGTGGATGCCTGGCTAGCTGCAGGGGCTACGCTAACAGACAGGGCTGTGCTAGCTGTGGATGCCTGGCTAGCTGCAGGGGCTAAGCTAGCAGACAAGGCGTGCCTAGCTGTCTCCATGAGAGAACAGACCTGGTCAGCCATAACCCTCATCTGAGGCGCCTGTGTCGGACTCTCCTTCGCTACATAGTCGATCATCTTCAACCAGAAGACCCATTTAGCAGGAGAGTAGCTTGTCAGATTCCCGTCTATCATGCCACGCATGATGGCCATCGTCTCAGTCACCTTGTCCGCTGGGTTCTTGAGTGGTGACGTCATTCTGTTACGAATGGGGGTAGTGTGGAGAGGAGAGAGAACCCAATACTGCGGACAATGATGAGAGGCAGAGACGGCAGGATTCGTGTAGATAATGACTTTACTTAAGTTCACCAAGCACTACACGAAAATAGGACAACAACGGCGCAGCCATGCTGGTGCGATAAACAAGGACTTGAGGACAAACAAAAGAAATCATCATCTGATGATGTCCACTAGGTGGCGGCATGATACCAGCGAAAGGAGGTAGAGAATGTCCAGTGTGGTTCCCCTTCTTAACCCAGGCCCCCCAGGACCTGGGGTCGTTACAGGAACGATCTTGGGAGGAGATTAGATGCGAGCGGGCAGCCGTGGT
This sequence comes from Notolepis coatsorum, assembly GCF_963971535.1. NCBI lineage: Eukaryota > Metazoa > Chordata > Actinopteri > Aulopiformes > Paralepididae > Notolepis > Notolepis coatsorum. Next base: position 9,560,057 of record NC_140166.1, read on the forward strand.
TCAGATGAAGCAGTTCTGGAGGCCGAATAATTTGGTTGCACTTTAACATTTATTTTATTTTTTATTTAACCTTTATTTAACCAGGAAGTCCCATTGAGATACAATATCTCTTTTGCAAGGGAGACCTGCATATAAAGGATAATAACTATATGAAGTGTTCTGACAGTGTGGAAGCCCTTATGAGAGGCTTATGGAATTTCATGTCTCTTCATAAGGTACAGTGGAAACTGACCTATCACGGTTAAGGGTTAGTCTGGCCATTGGTTATTCATAATAGCACATTATGAGCTTGCTGTATGTACCGCTTACACTTTGCTCGCTTCATATCTGTTATGATGATATTCTATGGCTACAGTAGTTAGTGAATTAAGATAAAGGAATATGAATTATAATAATCAAGAGAATCGAGAGATATATATAATTCAATACAAAGGTTTCTTAGTCATTAGGATCCTTCTACAAGCTTATGAACAGAGAAGAAATACGATAAGGTCAAGGAGCAAAAGAGCAAGAGAGCCCAACCCAGCAAGAGAGCACACTTGAGCATTATGATGATGATTCATGTTAACATTTAACGGTCATGGTTAAGATAGAAAGTTAGGGTTAAGGTTAGGGTTAAAGTTATGGTTAATTTAAGGTAACAGTGTGATTTAGGTTAGGGTTAAGTTAAGGGTTAGTGTAAGGTAACAGTGTGGTTAGAGTTAAGGTTATGGTTAGTCTAAGGTAACGGTGGTTAACACTTTCAGCGCAAGCCGTTTTATCCATCCTGGTAGTCAATGGGCCATGCTTTAACACTTTCTGCGCCAACCACGAGTATAGTCGGGTTATCTCGACAACTGTTGAGCGCCAGGACCCCCGAAAACCCGAGTATACCCTAAACTCACTCCACTCCACCCAAGGCATCCGGGTCAGTCAGCACCAATATAACGGTTGTGACATCGTCACCTTAAACTTTTTTTATTCTATGCAGTCTCACGGACCTCGGTGTATCATTGGGACTCATTCTGAGACGCAGAGAGTGCAATACCAGCCGAATCCTTCTAGGCGGCAGTATCGCCTACCCTCTGAAACCTTATTTCACAGTGTGTGTTACATTGTATATGGTCTGGGCGAAGAATTTAGACCAAGCCAAGTGAATCGCTTCATCCGAGCACTTTGGAACACGTTCAGCACACTGCATGCATATTTTGTGCCAGTTCATGTCAGGGACACGATGGACATCAATACTGGAAATCGCAATCAGACAATTGGAATATTGTTTTTGGGATACCTCCTAGTAAAGGTAAGGACTATATGACATCAATCCTACTTTGATCCAACAATGAATTCACATCGATTGCAACGATCAACGTATGTAGTAGTAAAAAAAAAAAAAATGCCATTGCTGACGATCAGAGCATCAAAAAACGCCCCCCCCCCCCCCCCCCCCACCCCCTTTGATGCATTCATGATGAAACATAATACCTATTATATACCTTTATTTGGAAATAGTAACGTGTCCAGGCGAGCAACGTGAATGCCTTTAGCTAAATTCACATAGCGCTCCATAACACAGCTTCCAGGAATTAGCCAGGATCACTCTGAAACTATACAATATTCAAGTTCAAGTTCAAGTTCTTTAATAGTTGTCATACAGAAGTACAGAATACTTTCATACAAAATGCTTCTTACTGTTACGCTCCAGAGACTGTGCTAGACAAGATAGTATCAAATAACATAATAACATAATATAGCATGAATTTAGAAGAAGAAAATGAGGTCACAGTGTTCGGTATAGACATATGTACAATGTTCTGAGTTACCATATAATATACAATACACAATACTATGCAGTGTACTAATGTACAGTACTATCTAGTGCAAAGCAGAAATGGGATGAGGTACAATTTTAGGTACAATTTACAGTAAGGTGTACGAGTTGTAGTGCAATCCTTCATCCATAAATATAAAGTGTGGGGAGTGGGTGCTACACTGTGTTTGTTTAAAGTGGGTGTGTGCTATAAGTGTGTGGAGTGGGTGCTACAGTGTGTTTGTTTAAAGTGAGTGTGTGCGTGTGGATGTGTGTGCTATGTGCGTTTGGTGGTTGTTGTTGTGTAGTGTTCATTCATTGTTCGACGGGATAACATGTAACCCAGGTTTCAGATTCATAACTATTTAGTCATAGGGACATAAATAGTTAATGCCATTGAATAAGAACATAAATAGTTAATGCTATTATGTAAGAACATAAGTAGTTAATATTATTGGGTCATATGTATATTCGTATGAGATTAGCAACTTTGACCAAATCCTTTGAATTGCTGCACTGCCCTTTAAATTACTTCATGACGTAGATAGATGTCACGACAGCCACGCGTTGCTTTACGGCAGGTGAGTCTTGCACTACGCGAGATGAGATTACACATCCACAGAGATTGATTGACGCAGCTAAATGCTGCTGGATGCCGAGATGAAATACCACCACAAAATAGTTATCAAACAGTTATAAAAAATTCCCCCATTTACAAAACCGAAGAAGCGTTGCAGTTAAAGTAGCCTGCGGTTTTGGTGAGTTTCATCAATTGTGCTGTCCATTTGTCGAATGTACAAAATCGTTAGCTCAATGCTATAAGCTAATAATGTAGCTTCATCCTGAGTCATGCTAGCTAAGCTTCAGCTCAATTTGGTTAAATGAAAACTAGAAAGAAACCATTTCAGAAGTACTTATAATTGTATTGATATGCTGTATGATAAGAACATGGTTTTTGACTGTTTTTGAGAGTTTAATATGGAACGTGAGGAATGTCCCATATGCTAGCGCACTTTAGCCTAACTTAGCATGGGACAGACGGACATTCCCACATGCTGTGATAAGGTAGCCTACTTTAGCTTAGCATAGCTAAAAGTAGCCTGATTGATTATTCATTCTGAAAGCAATGAAAAGACGATGAAGCGATCAAAGATGGTAAATAGCTTTTATTTTCTGAATGCCTGCTTGACGCAGGCCAGGTTTTTCTAGCACCCTGTTCCACCCTGGGAGCAGTTCCAGGAGTCCCGGCCGACCACCATTCACCACGTGTGCCCACGCGGGACGAGGCAGTGTGCCGGACCGATACAAGATGGCGAGCCAACCCACTGAACCTCTGATATAGATCAAGGCTAATGCCGGCCTGATTCAAATACCCCTGTTGCTCAACTCCTGTTGCCTCAACAGTCTGGTAGGCTTGAACTGATTGAACTTGAGTCATAAGAACTTCCAAGGACCATATCCTTTTCTATGACACGAACTGATTGAACGAGAATACAAGGGCTTCGACCCCGTTCACCTTTTGTTATTTTGATATTGTATTTTGTATTTGATTTGATTTGATATATGGGTACTGATATTTCTCCTATAAGAAGTGTGAGGTTTTGCCCGCTGCTCACCTACTCTTTCCTTCCTTTTAGCCTACTGTTTAGGAATTCCCTTCTCACTCACTCTCACTAGCCCCCACCCTCTCGTTCTTTACTCTCGTTTTCTCTTCAAGCAGCCACACCTGGACTACCTGTCATTTATGTGTTTGATTGGTCTGGTGCCGAACTCACACTTTTAGTTCGATTGTCAATTACCTCTCGCACCTGTGGTGCAGTTTAATTAGTTCCCCTGTGGCCTTTAAATACCTGGCTCTTCCACTCTGTTCCTCGTGGGGTCGTGTTGTAATATGCCGTAACATTCGGTATCAGATATGCTCTTTCATCAAGACTCCCTCGGGAGGTCCTCTGTTCGGTCTATGCTGTTTTTATCTCCGGCGTAAGGATGTTGCTCCAGCCTTCGCCTGCTGTCGCCGTTGCCTGAGGGGGAGACTGGTCTGCGCTCCCTAGACTTCCACGGGAGGCATCCCAGTGATCCACTTCAGACCCCCGCGCAGCTGTCGTCCTGACGCACATCCAGACCTCCGCGCTGCAGACGCCCAGACATCTTCCAGACCTCCGAGCTTGGCACGCTCCTCCGTACCAGCGCGCACTCCCAGCCTGACGCGCATCTTCCAGACCTCCGAGCTTGGCACGCTCCTCCGTACCAGCGCGCACTCCCAGCCTGACGCGCATCTTCCAGACCTCCGAGCTTGGCACGCTCCTCCGTACCAGCGCGCACTCTCAGCCTGACGCGCATCTTCCAGACCTCCGAGCTTGGCACGCTCCTCCGTACCAGCGCGCACTCCCAGCCTGACGCGCATCTTCCAGACCTCCGAGCTTGGCACGCTCCTCCGTACCAGCGCGCACTCCCAGCCTGACGCGCATCTTCCAGACCTCCGAGCTTGGCACGCTCCTCCGTACCAGCGCGCACTCCCAGCCTGACGCGCATCTTCCAGACCTCCGAGCTTGGCACGCTCCTCCGTACCAGCGCGCACTCCCAGCCTGACGCGCATCATCCAGACCTCCGAGCTTGGCACGCTCCTCTGTACCAGCGCGCACTCCCAGCCTGACGCGCATCTTCCAGACCTCCGAGCTTGGCACGCTCCTCCGCGCAGACGCACTCCAGATGCGTTCTCTCGGTTCCGGCGCGCACTCCAAGCAGTGGCGCACCACTCTGACCTCGGCTCGGACAGCCGGCTCCCCGGTGGCGACGCTCTCGCCCCGCTGCTGTTCCAGCACCTTTACGCATTACGTCTGGGTGAGTTTTTATTGACTGTCTTGATCATTTCCGTTTTCGTGTGTTTCTTAACACTGAAGATTACCACCATTTAATCAGACAGTCACTCACCCAGCGTGTGCCTCTGTTTGTTTTCACTGGGATATTATTTTTGGACGTTACATCTCACACTGTGTGTTTGTTCACACCGAAGATAGTATTCTCTTTTGGATTGTTTTTGGAACTTTGCTCTTTGTGTATTTTACACGAAGATAGTTTTTACTTGGATAACTTTTGTATTTGGACTAGTCACCTCTCCTGCACCTGCTCTGTTTTCCCCTTTGTACTTTAACCCTCTCCTCTCTCCCTCTCGGCCGCCGTTTACCCACCTCGGAGATCTGCCGAGAGAGTTCTGCAGAGCGGCCCTGATGTTCCCACCAGTCCTCCCAGTCCTCCCTGTCCCCAGCCCGCCTCCGCGGGCCTCTGTCCCTGTTCTCCCCTTTCTAGTCCTCCTCGTCCCCAGCCCGCCTCCGCGGGCCTCTGTCCCTAGTTCTCCCCTCTCTAGTTCCTCCTAGTCCTCCCGTCCGGTCCTCCTAGTTCCTCCCTGTTTTTCCAGCCTTCCCTTGCTCCGGCCCTGTTCCCTTAGCCTTCCCTTGCCTTCCCCTTAGCCAGCTCGCCTCTTAAAGGCACTGTACCTTCCCCTCTTGTTATTTCCAGTATTTTTGTGTTTCTCCCTTAAAGGGACAGTGCCGGTTTTCCTTTTGTTCAATAAATGCCCGTTTCTTGGCTTACCCTCATACCTGTCTTGTGTTGTGCGATTGGGGTCGGTTACAAACCATAACAAGAAGGGATAATTAAAGGGTAAATACACCCAGTAAGATACTTGAACCACTGATAATTCTCCATTAAGAAAGGAGAATTAAAGGGTAAATACGCCCAGTAAGATAACTGAACTACTGATGTTCTCCATTATAGAGGACGAGTTAAAGGGTCTATGTACCCAGTAAGATACTTGAATCTCATTGATGACATATTGATTATAGCTGAATCACTGATGGTTCTCCTGTAAAGAAAGATGGTTTAAAGGGTAAATTCACCTAATAAGGTATTTGCATTCCTATAACCTGAAATATTTCTATTGGTACTTATGAGTTTAAAGGGGCATTTCACCTAATAAGGTACTTGCATTCCCTGCACACTTAAAGGTTTAAATTAATATGTTTAAACACTTACCTATTGAAATGATAAACTGATATAGAGTTTACTGATCTGCAATTGCAGAAGAAAAGATAATGAGTTACTCATGATAAAGGGATACATCCAATATCCAACCTTGAACCTAGCTTTGGCTAGAGATAACCTCAGAGACGTCTGAACCAACCCTAATGTGTTGATCCAATCAACCTAGGACTTGATATCGAACTAACCCTCCCGAAAGAAGGAGTGGTTAACTTAATGAAAGAACCTAAAAGGGATACTTCACACTACTACTGTTTAATTCACGTCTGTATGTCTGTATGTCTGTATGTCTAGCTAGCACACTTAGAAATAAAACACCGGTCATTGTTATAACTCTGTCTCTGGTCTACTATTCCTTTAACTGTGTATATTACTCCTCTCCTCATTCAAATCTAGAACTGTGCCCGTGGCGAACAGCTGTTACTGTTAGTGACACAGAAACACACTGTAGCACCCACTCCCCACACTTTATATTTATGGATGAAGGATTGCACTACAACTCGTACACCTTACTGTAAATTGTACCTAAAATTGTACCTCATCCCATTTCTGCTTTGCACTAGATAGTACTGTACATTAGTACACTGCATAGTATTGTGTATTGTATATTATATGGTAACTCAGAACATTGTACATATGTCTATACCGAACACTGTGACCTCATTTTCTTCTTCTAAATTCATGCTATATTATGTTATTATGTTATTTGATACTATCTTGTCTAGCACAGTCTCTGGAGCGTAACAGTAAGAAGCATTTTGTATGAAAGTATTCTGTACTTCTGTATGACAACTATTAAAGAACTTGAACTTGAACTTGAGGTGCTACATATACATGAACAAATGTACTCTTTTTTACATGTTGGATGACAGATAGTGACTGTAAAATGAGCCATATAGTATTGTCTCCATAGCTATAATATAGAATATAGATATAGCCCTGCAAACATTGTGACGCACAGTGAAACACCCTATCTGATTACCGTATTCTCCCTTTTCCAATTAAATATACCCGCCATTTGGGTTTTCTCTGATTCAACATTGTCTCTGCCTGTTTGTGTCTGCATCTGGATTCTGGCTTTAGTTAAATCGTTACATTCTTGGTAGAAAACAGGTATGGAGTTTTGGCAAGGTAGCTGTAGGAGGAACACTTTGGCTCTACTGTGTAGATAGGAAGTTTCCGCTCTAGCTGTAATCTCTCTGGGAGGGGCCTGTTCACTGGACTCCTTCAGGGGCCCCCGGCCATGTTGCTGTTCAGGCCTGTTTTTATTAGGATAATTTTTTTACCTAAATTGGAAATGGTAAATGGCTGCATTTATATAGCAGCTTTTATCCAAAGCGCTTTACAATTTGTTTTTCACATTTTACACATTCACTCACACATTCACACACCAACGGCGGAGGAAACCATGCAAGGTGCCAACCTGCTCTTCGGGAGCAGTTATGGGTTAAGTGTCTTGCTCAAGGACAGTTCGACACGCTGCCCGGGAGGAGCAGGAATCAAACCTCCAGATAACCAGACGACTGCTCTACCTATCGAGCCAGTCGCCCCTGTTAACCTGTACAAAAAGTATACAACAATATCTGTCATTCGAGGTGGCTAGTATAGTTTAAGTTCAGGTTCAAGTTTCTTTATTAGTTGTCATACAGAAGTACAGAATACTTTTATACAAAATGCTTCTTTCTGTTACGCTCCAGAGAATGTGCTAGACAAAAATAGATAAGTATAAAATAAAATAAGTATAGCAGTATAAAATAGAAGTCACGTACGTAGACACAAGTGTTCAGTATGTACATATGTACAATGTTCAATGCAGAGTATAAGTAACTGAGTTACCATACAATATACTATACATTATACTAATATACAATATACTATATAGTGCAAAGGAGAAATGGGATGAGGTACAATTTAGGGACAATTTACAGTAAGGTGTAATGAGGTATGGGTTGTAGTGCAAATTCTTTACCAATACATATAAAGTGTGTTTAGGTGTTCTAAAGTGTGTAAAGTGGGTGCTGCAGTGAGTTGTTTGTTTAAAGTGAGTGTGTGCTGTGAGTGCATTTGATGGTTGTTACATAGTGTTATTGTTCGTTGAGCATCCTGATGGCCTGGGGATAGAAGCTTCTTCTGAGTCTTTCTGTGCTTGCCATGAGACTCCGGTATCGCTTGCCTGACCGCAGCAGTTCAAAGAGGCAGTTGTTTGGGTGACTGGAGTCTTTGATAATTCTCTTAGCCTTACCCATGCACCGCTTGTGGTAAATGTTCTGGAGAGTGGGAAGCCCCCCTCCAATTGTGTGTTCAGCTGAACGGGCCACTCTCTGTAGTCTGCTACGGTCTTGTGCGGTGCTATTCCCAAACCAGGAGGTGATATTGCCAGTCAGGATGCTCTCTATTGTGCATGAGTAGAAGTTCTTAAGGATCTTCTGACTGACTTGGAACTTCCTTAGGCGCCTGAGGAAGTAGAGGCGTTGCCGTGCCTTCTTCACAACACTGTCAATGTGTGTAGTCCATGTCAAGTCCTCGGATATGTGGACTCCGAGGTACTTAAAACTGTTCACTCTCTCAACCGGTGCCCCGTCGATGCTGAGGGGGCTGTAGTCCCTGACCCCGACCTCCTAAAGTCCACAATCATCTCCTTTGTTTTGCTGACGTTCAGGGAGAGGCTGTTCTCTTGACACCATCCCGCTAGGACCTTGACCTCTTCCAGGTAGGCCCTCTCGCTGTTTGCAGAGATCAGGCCCACAACTACTGTGTCGTCAGCAAATTTGATGATTGTGTCGTTTTTCCGCTGTGCCACACAGTCATGTGTGTACAGGGAGTAGAGGAGGGGACTCAGAACACAGCCCTGGGGGGCCCCTATGTTGAGCGTGATGATGAGGAGGTGCAGTTGCCTGCTCTCACCACCTGGGGTCTGCCCGTCAGGAAGTCCAAGACCCACTGGCAGAGGTCATAGTTCAAGCCCAGGTCCCTGAGCTTGGCTATGAGTTTGGAGGGGACTATGGTATTGAATGCTGAGCTGTAAGTCATAACTGTAAGTATATGTAAATGATTACTTTCCTTTGAGGATATCAAGTACATGGGGGCATACATTAGGTTAGTATACACATGTACTAACATACATAATATTGGCAACATACATATATTAGGGGTATAGGGGGAAATCGATAGAGAGATATATTGAAATAATTTTTGCTTGACAAACTCACTCTGTTGCAATACAATTTATTGGAGTGAGGTGAACAGATTGAAAACTTCATCTTATTAGATAAAACAGATGATGTATATATTTTTTTACGTTTTCCATTGGAGACCAATATATAGCAATATCACAATATTGTGACTCTAGAATTGTGATAATATTGTATTGTATATATGTAGATATAAATATATTAATACTATTTCAAATGTGTAGGGACATACTATACATAAAACTGAATATTTAACATTAACAATAATTACCAACATTAAGTTGAATAAAATATGTAGGAATACTGAAGTTGAATAATTCAAATGTGTGATAGGGAGGGTCATACATGAAATGAAATGCTTCAAATGTGGGGTCATACATGAAATTAAATGCTTCAAATGTGTGGGGTCATACATGAAATGAAATTAAATACTTCAAATGTGTGGGGTCATACATGAAATTAAATACTTTAAATGTGTGGGGTCATACATGGAATTAAATATTTCAAATGTGTGGGGTCATACATGAAATGAAATACTTCAAATTTGTGAGGTCATACATGCAATGAAATACTTCAAATGTGTCGGCTCATACATGGAATGAAATATTTCAAATGTGTGGGGTCATATGTGAAAATTATTTACTAAGGAGGGACATACATGAAGTTGAATTCACATGTGTGGGTACAAACAGAAGTATTGCCTGACATGTATAGTCTACATATGTGCCTGGAAGAAGCCTAAAGAACCTAGTCTCCCTCCTCCTCCTCGTCCTCCTCTCTATCTCATAACACATCCATCAACAGAGCATGACGTGTCAGACATCAGAGCTTTTCTTCCCGGTGGAAACCCAGAGAGGAAGTGAGCGAGTAGCGTTGGTGGCTTGGCAGTGTGTAACACACCACACACTCCTGTCCGGCCACGTCCTGATCCACCAGCCTGATGCCTCATCCAGATGTAGAGCTGGCTATGTGTGTGTGTGTGTGTGTGTGTGGCAAACCCAACAACTAGATAAGGGTCAGATGGCGGGAAGGGGGGTGGAGGGCTCTCATTGATCAACTTCAGGCCCACAGTGACTGCTGGGGTCAAAGGTCCTCTCATTATCTGTGATAAGAACCAGCTGACAACCAACCGCAGCAACACTGCCAGTGGCAGCAGCGTGGCAGATGTAAGGCACGTGTTCTGTAGACGCCTGTGAACAGTCACAGTGCGTGAGGTAAACGTTTGGGAGATATATTCAAACCGTTCATGTGTAATTGTGGCTCCTGCTGGCCATCAGCGGTACTGTTACTGTGTTTTCAGCACATTTCCCCCGAGAACACCTTTGCTCTGTCACATCTGCATGCTTTCTGTTTTTGCATGCAGACTTGCTGCAGAGGTTTCTTGGTGGTTGCTTATTTTGTTTTCCCTTGCTTTGTTGCATGTTGCAGAAAATACCCCACATTCTTTAATAAACTATCACATCTCTTTCGTTCTAGGCATTACATTGGGTATTGCGGGAAGGCTGACCAAGCCTTTGCAGCTATGCCCACTTATTCCAGCACCACTGCAGGGCCTTTTGCTCACCCGGCATGCTCCGTCGTGGGTCGTCCAGTCCAGTGTTCTTAACGGTAGATCAGTGGTGCATTACCTTACTGTTAAATTATCTTTTATTGTTGTGGAGTTGGTCTGGTTAGGTCTTATGGTATAGTTTTCACACAATATTAATTTCTGTGGCTACTGATAACAGCTTGTACTTCTTCATGGTGTCTACATGTATCCACACATTACATTTACAAAAATACTTTGTATTTTGAATGCCAGTTTAACCCTAGAACGTCGGATGATTTTCACACGGACTGTCCCAGACTGCTGTCCCTGCCGTGTGTAGTCTTTTACCAACACACTTGCAGTTCCGCGTTCGGGTTCCGCGATCTGATTGGCCTCGCGTTTAGTTCAGTTAGCTGGATAAACCATGGCCACACTTACTTAGGCCTTTAAAGGGGAACTATCTTATAAATGACCTTTTCCAGTGTTTAGGGTTATTTTCTAGCTATGTGGACTTATAGTAATAGGATCTATGTCTCTAATTCTCGATTTGGCGCATTCTTCCAATTCTCCCCTCACAATAATGTCCCTCCCTCAAGTGAGTCATCTGAAAATTAGCCTATATGGGACGTATAGCTGCCCGCCGAGCGAGAGAAGCAGAGAACTGTAAACACTCTGCGTGTCTCCTTCTCCCTCTCGAGGAAGTCCACCACCGTGCTGCGCTACAGCTCATGCTCCCGAACCGAGAGAGAACTGTAAACGCTCTGCGTGTCCTCCCGGCTCCCTCTCCCGGGAGGACACGCAGAGTGTTTACACTTTTTTTTTTCTCTCTGCGAGGGAGAGAGAGCAGCGTTCGTTTGTTTAGAGAGAGCACTGAGAGAGAGTAGGGGACTTGGTTATCTCACACACGCAGCTGTTTATATCTCTCTCTCTCTCTCTCTCTCTCTCTCTCTCTCTCTCTCTCTCTCTCTCTCTCTCTCTCTCTCTCTCTCTCTCTCTCTCTCTCTCTCTCGACTGACTGTCACTCAAAGTGCTTATGGGCGGAGCCAGGCCATAACAGCCTGATTTCTTGTGGCTGAAAAATGATGGGTTTGAGTACTTGATTAGAAATATAAACCAAAGCATTTTTTTTTTTAAACGTACAGATGTCTTCAATAGACTGACAGGAATTGTTTAAAGTTGCCCAAATAGTGCTAGGAATAGTAAAATAGTTCCCCTTTAAATTCCCAAAGGAACATTGGCCATCGACGAAGCCCCTCCATCCTCTTCGGTCTTGTGCCCTCCGCTCCAGATCTTGCCAGGACAGCCCTTCTTTCTTCATCTCCTGTTCTGTGGTTCTTCTACAGGTGGTTTTCGGTCTGCCTCTCTTCCTCCTGCCCTGTGGGTTCCATGTCAGCGCCCGCTTTGTGATTGATTTCTTTCTTCTGAGTGTGTGACCTATCCACTTCCACTTCCTCCTCCGGATTTGAATTTCTGTTGTGTCCTGTTTGGTGAGTTCCCACAGGTTGGCGTTAGAGATGGTGTTGGGCCAGTATATTCCCAGGAGGCGTCTAAGGCACCGGTTGGTGAATGTCTGTAGCTTGTTGAGTATAGTGGTGGTGGTTTTCCAGGATTCTGAGCCATATAGTAGAGTGGTCTTTACGTTTGAGTTGAAGATCTGTAGCTTGGTCTTGAGTGACAGGTTTTTTGCCTTCCAGATAATGTTTAGCATGTTGAATGATGTCCTTGCCTTTCCAATGCTGGCTTGGACATCGTTTTCCACAGAAATTATGGTTCCAAGGTAAGTGAAGCTGTTTACATCCTCTAAGGGGTTTTGTTCCATGGTTATGGGTGTGTTGTTCTTGCTGTTGATAGGCATTACTTTGGTTTTGGATGAGTTTATTTTGAGCCCGAGCAGAGCAACAGTTTCTTCCAGTTTTCCTGATTTTTCATGTATCTGTTGATGAGCCAGTAGTGCCAGGTCATCAGCGAAATCCAGATCTTCCAGCTGCTCTGTCAAGCTCCATTGTATGCCGGTTTTTCTGTTGCTGGTTTATTCTTTCATCACCCAGTCTATGCAGAGGAGGAAAAGAAAGGGTGAGAGCAGGCACCCCTGCCGCACACCAGTCAGGACCTCGAAAGCTTCCGATATACATCCTTCATGGAGGACTTGACATCTCATCCCTTGGTAGGTGTTCCTTACGATGTTGATGATCTTTGCTGGGATCCCATAGTGGGCCATCAGTTTCCACAGCATTTCCCTATCCACGCTGTCAAAGGCTTTCTCAAAATCTATGAAATTCACATAGACAGAAGAGTTCCATTCAATAGACTGTTCAATGATAATCCTAAGGGTGGCGATTTGGTCTCCACAGGATCGGTTGTTCCTGAAGCCAGCTTGGTTTTCCCTCAGTTTCTCATCGACCCACTTCTGGAGCCTTTCCATCAGGATGTTGTTGAGCACCTTCCCCGGTGTTGAAAGGAGCATTATTCCTCTGTAATTTTTACATTGCCTGAGGTCTCCTTTCTTGGGGATTTTCACGATGTGGCCATCTTTCCAGTCAGATGGGACATTTTCTTTCTCCCAGATGGTTTGCATGAGGTGGTGGAGCATGTTGGTGGAGGTTTCAATTTCAGCCTTAAGAGCTTCTGCTGGGATCCCGTCTGGTCCCTCTGCTTTCCCTCCTCTCAAGGCCTTAATGGCTTTTCTGATTTCTGGCCACACCCTCGCAAATAAATCCCAGCCCGCTTTCTGAAATAATTCTCACAGTCTAGATCCCATTATACCATTCTGAATTATGTTTTTGTGTTAGTTTTTCTAGAGGGGGCTTTTGAAATGTAAAATAATAGACCTAAAATGCTGATACTAAATTTACTTTGTCCTAAATAATGCACGTTATATATACGGTGCTCGCGAAGTGTGATATACACATTATAGTTAAACTCGTTCAGAATAAGTATGTCAAAGGCTAGCAATTGCTCATTAATTTTCTCAAGTCACGTCCACGTCATGAAATCAAACAGCGCATCTCCTCAAACATTTTAATCCCAGTTACAATATCACAATAACGTGTGAGTGACAGTGACAATTCAACAATCGACATATTCAGATTCGTCGTAATTCATATCCACAATCCACGCATGAAGACTTCAATTTATGCTTGAATGAAACTAAATCCAAGCGCTCCGTTAAACATCCACAGCGTAGAATATGAAAGGAATCAGAGCCAAAATCATTAAGAACATCCCCGCGGGATTCACATTTGCAATGCTGCACGTTATTAAAATAACCACATAATGTGTATATCGCACCTCGCGAGCGCCGTATATATAACGTGCATTATTTAGGACAAAGTTAATTTAGTATCAGCATTTTAGGTCTATTATTTTACATTTTGCGAGGGTGTGGCCATGGTTTATCCAGCTAACTGAACTAAACGCGCGGCCAATCAGATTTCGGAACCCGAACGCGGAACTGCAAGTGTGTTGGTAAAAGACTACACGCGTCCCTGCTACACCTGGTTATGAATAAATATCACTTAGTGGTAATTTTCAAGGGAATTCATATGGTCAAACATATTTCATAGTCAAGTTGGTAAATTACCCCCTCGAAAATAGCTATTTTTTATTTTGGATTTTCTTTTTTACAATGACAAATCTTTTTACCAATTTTACATTGTTTTTAGAGCGTGCCCATGATAATTGTTTGTGTGTTTATTTTTTTTAGATATTTCAGGTTGAAAAATAAAAGAAGAGTACCTCAATTTGCCATGTATGGTTGTACTTTAAGATATTTTGATGAAGCCCAGCGCTCCACATTGCTTTCAGTTTAGCTGGTCGTTCATACTAATACACATTGGCCGTATTAGGGGGTGGGAAACTGATGGGTGGGGATCGGGCGTTGTGGACAGCGACTCCTACAGGTCGGTTGGTGCGCCTGCGCAGTAGAATCAGGAAGTGTCGGGGGCAGCGTGAGCCTCCCACGCGTTACTCCTCGCCACTGAGAGATCGAGCTGCGCAGGTGAAAAGATGCGACTGCTGTTACCTCAAGTACCGGAGGGGACTTGTGCTATGTATGAGTACACATTGCAGCCGGCTTGTGGGAGGCAAGAAACAGCGTTCGTGACAGGGGAGGGTTGAATTGGATGATACGAAATTGGGATGGGAGAAAATATAGAAAAATGGGAGAAAAAGTGGATAAAAAATATATATATATATTTTGATGAAAAGTATGTTTTATGGGGTATATTGCATTGGGTGAAATTCACCCGACGTCAGTGGTAGTGTGATTTTAAATGACTTTAGTGTTCTAGGGTTAAGAACAAGGTAATTTACCACGGATATACCCTTAAGAACAAGGAAATGTATCACACATACCCCTATGAACAAGGAAATGTCTCACGGATATACCCTTAAGAACAAGGCAAAAAACCAGGTGAGCAAAAAACCCTCCAGTGATAAGATAAGATAAGATATTCCTTTATTGATCCCCTTGGGGAAATTCAGGCATCATAGCAGCATGGGGGGGAGGGGGGGGGGGGTACAGGTAGTAAAACAACACAGTATACAGGTAGTAAAAAACAACACAGGCAGTGTAAACAATTTGATCAATATGGTCAATATAATTTACTATCTGACTAGCTGAGGAATATTCACATTATTCACAGTGTCACATAAGGTGCAGTATGCATGAGGTAGTGTTATAATTTACTATCTACTGAGTATACATTATTCACAGTAGCACGGTATCCACTGAAATATACATTATTCACAGTATCACAGTATCCACATAGGGTGCAGTAAGCCTAAGGTAGTGTAGGTTGTCCTCCTTGGGTTCCTATAAGTCCCAGGTCAATGTCTGGTAGCAGTCGCTGTCGCTGCCCCCTGTTGTGGAGCCTGGAGGCTGCTAGTCGCTGCCCACTGTTGTGGAGCCTGATGGCCGCTGGTATGAAGGACTGTCCGAGGCGGTTAGTTGAGTGTCGGGGGGGAATGAGTCTGTGGCTGAACGAGCTTCTCATCTTGACTAGCTCGTCGTAGAGGGGGTGGTAGGGGTTCTCCATGATGGCAGCCAGCTTCCTTATCATCCCCCTCTCTACCATCACCTCAAGTCTAGGTAGCTCGACTCCCACCACGGAGCTAGCCTTCCTCACCAGCTTGTTGAGCTTGTTGGTGTCCCTTGAGTTGATGTAGCCTCCCCAGCATGCCACAGCATAGAAGAGGATGCTGGCCACAACAGACTGGTAAAAAGACTGCAGCAGTTTGTTGCACACATTGAAGGACCTGAGTCTCCTCAGGAAGAACAGCCTGCTCTGTCCCTTCCTGTAGAGGGCCTCTGTGTTGTCCGACCAGTCCAGTTTATTGTTCAGGTGTACCCCAAGGAACTTGTATGAGTCCACCATCTCCACATCCACCCCTCGGATGGAGATGGGAATCGGGGGGGGCCTCTTCTTGCCCCTCCGGAAGTCCACCACCAGCTCCTTGGTCTTACTGGTGTTGAGTTGGAGGTGGTTGCTGTCGCTCCACCGCACGAAGCTCTCCACCAGGGCTCTGTACTCCTCCTCATCATCGTCGGTGATGTAGCTTACGATGGAGGAGTCGTCTGAGAACTTCTGCAGGTGGCACCGGCTTGAGTTGCGGCAGAAGTCTGAGGTGTAGAGGGTGAAGAGGAAGGGTGACAGCACAGTTCCTTGGGGGTGCCGGTGTTGCTCACCAGTACGTCAGACTGACTGTCCTTTAGTCTGATGTACTGTGGCCTCTCAGTGAGATAGTCCTTGATCCAGGCCACCAAGCTGTGCTCCAGCTGCATCGCAGAGAGCTTCTCCGCTAGCAGTGACGGCTGGATGGTGTTGAAGGTGCTGGAGAAATCAAAGAACATAATCCTCACTGAGCTGCGCGGCTTCTCCAGGTGCGTGTACGCTCTGTGGAGCATGTAGATGATGGCATCCTCCACCCCGATGTTTGCCTGGTATGCAAACTGCAGGGGGTCGAGGGAGTCACGCACCAGGGGCTTGAGGTGTTGCAGGACCAGTCTCTCAAACGTCTTCATGACGTGTGACGTCAGAGCGACTGGCCTGTAGTCGTTGATTGTGCTGGGACGTCCCTTCTTGGGCACCGGGACAATGCAGGAGGTCTTCCAGAGCTGGGGCACCCTCTCCAGCCTCAGGGAGAGGTTGAAAAGATGCTGGAGTGGTGCTGCCAGCTGCTCCGCACATACCTTGAGCACCCTAGGATTGGTGTTGTCCGGTCCTCTGGCCTTGTTTACATTAATTCTGGAGAGCTGCCTACTGACCTGACTGGTTGTGATCGTCAGGGTTGGGGGTGGTGGGCAGTCTGCTGGTGTTGGCGGTGGGGTGCCGTTGCTGATGGGTGTGGGTGGGTGGGGGGGCTGCTTTGTAGGTGTGATCTGGTTCTGGTGTCGATGGGTGGGGGAGGGGTGTGGGGAGGCCACTCTGGTCAAAGCGGTTGAAAAACGAGTTGAACTCGTTTGCACGCTCTGGCGGGCCCTCAACAGCTGTGCCCTGCTGTTTGAAATCTTCCTGACCCCCGCCCACACCTCCCTGGTGTTGTTGGCCTGTAGTCTGCCCTCCAGCCTGTCCTTGTAGCTGACCTTGGCTGCCCTTAGCTCTTTTTTGAGCTCCCTTTGGACAGCCCTGGCCTGCTCAGTGTCCCCTGCCATGAAGGCCCTCTTTTTCCTGTTTAGCAGGTGTTTAATGTCCTTGCTAATCCAGGGTTTATTGTTTGAAAAGCAGCGTACCTTCTTTGTGGTGTGGCCGGTGTGATGGTGGAACTGTTGTTTGTATGCAACCCCAACAGCACGACACAGACAGGTAAATCAGAGTTAGCCAAAAACAAAGGGTGTATTTATTTGTACAACAGAAATGTGCAACACTGTTCCTTTAAGGACAAAATAGAAGTGAAGAAAAAACAGCGTCCAGTAACTTGAGGGGAAAAAATAGGAACGTCCCCTGCCAACAACGAGATTTCTCGTTATTTAATCGTTAATTCTTTTATTAGCAATATCCATTCATTTTTCATCCGTCCAGCCTGACGTTATCATTGGGAATGGCTCTGAGCTCGAAAAGGGCAAATACCGCACCCTATCGTCTCCCGGATGGTAATGCACATCATTGGTTTGGATTGAGTGAAAAAGTGCATCAGAGAAAAACTCCAGTCCAGGGTTTTCCCATCTCTGGCAAGCAGTGTCTGTTACCAGATTCCCTGCCGAGGTTCGGAGCAGCTTTCGATTATGCGTTTCGGACTATAATGTTGGATCAATAAACACGATCAATATTTGGAATGGCGATCAGGAATTGGATTCATCTTTTTGCAGAACATCTGATCTGAGGTAAGGAATCTATGTTACCAGTTTTGGGTTAATCAGAGTTGGTTTCACAGATTTCACAACGTGTGTGTGAGTGTGTGTGTGTGTTTGTGTGTGTGTGTGTGTGTGTGTGTGTGTGTGTGTGTGTGTGCAGGGGCATAGCTGGGGGGGGGGGGGGGGGGGTAGTTTAGGATGATTCCAAGGGCCCAGCACTGGGGGGGGGGCCAAACATTTTTTTTATTTTTATTTTTTTTTACTAGACATCACATGTATTATTGATGCTCTCATTGATACTATGTTTGTTTCTGAAGTGTGTGTGTGTGTGTGTGAGATATATATAGAGAGAGGGGGGGCTTTGGTAGACTATTGCATTGGTCCATTCATTGAAGATGAATGCAATGCGACATCCTTTACTAGGCTCACCCACCAACAGTGCAGGTGCTGAACTGCTGATCCGAATGTATAGGTGAAAACCATATGCGTTTTCATCAATAAAAAAAATTGCCAAATTTTTTTTCGCTCGCTTACGCGCGCTCGCATTCACTGGGGGCCTACAAATACATTCTTTCATGGGGCCCAGAATCTGGAGCTACACCCCTGTGTGTGTGTGTGTGTGTGTGTGTGTGTGTGTTTTTTTTGTATTTTATTTTTTTATTCTTTTTTAAAACAAACATATAAACAAACATGACAACACACGATAAGATATACAAGCATTAATTGTCAGGGATCATTGTCCAATGAGATCACATTTTGGTTAGTTGTTTTATATAAGATATACCCATAATACCTGTTATCTAAAAAAAAACCTACATACATATGCTCAGCTCGAAACCCCCCCTCCCGGACCCCACCTTGAGAAGTACCTCCACTATCCCTCGCACCTAACCAGACACTACCATTATAAGCTAGCTTTTATTCTCTCCACCACTTCTAACCACATTGACATTTTGGATTCATTGAGACCCAGAATTCTTGCTGTAGATATTTCATGGTAAATTACATCGAGATATGTAAGAAACCAAACTTTACGGCACATTTTTTCCGGTTGAAACCAGCGTGATGCGATCAGCTTTTTGGCTACTGTGATACCCGATAAAACCAATCTCTTTAGCTGTGGATTCACTGCAAACTCAAAAACATCATTCAACAGCAATACCGAGGGGTGTACAGGTATATTCCAAGATACGAGTTTTGATATTTGTTGGGTCACATCTTTCCAGAATGCCTTAACTGGTGAGCAGTCCCAATACATGTGCATAAATGTCCCTTCGTCCCCATTTGTACATTGGGTGCATTTGGAATCTTGTTTGAGCCCCATTCGGCACAGTCTTATAGGAGTCAAGTATGTCCTGTGAATATAGTTAAGATTGATTTGTTGATGATCCGGGTTCCTTGATGTAAGTCGGACATTTGCCCAGGCTCCTTGCCAATCAAAGTCATTTTCCAGGTCTGGTATATCCCTCCTCCAGACAGAGTCAAGTTGGAGGGTTTCATACGAGGACGTTAGTAATTGATGATAAAATTCTGAAACAAAACCTCTCGATGTCTCTCTTGAGTAGAAGAATTTGTGGTATCTGTGGTGTTCAATTGGTCTGTCTAATGGAACACCGTGAGACTTCAAACATAGCTCTAACTGTTTGTGAAAAAGCCATGTGGACTTGGTGAGATTAAATTTTTTGCGTATTTCTTTATCACTACAAAAACCCTGTTTGTTAAAAATATCCCCTAATGAGTGTATGCCTTGCTTTTCCCATATAGGGAATCTTATAGGTCGTTTTCCAATTAAGAGAGCATTGTTATTGAATAAGGGAGTATGGTTGTGCCATTCTTGTGGGTTAGGATTTTTTTTTTGTGATTCACGCCATATCCGGATCGCATGAGTAATTATGGGGCCAAATTTTCGTTCACAGTGCTTGATTGGTAGTTTAGTGTGTGCTATGTCCTTCAGTCTATGTGGGGCTACTATGTTTTCTTCTATTTTCCTCCAAGATGCTAATGCTTGGGAGTCAAACCATGTTGTCAATGGACTTAATGAGTACGCCTTAAAATATAGGAAAAAATCTGGAAATGCCATGCCACCATCTGCTTTATTTCTCTGTGCGGTGGATCTTTTTATACGTGGTGGTTTGTTATTCCAAATAAATTTGTATGTGGAGGAGTGTAATCTTTTCCAGTAACCCTCTGGAGGGGGTAACGGTAGCATTGAACAGAAGAAGTTGATTTTAGGTAGTACATCCATCTTAACTATTGATATCCGTGCTTGTACTGTGTTCTTAAGTTTTGCCCATCTATCAAGGTCGTCTTTGATTTTGTTTTGGATTTTTGTGTAGTTGTGCTTCACCGTTTGTCTTATGGTAGGGAATATTTCCACTCCCAAGCATCTGAAATGTTTTACCATCGGTATCTGTCCTGGGAGGGTTGTATCTTTTTTTTGCAGGGGTGTTAAGTGGAAGGAAAGCCGACTTCGGCCAATTTATCTTAAATCCCGATAAATCACCAAAGTCCTCAATCAACTTGAGCAGATGAGGCAATGTGGTGTTGGGGTTTTTCATGAACAATATTACATCGTCCGCATATAAACAAATTTTTTGTTGTGTGCCCTTGATTACGATAGGTTCTATGGATTGGGATTGTCTTATATATTGTGCTAACGGCTCTAATGATAGATTGAACAGACCGGGACTAAGAGGGCAACCTTGTCTGGCTGAGCGCGATACCGGAAAGATATCGGAGATGATTGTGCCTGTTATAATCATGGCCGATGGGTCTTTGTATAATACTTTAATCATATCGATGAATCCTTTTCCTAACCCCATCCTTTCTAGCACTGCCCACAGATACGACCATTCCAGCCTGTCAAAGGCCTTCATAGCATCCAGGGACAGTATCGCCTTAGGTATGGTATCCTCTTTGTCGGCATCAAGTACGTGCAGTATACGTCTTATGTTCTCAGTGATCAGGCGGCCTCCTATGAAGCCAGTTTGGTCCGGGTGAACTAAAGACGTCATATGCTTTTGTAATCTGATGGCTAATACCTTAGAGTACAGTTTGATATCTGTTCCGAGGAGGCTTACAGGTCTATAACTACCGCACTCGTTGGGGTCTTTGTCTTTTTTAAGGAGGACTGTTATGAGTGCAATATTGTCGGTT
Organism: Notolepis coatsorum; assembly: GCF_963971535.1. Taxonomy (NCBI): domain Eukaryota; kingdom Metazoa; phylum Chordata; class Actinopteri; order Aulopiformes; family Paralepididae; genus Notolepis; species Notolepis coatsorum. Next base: position 9,581,050 of record NC_140166.1, read on the forward strand.
TTATGGAAGTTCCCCTCTTTGACTGAGTATAAGATCATATTTAGTAATAAGGGGCCAATTATGTCCCAACAAGAAAGGTACATTTCTGATGGGAAACCGTCTCTTCCTGGAGCCTTACCACTTTTCATTGCGGTTATGGCCATCTTGAGTTCCTCTAGTGTGATCGGTATTTCTAACTGTTTAGCGTCATCCTCTGAAAGTTTAGGGAGAATAATTTGATTAAGAAATGTGTCCATTTTGTTTTGATCGAAGGTCATTTCTGATTTATATAAATCGGAGTAGAATACTTTGAATGTATCGTTTATTTTTACCGGATCTGTTACAAGTACTTGTTGTGCTCTAATGGTAGTTATATCTGCAAATGTTGCATTAATTCTTAATCGCATGGCTAATAGGTGGCTGGGTTTGGAACCATGAGAGTACTGCTGTTGTCTTGTGCTGCGTATTTGTATTTCCGATTGTTGTCTGTATATGTCATTGATCTCTATTTTTAGTACGTTAACTTGATTTTCTAGTCGAGTTGAGTTGTTGTATTTCAGAGAATTAAATAACGTTGAGTAAAGCGTTTCCAGCTCATCCAGTTTTGTGTTTTGATTCTTGCGCATTTTGGAGGAAAAGCTATCCGTGAAGTCTTTGATCATTCCCTTTACCGACATCCATATTATTCTGGGGTCTTGCACCGAGTTTGCATTCTCCCGTTGGAATACTATAAGAGCTTCTTTGAGTTGTGTAATGAATTCCTTGTTGTTAAGCAGCAATGAGTTAAATCGCCATCTTGGGGCTCGGGAGGATAGTATACCAAATGTACCTTTAAGGAGTAAATAACAGTGATCTGATAGTGCGTTGGGTATCATTTCCACTTCATAATTATCAAATAGTTTCTGTGATGCAAAGACATAATCTATTCTGGATAGTGTCTTATGTCTCGCAGATCGACAAGAGTACTTTCGGGTCGTGGGGTTAAGTAACCGCCATAAGTCCTTTACACCTGTAATCTTTGACCAATCCTTTAATGCCTTCGATGAATTCTTTTGTTCGCTGGAAAAGGCGAGGTAAGATTTGTCTATCCTTGGGTTCCAGATGGCATTAAAATCCGCTCCTATTATAAATGAGTAATCGGGAATGTCTAACATTGCATTGGTTAGTGTAGTGAAGAAATCTTCTTCGTACAAATTTGGGGCGTATACCGCTATCAACGCTATTTTCCTGTTCTTATGTTCAATCTTAGCTATAGTTATCCGACCTTCTACATCAGACCATACTCCCTTTAGTACAATATTCAACTTACGTTTAACGACTATTGCTACACCCCGAGTTCTCGTACCAATAGAGGAGTGACTGATATTATGGTATATGTTGTCCGCTAATTTACCTATGTCTTTCCCTAGAATGTGTGTTTCGCTTAGCAGAGCAATGTCCACATGTTCTTTTTTCATCAGTGTGAGCACGCTTTTGCGTTTAAGTTGGTTATTTATTCCCCCGGTGTTCCATATCATTATATTCAAACTAGCCATAGTCTATACATGTTGCATTGTAATTTTTGGTAATGCTTCTAGAGTGCGAGGCAATACTAGATATACATCCCACTAGTGAGGTCCCGTTGAGAGCCGAGCTTAAAAACATACATATATACAAATAAAAATCCCCTACCCTTCCCTCCCACCGAGAGTCGTACAGGATTGTGTTCCATGAACACAACCTTTGCGTATGACTCTCTCCCTTGCACCACCGGATATCCCAGAATGATCCAATTATCCTTAACATTCCTATGTATACCATAGGATCTAACACTCTAAATTCTACCATAAGTAGAATGTCGACTGTGGCTTGGCCACTTACCCGTAAAAAATAAATAAATAAAAATTTAAATGAGATAAACTAAAAATAAAGACCAAAAATAAGCTTCAATTGTCATGCCTTAATCACTTACATTTTATATGAACTTGTAATTTATAGTAATTTATAGTAACCCATGAATAATATGAAGGTATTGAACTGAAGAGAGAGCCTCAATAAATCAGAGAGAGCGGATGAAAAAGAAAGAAAAAAAAAAACAAGTAAAAGGAAGAGAACATTAACTTAGATCTTAAAAGAGCATTGCTATGCTTAAACATCTAAAGTATTAATTGGAGAAGTAGTGAAATTATTTCCCATTAATAAAAAAACAATTTTTAAATACGTATATGCAGCATTTCCCCCGACCGGGGTGGGCGATGATCGTTGTGTAGAGTGATCTTTCAGCCGGCCGGCTATGATGGCTCTGTGGTTTTGCATCTAGATAGCTGTTGATTATTCCCCCGAGGGGCTTCTGGTAGAATGAATGACCACGTATTGCTGATATTCCAGAATGTTCCATATATCAAAGAATGCTTCGATGTTCTAGATTATTCCAATATGTCATTTTTACATTGTCTGAATGTTCCAGTATGTTCTGGAGTGTTCCAATCTTAAATCCAATATGTCCGCAATAATATACACGTCGGGGAAAGTATTCAAAAACTCTGAGCACGTAGGTCTCTCTGTCCCAAATCCTTGATTATTAAAGGTTGTACTATATGGTGACCTTGCATAACTGAGATTTAAAAGGCCATTTATACATTAATCTGCTCCTGTTCAGACAGGAATTTGGCTGCCTCTTCAGGCGATTTGAGGAGAACTTTTGCTCCTTGTTTGTCGACGGCGCGAAGTATTGCAGGGTATATTAGTAGGGGTCTGTATTTCCCCAGGTATAGTTGAGACATCACCGTCTTGAACTTGGCACGCAGTTCCACTACCTCACGACAATGATCTTCAAAGCAGTGTATTGGTACCTCCATGTGTTTCAGATTGCCTTTCATCCTGCGAATTCCACGCATAATCATTTCTTTTATTCTGACTGGGCGCAGTACAACTAATATCACTCTGGGCTTAGCGTTGCTGTCACTGGAGCGGGGTCCCAATCTGAAGCTCTCATCCACCTCCGGTATTTTAGGAAGGATTCCTGTTCCCAAGATTTTCTGTAATTCTGTGGCAAACTCTTCAGGGTTTTCACATCTCACTGATTCGTCCAGACCGACAATGCGAATATTCAGCCTGCGTTTTTGATATTCCATCTCGAATATTTTGGCTTTCTGTTCTTTATTGATTCGCGTGAGCTCCTCCGTTATTTCGCTGAGCTCCGTCTTGATTTCATTGTAGTTCCCCTTCATCTCGGCAGTTAGGTTAACTGTGTTAGCCTCTACTTCCTTGTAGATGTGAGTGAATTTGATTTCGTGGGCTTCCACTACTTTCTCCAGAGCCTCGGTGCGTTTATTCTGTGCTTCGGCGTCCGCTCTCAGCGCATCAATTTTGCCTTCAATAGATTCTTTAATAGCATCTACTTTTTGAGTTATTATCTTCTGTGATTCTGTGATCATTTCCTCCATTCCCTCCATTCTCTTCTCCATTGTCTTCCCCATTTCTTCCATTTTCCGGATGATATGTTCGGTATCTGCGGAGGTCTTTGATGGGGTTGAACTTGAAGCGGCCTCTGTCGAGTCAATACTTTCTGCTGTCCGCTGTACGTATCCTGGGTCACGTAGCGGGATCTCTTCGACTAGTTTTTGGTCTTTCCCTGGGTTTTTCCTTGATGGCATCTCGATTCTTTTGGTCAATATAGTTAGTTGATAGTCTCAGTTGATATATGCGTCAAGTTTTAAACGCATTAATGGTATATAATTATGATTTTAAAACGAAAAAAAAAATAACGGGTGAGCAGCTGTGTCACATGCGACCTACTCCATTCTACAGCTAAACCGGAAGTCCGTGTGTGTGTGTTTACTGTTAATAATAAACGTCAGCTAAAATATATTATTGTGTTGTATTTGCTTCATTGTATATTACATTACAGCATAGCAGTGGCGGCCGGTGTGAACTACATTTGGGTGGGTGCGGGGGGGGTGAAGGGGGGGGGGGGGGGCAAGCGGACAGCTGACCAAGCGAATACTGACTCATAACGTTACCGTAGACGTGAGCGATTCGACTCACGCTCACGGCAATGAATCGGCTCTTATGAACGAGTCGCTCGTGACCAACACATCACTAGTTACCCCGTTTCCAACGTTAAGTCGAGTTCATTCATACTAGTACACGTATGATCAATCCAATAATGAACACATATATATATCTTGTCATTTTAAACAAGTTACCATTCATTCATTCATCCATTATGCGTCACCTGCGGCGAAATTAAATGTTATAGTTCAACAACAACACGCTGTGTTGAGAGAGAGAGAGAGAGAGAGAGAGCGAGAGAGAGAGAGAGAGAGAGAGAGAGAGAGAGAGAGAGAGAGAGAGAGAGAGAGAGAGAGAGAGAGAGAGAGAGAGAGAGAGAGAGAGAGAGAGAGAGAGAGAGAGAGAGAGAGAGAGAGAGAGAGAGAGAGAGAGAGAGAGAGAGAGAGAGAGAGAGAGAGAGAGAGAGAGAGAGAGAGAGCCGCATTAACTCACTTTGTTTAGTTGAAACGTGGTCCAGGATGGCTTGATAAAGTGTATATGTCCACTGTTGATGTATATCCACTGTCCAGACTGCATCCAGCTAGCCAAATAGCTTCTTGTTAGCCAGGTTAGCCACCACAACACAAGTACTGTGACGACAAGCTGTGTCTTTGCCCATTTCCGCATTGAACAGCCTGCAAACTACCTGGCGTTCTATCGCCCTGCTCTAAGACAAACTCTAACCTTAACCAACTTTGAAAGAGTGCCTAAGCTTAACCGTCGAAAGAACTTGCCTAATCTTAATCAACTTCGAAGAGTAACTACCTAACCAGTGTAGAAACTGGCGTTGGCCAATCAGAGAGCGTCTCCGAGAAATGCGGCTAGAGCGTCTCCGAGAAATGCAGCTACGGAAAGTATAGACGCTGCTTGCTTAGATGATATAGATCGCTTGAAAACGCGCCCGGCTTCCATCATATTACATCATATTTCAACGCACAGTGCGTTACGTGCGTTGACCTATTTGATTGGCTGCGAGGATACAGCGATGAAACCAGTGCACGCCCTGCTGTGCGCGATATGTCTCGCCCCGGCCTGAGAGGTAGTTACTAGTGACTTCCTGTGAATGAAAAACTATTATTTATATTTGATATATTAAACACAAACATACTTAAAATGAGTAAATATTATTCATTTTAAACATGTTTATTTTTATTTCTAGGGCTAAAAAAATGTAAATAAGAAATAAATATTTTCTTCTTCTTCTCTCTTTTAACCAGGGAGGGCGGCGCTCTAGCGCCGACTATCGGCCGGCCGCCACTGCAGCATAGATACATAAAGTACAGCTATCTATATTCATAATTGTACAGACTGGGACTGCTCTGTGCACAGCAGCAGTGCTTTCTTGAATGCATTCTTGTCTGCTGATTCTTGTCCGTTTCAGCTGGGGCTGTAAGCAATGTCCATGTCCAGAGAGTAGTCTGCAATGGAGGAATCTTCAAATAATAATAATTATAATACATTTAGATAAATCCAAAACTATTCTAAGGCGTAATCATATAGGCTAGTATGATGCAGTTTGTTGTAAGAATCCGTGTTCCATTATCTGAATATTGATTGCAGGTTACGTTACGCTGTAGTTATTTGATACATATGCCCTTTTTAAATTTGAGCACCTGCCCCTCTAAATGTCTCTACACGGCCCTGGTGCCAGGTGTTATGCCAGGTGTTATGCCAGATGTTATGCCTGCATCACCATTTGAACGATTCTTACCGTTATCTGCTGCACTATCAACCATACCTGAATTGAAAGAGGTTGTGTGTGTGTGTGTGTGTGTGTGTGTGTGTGTGTGTGTGTGTGTGTGTGTGTGTGTGTGTGTGTGTGTGTGTGTGTGTGTGTGTGTGTGTGTGTGTGTGTGTGTGTGTGTGTGTGTGTGTGTGTGTGTGTGTGTGTGTGCGTGCGTGAACATGCACATGTGTCTGTGTGTATGTATGTGCACGCACATAACTGTGCATATGTGTGTGTGTGTATACTCTATGTATGTGTATATAGTATGTGTGGATGTGTGGATGTACGTATTTGCATGCATGTATGTGCACGTAGGTGTGTGTGTGTGTCTGTGTGTGTGTGTGTGTGTGTGTGTGTGTGTGTGTGTGTGTGTGTGTGTGTGTGTGTGTGTGTGTGTGTGTGTGTGTGTGTGTGTGTGTGTGTGTGTGTGCATGTGTATATGTGTGTGTATAAGTGTGTGGGTGTGTACATGTTATGTGTATGTGTGTGTGTATATGTATGTGCATGTGTGTGTGTAGCCTACATGTGTATGTGTGTGTGTCTGTGTGTGTGTGAGTGCTTGCGTGCGTGACTGTGTAAAAGAGGGGCAGGGTAACACGGTCAGTGGGCTGGTTGGATGATTAATCACTCTGCAGGTTGTAACTCATCTCAAACAGAACATCCTGCCTGTGCAGACGCATCCTCTCCTAATGCCCTTGACAGAATGGAAAGCACAGTCGCTGTCCCATGTCTAAAGACAAGACAGCGGAGGCGTGACTTTTGAATCCGAGCTTATAAATCAGGCCCTTTACAAGGTGAGCTGATGGTGCCGCCGCGATGAGACGTGTGTTCGTAAAAAAAAAAAAAAGCATTCCGGTGGCGGAGGAAACTAGCGAGGACAGCGAGGGACCGTCTTTGACGAGATGACATACTTATGAATAAATAATGGAATGGGTCTCTGAAAAATGATCTAAACATGAGAATAGAAAGGTTGAAAAGATGTGGGGAAAGGAGAAGCGGATAGTTTATGTTTGTTTCAGGTTGAACACATTTCCTTAGGTAAGATTCAGGAGTCAACAATCATGTTACAAGATTTAGCCTCCTGGGCCCCGTTCCCCGTACCTGGTTCAACTAAGTCGATCAAGATGTCATTATCCAGATTCAGTTAACCCGATGTTTGAAGCCGGGATTTTCCTGTTCCTCGAAGGTGGATTCAGTCTTGTTAACTCAAGCCAGACTTGAGACCCAGGATAAGTGCGCGCGGCCGCTCCAGTTGAAAAGCCAGCACGTATCGATAGCAGAGATCCTGATTCTCTAGCGGCATTGATTGATTAATTGATTTAAAACTTTATTAACATATTGCAGTACGGCTCAATCGCCTCGCCGACAAGTTAAATGCGTTATCTATAGGCTAATTTTAAGTCCCTCATTACCTCAATCAATCAGATTATATTTCTTTAAACTTGCCTGCTGGATTGAATAATCAAATGAGATCTTGCTAGCGAAAATAATTAGTTAAACTGTTATACAAAATAACGATACGGCTCTCTTCCCATTGATTGATGTATGGTCGATCTTTTACTTATCTCCACTGTGGTGTAACGGGTTCTTCTTTTGACTTTCACGCAGACGACCGGGGTTCGAAACCTAGTCTTTCCCTTCTTTTTGCGATGTAGGAATAATTCAATTTGGTGCACGTTGAGAGCTATATAAAGAATGACATCCTCAATGCATGTAGATTTATAATATTTTAACTTAAAACTAGGCTACTTTGGCGTATAATCATTAATATTATATTCCAAAAAATTATATTGGAAACACGGGGTTACGAACACCGGTCGCTGGGTTGCCAGGATTGAGCACTACCGCTGCGCCACTGTGCCAGATGGGATAAATTCATTGTTTATACATTAATGAACGAGACAAGATCCACAATCCACGCATAGACACTTCAATTTTATGCTTGAATGAAACACAATCCAGGCGCTCCATTAAACATCCACAGCGGAGAATATGAAAGGAATCAGAGCCAAACGAGCGATAGGTTTCAATCATTAAAAATATCCCCGCGGGATTCACATTTGCAATGCTGCGCGTTGTTAAAATAACCACATAATGTGTACATCGCACCGAGCGAGCGCCACGGTATATATAACGTGCATTATTTAGGACAAAGTGAATTTAGTATCAGCATTTTGGGTCTATTTTACATTTCAAAAGCCCCCTCTGGAAGAATGGAGCACAAAAACGTAATTCAGAATGGTATAAAGCAGATCCTAGACTGTGGGAATAATTTCAGGAAAGAGCTGTCACTTCTTTGCGGGGGCGTGGCTGTGCTTCATCCGGCTAACTTGAACTTAACCCTGCTCTCGACCAGGCTCAAACTTTTGGATCTGTTGTCATGGTGATTTGGACAATCCAGGTACGGGGAACGGGAAAGTCCGGCTTAAGTCAGACTTAACCGAAAGTTATCCGGCTAACTCAGTTATCCAGGTACGCGGAACGGGGCCCTGACCTTTGTTCTGGGTACATACTCAGCCTTCCTACTGTCACAATAAAGAACCATCTTCCTGTGTCTCCCTCTCAGTCTTCCTATGGTCACAATAAAGATATATCTCCCCTGTATCTCTTTCTCAGCCATCCTACTGTCTCAATAAAGAACCTTCTTCCCGTGTCTCCCTCTCAGTCTTCCTATGGCCACAATAAAGATATATCTCCCCTGTATCTCTTTCTCAGCCATCCTACTGTCTCAATAAATAACCTTCTCTCCTGTCCTGTGTCTCCCTCTCAGCCTTCATACTCTCTCAATAAAGAACCTTCTCTCCTGTGTGTCTCTCTCAGCCTTCCTACTGTCTCTATAAAGAATGTGTCCTTCCCACTGTCCTCACAGTAACCAATACTCTTAAAACAACATACTGTAGCTCTTTTTAAGTAGCAACAAATAAAACCAACTCCCTGAATTCTCAAACAATGGGGGATAAAACTGGTAATGGCTGCTTAAGAGCCAAGCTGGCGTGAACACAACTTTCCATTAAACGTGGACCCTCTCAAAGGTCAACCCCTCTCCGTTTCCCAGTAGCCAGAAAGGGAAAACTCTGTTTTAGAATGATGTGTGTGTATGTGTACGTAATACACGCAGGCCTGTGAGTCTGTGTGCATGTGATAGCGTGGGGTTGTGTGTAGATAGACGCAAATTTACTGTACGTGAGTGTATTTTGAGTGTTTTTTTGTGTTAATTTAGCAATTGAACCAATGTGGGGAGTCTGGTGTTAAACTCCATGTCTCAATCTCTCTGTGGCCCTGAGGGCTACAGCTGCTGCCTGTTATCAGACAGACACAAACACCCGTAGGAGCAGTGGCGGCTCGCCACTGGTGGCGCTAGGGCGCCGACCCACCTGTTAAATGAGAGAAGAAGAAAAAAAAACTTTTTTGTTTTTTGTTTTATAGCCCTATAAATAATATAAACATGTTTAAAATGAATAATATTTACTCATTTTAAGTATGTTTGTATTTCCAATGCACAATATAACGTTATTATCTAAATAAAAAAAACAGCGTTTTCATGGGCAGGAAGTGACGTTTTTTTTAATTTTTAAAATGACAACATACATGTGTTAATTATTTGATTTGATTGATTTGTTTACCGGACTCTGATTGTGTCCGATCCTTCCTATGGATAAAGAAATGATCCGTTGGTTGAATCGCGTGATCTGGAACCTCCGGTGTTAGCCAAGTTTCGGTGAAGCAAAGGACATTGCAGTCCCTAACGTCTCTTTGATATTGAATCCTTGCTCGGATGTCATCCAGTTTATTGTCTATTGATTGTACATTGGCTAGCAATATACTGGGAAGTGGTGTACGGTGTCGTCTGGATCTCAGCCTGTTTCGGATCCCAGACCTTTTTCCTCGACGTCTTTTCCTGGGGTCTAGGAACAAAGGATCCGGTCCTAGTCTCCGGAGGATTTCTTCCGGCCATTGATGTGGTTCGGAAAGTTGATCCAGCGAGTAATCCAGTTGGTAAGTTTCCCGTAATCCAATGTCAATGATTGACTGACGGTCATACACATATAATGCACCAACAGTTGGTGCAAATAAAACTCCTAATACTATAAAAATTAACAAAATAGAGCACAGTCTCGTCGGAGCGATCAGAAAGGCAGCCATCACAGCAGCGCCAACATGTTTGCCATCAAATGCACACAGCACACACACCCACACGCACACACACACTCACTCAAACAAACAACACACTGCAGCACCCACTCTCCACACTTTAGATCACACAAACACACTTACACTTTATATTTATTGATAAAGGATTTGCACTACAACTCGTACACCTACTGTGAATTGTACCTAAACTGCACCTTGTCCATTTATGCCTTGCACTATATAGTATTGTATATTAGTACACTGCACAGTATTGTATATTGTATGGTAACTACGTCTACGAACATTGTACATATGTCTAAACTGAACACTGTGACCTCTTTTTTTTTCTTCTAATTTTTACTATGTTTTTATTTCATACTTATCTTGTCATGCACAGTCTCTGGAGCGCAACAGTAAGAAGCATTTTGTACAAAAGTATTCTGTACTTCTGTATGACAACTATTAAAGAAACTTGAAACTTGAAACTTGAGAGATCGTCTATGTTTGAATGAATGAATGAATGAGAACTTTATTAACAGATTGCAGAATGGGTACAATACAGTACGGCTCAATACACACAATTGTTAAGGGGATGCAGACCAGAGAAAGACGTTTGTCTTGTTTACATCAGGGTCCCAGATTTTCGATTCATATCGATAGTTTAATAGCTAGCCTTGGCTCGTTTAACAATATGCAAAATATGTGTACAGCCCTGTACTCATACTGAAGTTATTCTTGGTATATAATAGGTCTGATTGTGTAACAAATCGATTCCACGTCGCGCTGTGTGTGAGAGAGAGAAGGAGAGAGGGAGAGATCTGCCTGTGTTTGTAGACGGGCGAGTTTTGTTTCTAACTTTTCTATTTATATATTGTGTTTCAAGTTGTGAATTAGAGTCTAGACTATACTTTATTTGACTGGTTGTGTGTTGTTGTAGTAACAGCTGAGCGACTCGTTCATAAGAGCCGATTCATTGCCGTGAGCGTGAGTCGAATCGCTCACGTCTTGCCATGAGTGTTGCGTGGTACTGTACTGTACTGTACAAAATATTTGGTATAGCGCCCCTAGTGGCGAATACCCACCGGCCGCCACTGCGTAGGAGAACGTGTGCGTGCGTGCGTGCGTGCGTGCGCGCGTGCGTGCGTGCGTGCGTGTGTGTGTGTATGTGTGTGTATAAACCAACCACCTATAAACCAAGCTACCCCACTCCGGTGAAGTTGGGGACAGAATAACGAGGTGACCTAGCATTCTGTAACCATATAAGAGCTTTATGGACCCAGGTCACAGCCCACACTTATACTGGCTGTCAACCAGAGAGAGAGAGGGGGGGGGAGAGACTTTTGATGTTCTTTATTAAAACATTTCAACAAAAGAAAATGCCCAGTAGAGATTAAAAAATGTATACTAAAAAGGCTTCTTCTTGAAACCAAAACCAAGAAAAAGAGAGCGAAGCGAGATAGAGGGATAGAAGGGAGAGAGAGAGGGATAGGTGAGGGGAGCAAGAAAGAGTGAGAGAGAGAGAATGAAAAATATAGAGTGTGTTTGTGTGCAGGCTTATGAATAAAAGAAAGGGCGAGAGAGAAAGCCATGATGTGGATGTTTATACTAATATCATTATAATATTATTATATACTGGTATTATAATATTATTATATCCTGGCATTATAATATTCCCACAGTAGAAGCAGCATATCACTTGAGCATTGTGCATTCCTTTCCCGTCATGCCAATAAAGCATACTTGAATTTTAAGTGGAGAGAGAGAGAGGGGGAAGGAGATAGAGAGAGGGGGGAGATGGAGAGAGGGAGAGAGAGAAGGGAGATAGAGAAGGGAGAGAGAGAGGAGGGGGGAGAGAGATAGAGGGAGAGAGAGAGAGAGGGGGAATATGGGAGAGAGAGAGGGGAGAGATAGAGGGGGAAGAGATAAAGGGGAGAGAGAGAGTCTGTAGGTGTGGTCAGACGTGTGTATGTGTAACAGGGCAGAGTGTTATGGCAACAGAGGAACGGGACCCGTAAAAGCAACACAACAGATTAAAAGGGGAAAATGCCGACCGGCGTGTATTTATTTAAACAAAAATAAATAACAAATCAAAACAACAGAACAAACAAAACGACTGTGGTGGTGTAGTGTGGGTAGGTGGAAGCCTGGAATATGATGTATGTAATTAATCAATGTGTCTGTAAGCTGGTGACTATGTGTGTGGGTTTAACAATGTAAATGGGGTCTTACCGCGTTGTGTTATGTGGTGCACCGAGGTAGTCAAAAACAACTCCTGGGAATAGTCCGGGGTCCGGGGTCTTAATACAAGGGGGCAGGCGAGAGAGTGAAAACATGGGGGCAAGCGAGTGGGTCAAAATTACCGGGGAGTCAAAGCGAGCGGAAAAAAACACAAGCGTGGGGTGGTTCGGGAACGGCATCCCCACACTAGACAAAAGAGAGAGAGAAAAACGACGGTTAGTTTACCAGCCAGTAAATACAGAACACAAAACAAAACGAAGGTTAGACAACCAGCCAGTAATTGCACACATGAAAATTCAACAGGAATAGACAAAATAGTCAATGGTACGATGCAAACCTACTGTTCCTAGTAGAATCAACTGGCGTTGTCCTCAGGGCAGGTCAGCGTTTATACTCCCATCTGTAAATGGCAGCTGGGAGACAGGAGATCTGATTGAAGATTGGCCACAGGTGCATTGCTGAGAATTTCTGAGGGCGCGTGTTACTGTGTCGGGGTGGTGTGACAGCGACAAGCAACTTCCAAGGGGAGCTCCCAGGCTGAGGCACCTGCTCTGACGCAGCCCTCACAACAGAGAGTCTGTAGGTGTGGTCAGACGTGTGTAGGTGTAACAGGGTAGAGTCTGTAGGTGTGGTCAGACGTGTGTAGGTGTAACAGGGTAGAGTCTGTAGGTGTGGTCAGACGTGTGTAGGTGTAACAGGGTAGAGTCTGTAGGTGTGGTCAGACGTGTGTAGGTGTAACAGGGTAGAGTCTGTAGGTGTGGTCAGACGTGTGTAGGTGTAACAGGGTAGAGTCTGTAGGTGTGGTCAGACGTGTGTAGGTGTAACAGGGTAGAGTCTGTAGGTGTGGTCAGACGTGTGTAGGTGTAACAGGGTAGAGTCTGTAGGTGTGGTCAGACGTGTGTAGGTGTAACAGGGTAGAGTCTGTAGGTGTGGTCAGACGTGTGTAGGTGTAACAGGGTAGAGTCTGTAGGTGTGGTCAGACGTGTGTAGGTGTAACAGGGTAGAGTCTGTAGGTGTGGTCAGACGTGTGTAGGTGTAACAGGGTAGAGTCTGTAGGTGTGGTCAGACGTGTGTAGGTGTAACAGGGTAGAGTCTGTAGGTGTGGTCAGACGTGTGTAGGTGTAACAGGGTAGAGTCTGTAGGTGTGGTCAGACGTGTGTAGGTGTAACAGGGCAGCCTTGCCTGGCGCATGCTCTCTTTCAGGCTGCTGGTTTCGCCACATTTGTGTTTCTGTTTCTCTTTTTCCCAAAATAGAGACAAGAACATTTAAAAAAAAAAAAAAAAAAACACACACAAAACAAACAAACAGACAGGCAGGCAGGCAGATGATAAGAAAGTCAAACAGCTTTGAGGACAATGACAACAATTGATGGGAAACACAATTCCACCATGATGCCATTATATATCACTGAAAATAACAGTAATACAAATTAAATAAAAAACGTCCTTACTCCATTATTGCTGTTCATTTTCTATTTGAATGTTATTCAGTGCTGAATATTGTAACCCCAAGATCTGAGCCATCTGTATAACCGCCAATATACCTGGATGATGACTGCAATCTGAAAACAAGGCAACCTTTCTTTCTCTTCTTTTCTACCTGCTCCCAGTCCAACAGCGAGGATACGTTGACTTCCACCAACACTCCAAACAGGCTTCTCCATCTCCTATCCTGCACAATTAAAAGTTGTATTTTTCTCCCCAGAACAAATAAATAGGGAAGGCGCATCCTAGCTCCTCTTGGCTATAGCTCATATCTTGAACTAACAACAACAGTGATAATGGAACCCATTCCTCAGCCTTTTTTATTACCTGAAGATATGAGTCGCTACCAAATCTTTATCATGATCTATCTCCTTGTATTCCCCAGAGTACGACTGAAGCAACACCTCTTACTGGCGTTAAACATACGGATTGTAAACACGGCGCCTTCCTGTGTTTATATTCCTGGTCTCTGTAGCAGGATACTGTGGTATCAGAGTCAAAGTAAAGTTTAATTTAGTGAATTTAGGGTGCGATGAAGACTCTGAAATGTGATATCAACGTGCTGATATTACCTTAGTGATTAATGGTATTAATGAATGGTTAATATCTTTTTCTAGTCGTACAAACTGATGACCTGCACCTTTTTTGGGTGTGCGTCTTTATTTAATTTCTACAAAATACAGTTTCTACAACCAATTTCTGTTCATTCATGATTTCTCTCCAACCAAGCATCCTGAAAAGGGCTCTTATTGCTCTCTGACATACAGGACACAGCTTCTTCACCTGTATTCATCCAAGGATGTATGTGTACTCTAAGTATGTGTACTCCAAGTATGTATACTCTAAGTATGTATACTCTAAGTATGTGTACTCTAAGTATGTGTACTCCAAGTATGTATACTCAAAGTATGTCTACTCGAAGTATGTATACTCTAAGTATGTGCACTCTAAGTATATATACTCAAAATATATATATATATATGTATACTCTAAGTGTATCTACTTTAAGTATGTATTAGACACACATGTTCATACCTGGTGAACCGTCCAGTTTACAACCAAGCTATCTTCCCCCATCGCCCGCCGAGGCACTCCGCTGAAACAGGCAGAAGTGTGCCTTGCTCAAGGGCAAAGGGCATATCGACGGGAGTTGTCAAAGGAAAGGAGGGCATCGGGTTCTTCAACCCCCCCCCCCAAAAACACACACACATGCACATGCACGTGCACACGCACAGACACACGCACAGACACACTGGAGGGATTCAGACCGGAAAGGTTTCCCCTCAGAAGGCCACTTATCTGAGCGTCGCACGGAGAAACGCGCCGCAGAGCTCCATATCTCGTTTCTTCCCGCCTCCTATATTCCTCACTCTTCGGGCACGCGGGTGTAATACAAATGTCAAAACACCACTTTAACGTTGACCTCCTGAAATCCACTCACGATACGGAGACACTCCAGGGACGGAAACTCAACATATTTCTCTCTCTGTTTTCGCTGCCCGTCCGCCGAGCGGTAACTTATCCTCGCTCCGCCGGGGGAACGGCAATCTGTCGACCCGAGATGCTCTGCTGAGATACCGCTCACCGCTGACCCTCTAGTAGACTGGACGGTGTGTAGCGCACACACACACACATACATGCATACCGCATACACACACACATACTGTACACATATACATACATACACGCATAGACACATACATACTGTGACGAGTCTGGTGGTGTTCAAATACAAACAAATTTGAATGTCCACACAAGAGCAATATCAATCAATACACAAAACAGGCTCTTGTACAAAAAGAAGGGATTGTTCAATACTCAGAGTAGTCGTCCGGTCCAGGGTCAGAAGAACACAAGGGGGTTTCTCAGCCAGTCTAGGGTCCAGTACACAATGAACACCTTCTCGCCTTCACCTCTCCTTTCACTACCTCTCACCTCACAAAACTCAGAATATAACAATCTCTCTCTCTCTCTCTCTCTCTCTCTCTCTCTCTCTCTCTCTCTCTCTCTCTCTCTCTCTCTCTCTCTCTCTCTCTCTCTCTCTCTCTCTCTCTCTCTCTCTCTCTCTCTCTCTCTCTCAATACAACAACTCCAACCTCACCTCCCCTCTGACTAACCTAGTGTATTTGTAGTGTGTGTGTCTGGGGTGTGTGCGCACGTGAGATGTGGGTGAACTAATGATGCACATGTGTGTTCTATAGAATCATTGATTTGCACAATCATTGATTGTGCAAAATACAATAATAAAATAGAATAAAATAGGCAAGGCACAAGATATGCATGGTAAAAAAAGACATGCTAGGTTCCTGAGAAACTGGTTCTTATATAGGCCTACACTACTATGCAATATACAATTTACAATGTTAACTCTTAATGTATCTAAACTAATACAGTACCTCCTTCTTTTAAAGTGTTTCTAAAGATTCAATTTTTAAAGTGACATTTTGTTTAAAGTGATTGTTTTAGCGGATTGCCACATGAGTGGTGTGTGTGTGCGTGTGTGTGTGAGTGTGTGTGTGTGTGTGTGTGTGTGTTTCTGTGTGTGCTCATGTGTATTTGTGAGTCTAGAGTTCAGTGTTCAGTGTTCTGATGGCCTGGGGGAAGAAGCTGAGTTGGAGTCTCTCTGTTCTTGCAGCGTGTGACCGTAGGCGCTTGCCTGACCGCAGCAGCTTAAACAGGCTGTTGTTGGGGTGGTGAGGGTCTTTCATGATTCTGCAGGCTCTGGATTTGCACCTCCTGTTATATAAGTCCTGCAGGGGTGGTAGTGCAATACCCGTAGTACGCTCAGCTGAGCGCACCACTCTCTGGAGTGCCTTCCTGTCCTGTACCGTGCTGTTTCCAAACCAGGCAGTGATGTTTCCAGTCAGAATGCTCTCTACAGCCCCGGAGTAGAAGGAGTGGAGTATCTTCCCCGATACTCTGAACTTCCTTAGCTGTCTCAGGTGATAGAGGCACTGTTTTGCCTTTTTCACCACAGAATCTATGTGTGTAGACCATGTCAGGTCCTCTGTGATGTGGACTCCCAGGTACTTGAAACTGCTCACCCTGTCCAGGATAGCCCCATTTATGCTGTATTCTCCTAAAATCCACGATCAGCTCTTTGGTATTACCAATGTTCAGGATTAGGCTGTTATCCCGGCACCAGCATGCCAGTTCATCAACCTCCTCCCAATAGGCCTTCTCGTCATTGTTAGAGATCAGCCCCACCACCAATGTGTCGTCCGCAAACTTCACTATGAGTTGGAGTTGGAGTTGGAGCTGAACCTGGCCACACAATCATGTGTTTACCAGTGGCGGCTCCTGAATTATTCTCCAGAGGGGGCGCTAGGGGGCGCTATACCAAACATGTACCACGCATTGGCCAAATAAAGTACAGTCTAATTCACAACTTGAAACACAATATATAAATAGAAACGTTAGAAACAAACTCGCTCCGTCTCCAAACACACGCATAGGCAGAGAGAGAGAGAGAGAGACACACCACGGCGGGTGCAGGCAGAACAACACAGAAGAGAGAGAGAGAGAGAGAGAGAGAGAGAGAGAGAGAGAGAGAGAGAGAGAGAGAGAGAGAGAGAGAGAGAGAGAGAGAGAGAGAGAGAGAGAGAGAGAGCGAGAGAGAGAGAGAGAGAGAGAGAGAGCGAGAGCGAGAGAGAGACAGAGACAGAGAGAGAGAGAGAGAGAGAGAGAGAAGAGAGAGAGAGAGAGAGAGAGAGACCGCATTAACTCACTTTGTTTAGTTGAAACGTGGTCCAGGATGGCTTGATAAAGTGTATATGTCCACTGTTGATGTATATCCACTGTCCAGACTGCATCCAGCGAGCGAGCGTTAGTTAAGCATTAGCTGAGTGGCTAACAGCAGCTAAAGTTAGCTGAGTTGGCTAAGAGAGAGAGAGAGAGAGAGAATTAACTCACTTTGTTTAATTGAAACGTGGTCCAGCCGGAGGGCTTAATAAAGTGTATGTCCACTGACTGTCCCCCAGACTGTTGTCGATGTATATCCAATCCACTCACTGCCCACTGTCCAGACTCCAGACTGAATCACAAGTTCACAACACACAGCCTCGAACATGTTGCAAACTGTGGCTAAGGAAAAAACTGGCATCGCCGCGTCGGCCAATCAGAGAGCGTCTCCGCGAAATGCGGCTAAGGAAAAAAATGCTGCTACGGAAAAAAATGATAGACGCTGCTGCTTAGACCGCTTCAAATCGCGCCCAGCTTCCATCATAAACATCATATTTCAACGCACAACGCGTTACGCACTGATTGGCTGCGACGGATACAGCGATAAAACAGTGACGCGCACTCAGAGCGCTATTGCGTCTAGCCCGAGAGAAATACGGCAGGAGAAATGCGGCTAAGGTAATGGAATGTTCTTTATCAGACAGAATCGTCACTTCCTGTTCAGGAAAACGATTATTAATATTTTATATTTTAACGTTATATTGTGCATTGGAAACACAAACATACTTAAAATGAGTAAATATTATTCATTTTAAACATGTTTATTTTATTTTTAGGGGTCTAAAATAAAAATAAAAATAAAACATTTTCTTCTTCTCCTGCTCTCTTTACCAGGGGGTGCGGCAGGGGGGGCGGCGCCCTAGCGCCCCCCCAGTGGCGGCCGCCACTGGTGTGTACAGTAAATACAGCAGGGGGCTCAGAATGCAGCCCTGGGGGGACCCGATACTCAGGGTGATGTAGCTGGAGGTATGACCCCCCACCCTGACCGCTTGGGGCCTGTCACTTAGAATGTCCAGGATCCAGGCGCTCATGGCGGAGCTCAGACCCAGATCGATCAGCTTGTCAACCAGTCTGGTGGGGACTATGGTGTTGAAAGCTGAACTATAGTCAATGAACATCAATCTCACATAGCCCCCCTTCTGACTGTCAAGGTGAGATAGTGTGTTGTGCAGTATTTGGGAGACCTCATCGTCAGTGTACCTGTTTGTCATGTATGCAAACTGCAGTGGGTCCATGTTACTGGGGAGGGAGGCACAGATGTAATCCTTTTTTTTTGGCACAGGGATTATAGTGGACATTTTGAAGCAGGTAGGGACCACAGACTCAGCCAGGGATAGATTGAATATGGATGTAAATACTGGTGCCAGCTGGTTTGCACAGGACTTAAGTATTCGTCCTGTTATCCCATCTGGGCCAGCCGCTTTCCGAGTATCTATACCCATGAACATTAATCTCACGCTGTGTTCCGTCAATGGGAGAGTGAGTCCCCCCCCCCGCCCGTGGATGAGCCCCCCCCTTCCCGCGGCAGCCGGCGCGTCAGTGACGTCGTTAGCCGGTGAGCTAACATCCTGGCTCCAAACCGTGCGTAAAAGGAGTTGAGTTAATCCGCTAGTGAGGCATCGGCACTCACTATTGAGGGGGGGCTGACTTTATAATCAGTTATCGTTCGTACTCTCCGCCATAAGCCTCTTGTGTTGTTCTGTGCCATCTGTGTCTCCATCTTGTTCGCATATCGCCGTTTAGCAGCCCGCACCTCCTTGCGTAGCATATAGGCTGCTACCTTGTACTCTTCCATACTTCCTGATGCTCGGCCCGAGTTATAAGCAGCGGTACGAGCTAACAGTTCTAATCAGCTACGTAATTGTTTCTAATCCTTCCTTGGCAATAATATATCCCCTCCTTCACATATCCATGAGAGGGGTGGTGATATCTGCCACAATACATACACACACACACATAATACATACATACATACATACATACACACATATACACACAATCACATACATACAGTATACACACACATATACACATTCACATACACACAAACATATTGTACACACACACTGTCTGTACATACACACACACACACACACACACACACACACACACACACACACACACACACACACACACTAGGGGTGTAACGGTATGTGTATTCGTCCCGCGACTTCAGGGTACGGACGTCACGGTTCGGTACATCCAGCCATAAGACGAATACGTCTCATACCACTAGGTGAAACTAGGGTTGGCCATTTTACAAATGTATGCTCAATATCTTTACTTTTACTTTACACAGTCTTAACCCAGAAGGTAATTCATTTAACGTTGAATATCAAGCTTGTATTGCCACATTTAGATCATGAATAAAACGTGAATACAAATGAATAAAAGCTTGTAAAGGCATGATGACAAGCCGCACACTCTCCACTGGGTTGTTTCTCCCCTCCTCACCCCCCCCCCCCTTACTACAGGTGTCCCTTAAACAAAACCATGAATGAATGATAATTTGTAACACAGCAGGCTGAAAATGTTCATCGTTTTCTTGTTCGCCTAATAATGTTAACCAATGGAAAGACACACACAGACACCAACGTTCTTCCACGCTACTTTCTCCTCACAGCTGATCCGAGAAAAAAACAAAAAAAACACGCAAACGTACTTTAGCTGATCTGGACTGGTATTCTGAGCTCCTCTCCAGTCAAGCTGCGGAACTATTTTACTATTTCTTTCACTATTTGGGCACTTTTACACAATTCCTGTAAGTCTATGGAACACCTCTGTAATTTTAATTTTAATTTTTTTTCATTGTTTTGTATTTCTAATCAAGTCCTCAAAAACAGCATTTTTCGACCTCAAGATCTTAAGCCGTTTTGAGCCTGGGCAACAACCACAATGGTAAACCACTGCCTCGCCTGAACATTATCATGCAGCGGTGTCTCTCTGACATCACAAATCAGCACATTTTCAGATGACTCAGTTCAGTGAGGGTCATAGGCGGAGTTTGAACTTGACGCCAGGGGGTGCGACTGCTTGGCGAACGATCCCCGCGCGCACGCGTAGCTGGCGCGCGCGATTTTTTTGACCTTTATTTTATTATTTTAGCGTTTTTACAATGCCCTAACCCCTAATTCTTTATTTTATTTAGGTAGTACAGCAGCACACACACACACTCACACACACAGCACTACGGGGGATCATTTTTAACTGACTTGAAAAATGGAGGCTCTAATTATTATTATTCATAGAGACTCTCGAGCAATAATAATTATTACAGCCTCCATTTTTCGTGAACGAAAAATTTACCAGACTATAGATATCAATTTTCCCAAAATAACGCTACCTGCCTCGACAAAATCCGTGCATTGGTTATCCAGATACATTAATTATCATCTCAGAATAAGTGGCTTTGTACAAGCGTTATTATCGCGCGGGGCATTCTGCTACTGCTGCTGCGAGGGTTAATTATACTGTTAACCCTTTCACTGCCACACTACAGAAGGTTCGCCTTATAATGTGACATGATTACTACTATAAAATGAATGTATTGTAAAACAAAACATAATAGAATTCAGATTTGTTTCTCACAATTATTATAATTTTATTAAAATAAAAATAATCTTGATTTTTTTATTTTTTATTTTTTTTAAGCAATTTCACCCCCGGCCACCAGGGGGTGCAATGCACCCCCTGCACCCCCATAAACTCCGCCCATGGTGAGGGTGAATATTGTGAGAGGAGAATTGGAAGAATGCGCCAATATGAGAATTAGAGACATAGATCACATTAATATAAGTTCACATAGCTAGGAAACAATGCTAAACACTCAAAAAGGCCATTTATAAGATAGTTCCCCTTTAAATACAAAATATGGATAAATCCTCTGCCATTGTTGTGTAACATGTCATCTCTTGTTTCTGTTTCACATGCAGTTAAATCTAATCTAGAAGTGAAACTGAAAGTATCACCGGTGGGGGGTGGGGGGTGGGGGCACTAGGCAATTAATTTACTCAAGTGGATGCCTGAACACAAAATGACACCGTTATCACTGACTACCACGGCAAGCCTAGGTGGAACTAAGTATAACTTAATAAAATTATATAATATTATATTTAATAATAATAATTATTATACATAATATATAATAATCGTTATACATATTTTATTGCTGTTGTACCGAACTCATACCGAACCGTGACCCCAAAACCAAGGTACCGAACCGTGGCTTCTGTGTACCGTTACACACCCCTAACACACACACACATACATATAGATAAACACACAAACACACACACACACACATACAAATATACACACACACACAACTAGAATTGAGAGGCATATTGATCATTTGAATTTGTTTATCTATGAGGCCTGATGGAAAGCTACCGCCTTACAGTATATTGCAATGATGCTAGATTGGACCTTTGGACCCTAATCTAACCTGCTCAAATGACTGGTTTATTCTTCACTGCTGCCAGAGACAGGCAGACAGACAAAAACGATTACATGATCTCCCCAAGCTTCCACCTGGTGGAGATATATACACAGACATACAAAAACATACAAATACACACACAAATATACACAAACACAAACACACCATACAGTAATATACACAGAGACACACCATTTCCCTGCAACTAAATACTGTATAGGCCTAGTGCTGTAATTATATTTTTCTTTTTTGAAGACTGTGACAGCTTGTGTGTGTGTGTGTGTCCTTGTGTGTGTCTGTGTGTGTGTGTACGGTTGAACGGGCGCAAACTGGCCTACAACAACATGAACCTAAGTTGGAATGACCTCTAAAAGCATGCGAGGGGAGGTGATACAGTATTTGGACAGCCTAGTCCAATTTAGCCAGTCATATCTCCATCTGTTTTGCTGCGTATTTATTTCGAATGGGGGATTGAAAAGCCAGATAGGCCAGCTGTAGGTATTTAGAGGTATGGCAGAGGAAGGCAGGCTCCGTGCCCCCCCCCCCCCCCCCAGGCTTTGCCCCCTGTTAGCGTGCCAATTTGTCTGTCTCGTTCATCCCCCCCGCCCGGTGCTCGGCCCAACACAGAGAACCCCCTGTCTCGGGAAACCTCTGGCACAGGCTGCAGGTTGTTTTAAAAACTAATTCATTACCCCGCTCTCTCATACTGTAAAGCTTTAGGGGGGGGTGGGGGGGGGGGGGGTGGTAATGGTAATGCAAATATACAGACCATCACTTTTTTAGCATAACACCTGGATAGCCTGTTGACGTTACCTGTTGGCTTCAATTTGTGGCAGCGAGGCTGTTTGTGAAGCTGACGCAGCCGGCCTGTCACACAGGAGCGTGGAAAGAAAACACACTGCCATCCCTCTGTTCTACACACAGTCCTTTTCCATCCATGTTCTGCCGCGACTTATTAAACAACGTTAGCATTTGGCCTTTCTCCAAATGTTTTTTTTTTTTTATTTTTTTTATTTTTCCTCCGATTTTCTCCCATCCCAATGTTAGTCGTATGCCAATTCCCAATCCCCTTCCTGGTCGCTGCGCACTTACCCCCCACAGTCAGATCATCTGGGAGAGTGGAGGCTATCACATGCTTCCTCCGACACACGCCCAGCCAATCAACCGCTTCTTTTCACCTGGCAGCGCGGATCCTCCCTGAGAGGGCGTAGCGTGTGGAAGGATCACACTATCCCACTCAGGTCCTATCCGCTCTTAGCAGGCGCCCCGACCGAACTGTAGGAGTCGTTGTTTACAACGACCCGGACCCACCCCGTCAGCTTCTCCCACCCTCTGATACAGCCAATTGTATTGGTGTGAACGGCCAGCCAAGCTGGTGACAGCCCCGGAGCTGTGAACTGGATTCGAACATGCGAATCCAGCTCACAGCTCCGGGGGTTGGTGACGAACGCAATCTCCGCTACGCCACCTAACCGCCCCTCTCCGAATGTTTTGTGTCAAAGACCCTAACGTCGATATGCGTTAAGCGTGGCTGTTTGATGCCCTGTTTGATGGGATTTAGTCTTGGGGGACCTCCATCCCGAGAACGTATCTGTTGTTAGATGTGACTGCTATAGCTGAGATACCGGAGGAGAAAGTGAGACCTGTGATGAGATAAGATAAGATAAGATAGGATAAGATATTCCTTTATTGGGAGGAAATTCAAGCATCATAGCAGCATGGGGAGGGGAGGTACAGGTAGTAGAAGAAATTATACAGGTCATAGAATTATAGTATAGTGGAGAAGTAAATATGTTTATAGAATAACAATAGGCAGTGTAAGCAATATAACAATATAATTAACTCTGGACATGCGCATAATGGTCATATGGGAAAGTAGGCAGTGTAAAAAGGTCAAGATGCAAGATGAGGGTACTGTATGTATGCACTCTCAGTTATATTCAGGGGTGTAAAGTACTTGAGTAATTGTACTTCGTTACAATACTTAAGTACTGTTTTTGGGGATTTGTACTTTACTCAAGTATTATTAGGTTTGTATACTTGTACTTTTACTCAATTACATTTCAGAGAAAGAAAACATACTTTTTACTCCTTACATTTAAAATGCAGACCTACAAAGTACAAAGTACAAATCTTGCAGGTCCAACCATTTTAATTAGTATATTTGTTTCTCTGGCCTAACTAACGTTAACGTTATTAGTCCTGTGGCCGCACTTTATTTAAAAACAGCCAATCAAATCCCCATTAATGGAAAATAAACCCGCCCATACCCATGCTGATTGGTCCTTGTGCAAGACTAGAAAGCTGGGATCTTTGATTAAACACCTGCTATCAGAAGAATACAGTTCGAAAAAAAGTGTTTACTTAAGTACATTTAAAAGTAGAAACTTTTAGACTTTTAGTCAAGTGTGTTTTTAGCCAGATACTCTGACTTTTACTTGAGTACGATTTTGCGACGGTACCCATACTTTCACTTAAGTATAATTTCTGTGTACATTTCACACCCCTGGTTATATTTGCCCTACAATAAATATAGTTACAATATATATATATATATATATATATATATATATAATCAAAATGTTTTTAAATATATGCTCTGATGAAGTAAGTATACAGTATACACATCTGACCTACACTGTAAAAACTGGGATTGGGGTTCATTCATATTTATTAAATAAGTATTAATAACCTATACATAATAAAAAATACTATGTGCAGTTTGAAATAGAATTGAGCTGAATTCAATGCATTTGAACCATTTATGAATTGCATTTTACACAGTTTTAGTTGAATACAATTAGCTGATAGTTTAAAAGTGACCAGATGACGCTCAGTTTTTACAGTGTACGACATGGACTCAGTGTCTTTCACGTCTAAGAACACTACACATTAGACCCCCCCCCATTCAATAAGATTTGATCTCAGTAAGCCACAGTTGTGAAGATTTCTGTATATACTGTATTCAACTGTACTGTACCATACTGCATAGGAGCTTATGGTTCCCACTGTTTTTGAGAAGTCATTCTCCAGGATATTTCCTGGAATTTGTCTTGACAATCCAGGACAGCACTATCATTTACCGGTAACCCCAGTTTTATTCCTCCTTTTTTAATGATGCAGGGTTCATGATGAACTGTCTCAGGTTCATTACAGGTGACGGATACACCATCACTGCTAACTGTCTCAGGTTCATTACAGGTGACGGATACACCATCACTGCTAACTGTCTCAGGTTCATTACAGGTGACGGATACACCATCACTGATAACTGTCTCAGGTTCATTACAGGTGACGGATACACCATCACTGCTAACTGTCTCAGGTTCATTACAGGTGACTGTTACACCATCACTGATAACTGTCTCAGGTTCATTACAGGTGACTGATACACCATCACTGCTAACTGTCTCAGGTTCATTACAGGTGACTGCTACACCATCACTGATAACTGTCTCAGGTTCATTACAGGTGACTGATACACCATCACTGCTAACTGTCTCAGGTGCATTACAGTGACTGCTACACCATCACTGCTAACTGTCTCAGGTGCATTACAGTGACTGCTACACCATCACTGCTAACTGTCTCAGGTGCATGATGAACTGTCTCAGGTTCATTACAGGTGACTGCTACACCATCACTGATAACTGTCTCAGGTTCATTACAGGTGACTGTTACACCATCACTGATAACTGTCTCAGGTTCATTACAGGTAACTGCTACACCATCACTGCTAACTGTCTCAGGTTCATTACAGGTAACTGCTACACCATCACTGCTAACTGTCTCAGGTTCATTACAGGTGACTGATACACCATCACTGATAACTGTCTCAGGTTCATTACAGGTAACTGCTACACCATCACTGCTAACTGTCTCAGGTTCATTACAGGTAACTGCTACACCATCACTGCTAACTGTCTCAGGTTCATTACAGGTAACTGCTACACCATCACTGCTAACTGTCTCAGGTTCATTACAGGTGACTGCTACACCATCACTGCTAACTGTCTCAGATTCATTACAGGTGACTGCTACACCATCACTGATAACTGTCTCAGGTTCATTACAGGTAACTGCTACACCATCACTGCTAACTGTCTCAGGTTCATGATGAACTGTCTCAGGTTCATTACAGGTAACTGCTACACCATCACTGCTAACTGTCTCAGATTCATTACAGGTGACTGCTACATGATCACTGATAACTGTCTCAGGTTCATTACAGGTAACTGCTACACCATCACTGGTAACTGTCTCAGGTTCATTACAGGTGACTGCTACACCATCACTGCTAACTGTCTCAGATTCATTATAGGTGACTGCTACATGATCACTGATAACTGTCTCAGGTTCATTACAGGTGACTGCTACACCATCACTGCTAACTGTCTCAGGTTCATTACAGTGACTGCTACACCATCACTGCTAACTGTCTCAGGTTCATGATGAACTGTCTCAGGTTCATTACAGGTAACTGCTACACCATCACTGCTAACTGTCTCAGTTTCATTACAGGTGACTGCTACACCATCACTGCTAACTGTCTCAGGTTCATTACAGGTGACTGATACACCATCACTGATAACTGTCTCAGGTTCATTACAGGTAACTGCTACACCATCACTGCTAACTGTCTCAGGTTCATTACAGGTAACTGCTACACCATCACTGCTAACTGTCTCAGATTCATTACAGGTGACGGATACACCATCACTGCTAACTGTCTCAGGTTCATTACAGGTAACTGCTACACCATCACTGCTAACTGTCTCAGGTTCATTACAGGTAACTGCTACACCATCACTGATAACTGTCTCAGGTTCATTACAGGTAACTGCTACACCATCACTGCTAACTGTCTCAGGTTCATGATGAACTGTCTCAGGTTCATTACAGGTGACTGCTACACGATCACTGCTAACTGTCTCAGGTTCATTACAGGTGACTGCTACACCATCACTGATAACTGTCTCAGGTTCATTACAGGTGACTGCTACACGATCACTGCAACTGTCTCAGGTTCATTACAGGTAACTGTTACACCATCACTGCTAACTGTCTCAGGTTCATGATGAACTGTCTCAGGTTCATTACAGGTGACTGCTACACCATCACTGCTAACTGTCTCAGATTCATTACAGGTGACTGCTACACCATCACTGCTAACTGTCTCAGGTTCATTACAGGTGACTGCTACACCATCACTGCTAACTGTCTCAGGTTCATTACAGGTGACTGCTACACCATCACTGCTAACTGTCTCAGGTTCATTACAGGTAACTGCTACACCATCACTGCTAACTGTCTCAGGTTCATTACAGGTAACTGCTACACCATCACTGCTAACTGTCTCAGGTTCATGATGAACTGTCTCAGGTTCATTACAGGTGACTGTTACACCATCACTGATAACTGTCTCAGGTTCATTACAGGTGATGGATACACCATCACTGATAACTGTCTCAGGTTCATTACAGGTAACTGCTACACCATCACTGCTAACTGTCTCAGGTTCATTACAGGTAACTGCTACACCATCACTGATAACTGTCTCAGGTTCATTACAGGTGACGGATACACCATCACTGCTAACTGTCTCAGGTTCATTACAGGTAACTGCTACACCATCACTGCTAACTGTCTCAGGTTCATTACAGGTGACTGCTACAACATCACTGCTAACTGTCTCAGGTTCATTACAGGTGACGGATACACCATCACTGCTAACTGTCTCAGGTTCATTACAGGTGATGGATACACCATCACTGATAACTGTCTCAGGTTCATTACAGTTGACGGATACACCATCACTGCTAACTGTCTCAGGTTCATTACAGGTGACGGATACACCATCACTGCTAACTGTCTCAGGTTCATTACAGGTGACGGATACACCATCACTGCTAACTGTCTCAGGTTCATTACAGGTAACTGCTACACGATCACTGCTAACTGTCTCAGGTTCATTACAGGTGACTGCTACACCATCACTGCTAACTGTCTCAGGTTCATTACAGGTAACTGCTACACGATCACTGCTAACTGTCTCAGGTTCATTACAGGTGACTGCTACACCATCACTGCTAACTGTCTCAGGTTCATTACAGGTGACTGCTACACCATCACTGATAACTGTCTCAGGTTCATTACAGGTAACTGCTACACGATCACTGCTAACTGTCTCAGATTCATTACAGTGACTGCTACACCATCACTGCAACTGTCTCAGGTTCATTACAGGTGACTGCTACACCATCACTGCTAACTGTCTCAGGTTCATTACAGTGACTGCTACACGATCACTGCTAACTGTCTCAGGTGCATGATGAACTGTCTCAGGTTCATTACAGGTGACTGCTACACCATCACTGCTAACTGTCTCAGGTTCATTACAGGTGACTGCTACACCATCACTGCTAACTGGCTTCCACCTGATGTTAGATGTGACCAGCACTGCTATGTTTTTACTTACAAGCTCTCCTCAACAAACAAACATGTTATTCTGTGTTACACTTACTTGAATTGTGGCAGACAATATTCACCACAGGCCCCAAATTGGATATTTGGTCATTTTAGCAAATTTTTCAGGTTTTCCATGACTGGAAATCCAGTCTCTGAATTTCTAGGGTTTCCGGGTTTTCCAGGATGAGTGGGAACCCTGAGCAGTGTTTAAAATGTTTCCTCTACAGTCATTCGCTTGCGGTGAGCCGCAGCAGTGAGAACATGACCACACTACTCATGATCACACGTCCACATATAAACAGTTTGAGTGTTTCCAACCTGCACCCAAAGAACCCAAACTCATAGAGTGGGAACGAACATCAAACAGTATCGCTACTAAACAATCATCGCATACACCGACATAACAGTCAATTCTACATGGTAGGTCCGAATAAATAAATACGGGATGAGAATAGTCATTCTTTAACATTCTCTTGTTTGGCTTACTTCTAGTTGATTAAAGGGCACACCCATTATGGAATTTCTTTTTTTTGCCCAGTCTTTGTATGGATTTTTTACAGTCTGAAATGTTATTTAGGCATTGAGGGGAAATGGCCAGGGTTTGAAGTCTTCAGATGAACAAACAAATGATTGCTGCCAGTGATGTTACCAAGGGACACAAGTGATGAATTCTATTTCATTAATTAATCAATTAAGTGTGCTTATTGGAGCCAGGAATACTCCATACCTAATGTGCTGCCCGGTTTGTAAGGGATTTTGCTCTTGTGTGTGTGTGGGGTAGCCAGGCAGGAAAGGAAATAATGAACGTGTTCGATACAAGGGAAGAGAGATGTGCTGGAAAATAAATATTCAAAATTAGTACATAGTAAACTCAACAAACAGATTCCACATATTCAAGGAATGAATACAATTGCTGAAAATATAAATAATCTGTCCCATTTAAACAATATGTTGTACTCGCTGCTCTCACTGCTCCAAATTTGGCAACAAAAGCAAAGAAAAACCACTCCACATAATAAGAAAAAAGCAGGTGTTGAGAGTGTGTGTGTTAATTGTATTCAGTTTGTGTGTGTGTGTGTGTGTGTGTGTGTGTGTGTGTGTGTGTGTGTGTGTGTGTGTGTGTGTGTGTGTGTGCGTGCGTGCGTTTGTGTGTGTGTGTATGTGTGTGTGTGTGCGTGCGTGCGTGCGTGCGTGCGTGCGTGCGTGCGTGCGTGCGTGAGTGCGTGCGTGCGTGCGTGCGTGCGCACTAATGGTTGTATGCTCAATTTAGACTGGGGCACATTTGCTAGACGAACTGTAAGTCACCTCAACTCAAACCACAGTAACAAAGGAACGCGGTCTCCCAGGTACTGCACAGCACCCTCTCTCACCTTGACCGCCAGAAGGGGGGCTATGTGAGACTGTTGTTCATTGACTATAGCTCAGCGTTCAACACTATAGTCCCCACCAGACTGGTGGACAAGCTGATCGAGCTGGGTCTGAGCTCCGCTCTGAGCGCCTGGGTACTGGACTTTCTGAGTGAAAGACCCCAGGCGGTCAGGGTGGGGGGTCAGACCTCCAACACCATCACCCTGAGCATCGGGTCCCCCCAGGGCTGTGTTCTGAGCCCCCTGCTGTACTCACTCTACACACACGATTGTGTGGCCAAGTTCAGCTCCAACTCCATAGTGAAGTTTGCAGACAACACGGTGGTGGTGGGGCTGATCTCGGACAACGACGAGAAGGCCTACCGGGAGGAGGTTGAGGTACTGGAACGCTGGTGCCAGGACAACAGCCTGCTCCTGAACATTGGTAAAACCAAGGAGCTGATCGTGGATTATAGGAGAGGACAGCAGGAGACACACACACCACTGAGGATAAACAGGGCTACCGTGGACAGGGTGAGCAGCTTTAAGTACCTGGGGGTCCACATCTCAGAGGATCTGACATGGTCAACACACATAGACACAGTCGTAAAAAAGGCGAAGCAGCGCCTCTACCACCTGAGACAGTTAAGGAAGTTCCGAGTATCTGGGAAGATACTCCAGTCTTTCTACTCCGGAGCTGTAGAGAGCATCTTGACTGGAAACATCACTGCCTGGTATGGAAACAGCACGGCACAGGACAAGAAGGCCCTACAGAGAGTGGTGCGCTCAGCCGAGCATACCACGGGTATTGCACTACCTCCCCTGCAGGTTCTATACAACAAGAGGTGCAAATCCAGAGCCTGCAGAATAATGAAAGACCCTCACCACCCCAACAACAGCCTGTTCCAGCTGCTGAGGTCAGGCAGACGCCTGCGAACCCCAGCTACTAGGACAGAGAGGCTTCGGCTCAGCTTCTTCCCCCAGGCCATCAGAGCCTTGAACACTGAACACTGAGTGCCACAGAACACTGAACTCTCCACACACAAGCACACATGAGCACACACACGACACGCACGCAGTACACGCTCGCACACTAGCAGCCACTTTAACATGAGCAAGCACACACTCATGCTGCACACGCCCACACTTATGGCCACAAAGGAAAGGTCACTTTAAAAATAGTATAGCAACAGTAACAGTGTATTGCACTACCAAAGGACCTAGCATGTCCTCCATTTTCTGTAAATAACTTATGTACAAATACTGAGATGCCCCACTATGTTTCCTGTTTATTGCACAATGTTGTTTTATTGGATTCTATTATATGTTGTACTACTGTATTGCACATCGCTGCGGGCAAGATCACCCGCATTTCATTGTATACTTGTATGCCGTGACAAATAAAACTCTTGACTTGACTTGATAAAGACCTGCTCTAAACAGGAACATTATGGCACAAAAAACACATGTCCTCTAAATAACATTTGATGTGTGTCTGTGTGTCCGTGTGTCTGTGTGTCCGTGTGTGTGTGTGTGTGTGTCCGTGTGTGTCCGTGTGTGTGTCCGTGTGTGTGTGTGTGTGTGTGTGTGTGTGTGTGTGTGTGTGTGTGTGTGTGTGTGTGTGTGTGTGTGTGTGTGTGTGTGTGTGTGTGTGTGTGTGTGTGTGTGTGTGTGTGTGTGTGTGTGTGTGTGAGAGAGAGAGAGAGAGAGAGAGAGAGAGAGAGAGAGAGAGAGAGAGAGAGAGAGAGAGAGAGAGAGAGAGAGAGAGAGAGAGAGAGAGAGAGAGAGAGAGAGAGAGGGAGAGATGTATCTCTCTCAAAGGAAACTGCCACTGCATATCAAAGTTTCCCAAGGCGTGATGACGGCAAAGATGACGTGACCAGGCTGGAGCCCGATCTTTCTCCTCACTATAATAATAATAATAATTTCTTAGATTTATATAGTGCCTTTCAGGGAACCCAATGTGCTTATCAGAAGAGGGGGACAAACTAAGGGGAAGGAAATAAGAGGGACAATTGGGTAAAGGAGGGAAGTCAAGTCAGGCAGTCATTAATACATTTGGTGAAGAGGTTTGAGTAGTGATTTGAAAGAGTCTTGCAGACGGTGGTGGGTGCAGCAACACAGAACGGGTGTACAGACAGTGTACAGGCTGGTGGTGGGGATGGAGAGGAGACCAGAGTCAAAGGACTGCAGCCTCCGGGGTGGGATGTAAGTGTAGCAGCCTGAATATTCTACAAAGTATTCAGTAGTGCTACTGTAACTAACTGTTACTTTCCCTGTGTGTGTATAACGTGTGATTTACAGTGTTCCTTTGGATAGACTAACAGTGTTCCTTTGGATAGCTCGCCCAGTCTAACGATGAGGTGAGGTGCTACTCTTCTCCAGATGCAGTATGGATTACTAGCAATAACATTGAGCCCTTTTTCCCTTTCTGGAGCGGTCCTTGAGTGGGACCAGTGGAGGTTGCCTGCATGGGGCGGAGTGGCAGTGGTGGCAGGTGGAGCAGTGGAGAGAAGCAAGCAACGAGGAAGAGGGAGTTACCTGGAGGCGAGGGGAGCAGGAAGCTCTCTTTGGCATTGGACTTGGCCGTGAACGGTCGCAGCCACAACGGGCGTGTGCTTTGGAATAGCCCCGTTGAAGAAGTCAGTGAAGGAGAGCCCCGTCGGAGCGAGCGGCGGGTGATGAGACATACTTGCTAGTGACGGGTTATCCTAGAAGTATCAGCGATAGTGTGTGAGTAAGAGAAACCGAACCCAAGGACTAACGTCTAGAGCTAACGTCTAACGTTATCGGGTTATAGTAGTTACTGTGTGCGGTATAGTAGTATGCTGCTAACGGCTCCGTCTGACTTGAGTAGACTACCGGGCGCGAGGCGCTGAAGAGACCAGTGGTATAGCCAGCCACGTTGCGTTAGCAGTGTAACCGAATAGCCAAAGTATTAGCACGCGCGACAGAAGCAAGCCAGCAACAGCAGCGGTGGACGTTTCCCAGACGGTACAGAGGACGCCTCTTCCCACCAGCAGAGGACGCCATACAGCACGCTCCTCCAGCTAACCACTGCCTGCTGTCCGCCCAGCCTGCTGGCTGTGCTCGCGGGATCGCCGACACCATCTTGTCACCCGGACGAGCGGTGACAAGAGTGGGTCTGCCATCTTGGCTAAGTACTAACAGTACCACGTGTATCAACAGCAACGTCCATTAAAGTGAACGCAAACAACCAGTGTCTAAGGGGTGTCACTGGGTGTGGGAGGGCTGTCGGAGGTACGGAGGGAGTGAGGGTGTGTGGGGAGTTACTGCTGACCGCCTTGGAAGGCGAGGGAGACCAGAGTACCAATCCCCAGGTTAGTAAATCCTGGGCCCCATCCACTCCAACTGCAAGCCCTCCAGAACGACGTTCCAGGCCAAAGACGGGGGTACATATAGGTCCAATACTATAGTATCCTACTACCCAGTGTCTGTGTACTACTACTCCCACAAGCAGGGATAATCCACCCTTCTACATTTGGCGTCACGAACAGGATCAACATCCTACTCCACTTCCTTGACAGACCAGTAGAGAGACCATGAGGTCCAAAAAAACGACCCGTGCCGCGCAGGTGTCGATCCGACAGCTGTTCGCTGACCAAGAGCGGTTGAGCGTGCGCCAGGAACAGCTATCCTAGGCCTGGCAACCGGAGCTGACCGAGCAGGGTAGAGAGACCATGACGTCCGACGAAGAGACCTGCGCCGCGCAGGAGTCGATCCGACAGCTGTTCGCTGTCCAAGAGCGGTTGAGCGCGCGCCTGGAACAGGCGCAGGAGTGGCAGGTGAAGTTTGAGGAGGAGAAGTTGCGGGGCGACCAGCTGCAGCTGCTGTGCGACCAGCTGCAAGGGTATCTTGTGAGGCGTGGCGTCGGCTGAAGGATCCGGAGTGGGATCCGGAGTGGGAGCTGCAGGAGAAGTGCCGGACTCAGGCGGCACTCCTGGAGCAGCAGGCCGAAACAGTGAAGAAACTGGAACAGACCCAAGCCAGGGATCTGGAGGAGCTGCAGGAGAAGTGCCGGAATCAGGCGGCACTCCTGGAGCAGCAGGCCGAAACAGTGAAGAAACTGGAACAGACCCAAGCCAGGGATCTGGAGGAGCTGCAGGAGAAGTGCCGGAATCAGGCGGCACTCCTGGAGCAGCAGGCCGAAACAATG
The DNA here is from genome assembly GCF_963971535.1 of Notolepis coatsorum. Classification (NCBI taxonomy): domain Eukaryota; kingdom Metazoa; phylum Chordata; class Actinopteri; order Aulopiformes; family Paralepididae; genus Notolepis; species Notolepis coatsorum. Next base: position 9,614,811 of record NC_140166.1, read on the forward strand.
AAGGAGTTGGAGCAGGCACTCCAAGAGAAGTGTTACTCTCAGGCGGCTCGGCGGGAGCAAAGAGACGGCCAAGACGCCGCCACCGAAGTGAAGGAAGAGGGGGCGGTCACCAGGGAGGAATTGACCGCTCAGGTGAAGGCCCTGGCGGACATAGCGAACCGACAGGCAGGCCTCCTAGACCAACAGGCGCTGGCCCTGGAAAGGACCCAAGCCGCCCTCGACGGGGGACAGACGTTCCTCGACCTGACGATGGCGGCGATAAACTGGTCCGAGGAGGAAATGGTCCTGCCCCCCACGGAGGGTCCCGCCCCTTCCCCCGCTCCCGAAGCGCCAGGCCCGGAGGAACGGACCGAACCACGGGGGGTCTCGACAGTCGTCACAGGACGGATGGGGACCCAGAAGAGGAACCGCGGGTACGACTGGGCGGAGATGCGGCGACTTCAGGCGGAAGGGCCCCAGCTGGAATCAGTGGGGCGGGCAGTGTTCCGAGGGATCCAGCCCTCCAAGACCTGTTCGATCGGCAACGGGAGAAGAAAGAGCCGGACAGGAGAGGGCAAGAGAGAGAGCCCGACAGGAGGGGGCCGGAAAAGAGAAAGGCCGACCAGGGAGAGCCTGCTCAGAGAGAGCCCGAAAGGAGAGGGCCTGGGAGGAGAGAGCCCAACAGGAGAGAGCCCAACAGGGGAGAGCCCCACAGGAGAGAGCCCGACAGGAGAGAGCCTGCTCCGAGAGAGCCCGACAGGAGGGGGTCTGAACAGAGAAGGGCCGACCAGAGGGGGCCTGAACCGAGAGAGCCCAACAGGAGAGAGCCCAACAGGAGAGGGCCCGACAGGAGAGAGCCTGCTCAGAGAGAGCCCGACAGGAGGGGGTCTGAAAAGAGAAGGGCCGGCCAGAGGGGGCCTGAACCGAGAGAGCCCAACAGGAGAGAGCCCAACAGGAGAGGGGCCGACAGGAGAGAGCCTGCTCAGAGAGAGCCCGACAGGAGGGGGTCTGAAAAGAGAAGGGCCGGCCAGAGGGGGCCTGAACAGAGAGAGCCCAACAGGAGAGAGCCCGACAGGAGAGAGCCCAACAGGAGAGAGCCCGACGGGAGAGAGCCTGCCCAGAGAAGGGCCGGCCAGAGGGGGCCTGAACAGAGAGAGCCCAACAGGAGAGAGCCCGACAGGAGAGAGCCCAACAGGAGAGAGCCCGACGGGAGAGAGCCTGCCCAGAGAAGGGCCGGCCAGAGGGGGCCTGAACAGAGAGAGCCCAACAGGAGAGAGCCTGACAGGAGAGAGCCTGACAGGAGGGGGCCTGAACACAGAGAGCCCGAACGGAGAGGGCCTGACAGGAGAGAGCCCGACAGGAGAGAGCCTGCTCAGAGAGAGCCCGACAGGAGGGGGTCTGAAAAGAGAAGGGCCGGCCAGAGGGGGCCTGAACCGAGAGAGCCCAACAGGAGAGAGCCCAACAGGAGAGGGGCCGACAGGAGAGAGCCTGCTCAGAGAGAGCCCGACAGGAGGGGGTCTGAAAAGAGAAGGGCCGGCCAGAGGGGGCCTGAACAGAGAGAGCCCAACAGGAGAGAGCCCGACAGGAGAGAGCCCAACAGGAGAGAGCCCGACGGGAGAGAGCCTGCCCAGAGAAGGGCCGGCCAGAGGGGGCCTGAACAGAGAGAGCCCAACAGGAGAGAGCCTGACAGGAGAGAGCCTGACAGGAGGGGGCCTGAACACAGAGAGCCCGAACGGAGAGGGCCTGACAGGAGAGAGCCCGACGAGAGGGGGGCTGAAAAGAGAGGGGCCGACCAGAGGGGGCCTGCACAGAGAGGGCCCAACAGGAGTCAAGAGTCAAGAGTCAAGAGTTTTATTTGTCACGGCATACAAGTATACAATGAAATGCGGGTGGTCTTCCCCGCAACGATGTGCAATACAGTGGTACAACATGTAATAGAATCCAATAAAAAACAACATTGTGCAATAAACAGGTAACATGTAACAGGTAACATGGTGGGACATCTCGGTGTCTGTACATAGTTATTTACAGGGCATATAGGACATGCTAGGTAGCTTAGGTAGTGCAATACACTGTTACTGTTGTTATACTAATATTAAAGTGACCTTTCCTTTTTGGCCATAAGTGTGGGCGTGTGCGGCATGAGTGTGTGTCTGCTCATGTTAAAGTGTTAAAGTGGCTGCTGGTGTGTGAGCGTGCACAGTGTGCGTGTCGTGTGTGTGCTCATGTGTGCTTGTGTGTGGATAGATCAGTGTTCTGTGGCACTCAGTGTTCATTGTGGGAGAGAGCCCAACAGGAGAGAGCCCGACAGGAGAGAGCCTGCTCAGAGAGAGCCCGACAGGAGGGGGTCTGAAAGGAGAAGGGCCGGCCAGAGGGTGCCTGAACAGAGAGAGCCCAACGGGAGAGGGCCCAACAGGAGAGAGCCCGACAGGGGAGGACCTGAGGGGAGAGAGCCCAACAGGAGAGAGCCTGACCAGAGGGGGCCTGAACAGAGAGAGCCCAACAGGAGAGGGCCTGAGAGGGGAGAGCTTGACGGCGGAGACGGGGACCTCTGGAGGCAGAGCTACCGACGAGGTTTCCGACCAGGAGGTCAAGGAGACAAGGACAGCCCAGAACAGGGGCCTCGTAGGCGTCGCTACCGGCGCAACTTTCAATACCGGCGAGGACGCTCACCGGCAGGTGTCAAACCGGGCCTAGAGGGTGGAGATGGGAGCGTCAGGAGGGCGTCAGGAGGGGTAAAGTCAGTCCCCTCAAACGAGGATGGAGAAGACGGCTGAAACGGGGGCGAGGAGGGCGCCGCGGGCGGCTCCTCAGAGGCCTCAGCGGGCGGAGCCGTGGCCAAGGGCCTACCAGCAGAGACAGACGGATCTGACGCGGGATCAGATGCAGGGGAGGTTGGACGAACCTGGCCCCAGAGGAGCACCAGAGGTCGGCTACCCGCTCGGGATCGCCAGGACGAAGTGCTGATGGTTGTAGAACAGTGTGTGAAACTAATGGAACAATGTGTGAAACTGTGGGTCTAAGGACCGTTTTCATGTCATTAAACAGGTTTCATTGAGTAACTTGCAGAGGACTTGGCAAGTTTAAAGTGGGGGGAAATGTAGCAGCCTGAATATTCTACAAAGTATTCAGTAGTGCTAACTAACTGTTACTTTCCCTGTGTGTGTATAACGTGTGATTTACAGTGTTCCTTTGGATAGACTAACAGTGTTCCTTTGGATAGCTTGCCCAGTCTAACGACGAGGTGAGGTGCTACTCTTCTCCAGATGCAGTATGGATTACTAGCAATAACATTGAGCCCTTTTTCCCTTTCTGGAGCGGTCCTTGAGTGGGACCAGTGGAGGTTTCCAGCAGGGGGCGGAGTGGCAGTGGTGGCAGGTGGAGCAGTGGAGAGAAGCAAGCAACGAGGAAGAGGGAGTTACCTGGAGGCGAGGGGAGCAGGAAGCTCTCTCTGGCATTGGACTTGGCCATGAACGGTCGCAGCCACAACGGGCGTGTGCTTTGGAATAGCCCCGTTGAAGAAGTCAGTGAAGGAGAGCCCCGTCGGAGCGAGCAGCGGGTGATGAGACATACTTGCTAGTGACGGGTTATCCTAGAAGTATCAGCGATAGTGTGTGAGTAAGAGAAACCGAACCCAAGGACTAACGTCTAGAGCTAACGAGACTAACGTCTAACGTTATCGGGTTATAGTAGTTACTGTGTGCGGTATAGTAGTATGCTGCTAACGGCTCCGTCTGACTTGAGTAGACTACCGGGCGCGAGGCGCTGAAGAGACCAGTGGTATAGCCAGCCACGTTGCATTAGCAGTGTAACCGAATAGCAGGAGGGTGCGTCGAGACCCAAAGCTTAGCTGTGTTTAGGGTAGCCAAAGTATTAGCACGCGCGACAGAAGCAAGCCAGCAACAGCAGCGGTGGACGTTTCCCAGACGGTACAGAGGACGCCTCTTCCCACCAGCAGAGGACGCCATACAGCACTCTCCTCCAGCTAACCACTGCCTGCTGTCCGCCCAGCCTGCTGGCTGTGCTTGCGGGATCGCAGACGCCATCTTGTCACCCGGACAAGCGGTGACAAGAGCGGGTCCGCCATCTTGGCTAAGTACTAACAGTACCACGTGTATTAACAGCAAGGTCCATTGAAGTGAACGCTAACAACCAGTGTCTAAGGGGTACCCCGAACAATTTAAGCCGGCTTAGGTTAGGTTTTCTTTGGTAACGTGGGCCCACATTTACTTGGTTTATTTGGTTATTTGTTTATTTGATTGTTTGATTCTTAAATTCCCAATGTGTCTACATTTTATGCCTGGGTTCCCCCAGTACAAGTGGGGTGTTTTAATGTATTGAGCACTAGGTGCCTATGGTGGGGAGAGCTTCCCCTACCTTGATAACAAGAGCACCCGGTGCCATATATTAAGGATTAACATTGTAATGTATAACCTGCCCAGGCTTCACTAAAGTAGACCTAATTGGGATCATTGTGTGTGTCTGTTTCTTTGAGTTCCATTTGCTATTCTAACCTCTGGGTAAATATGGTGACTGCATAATTATTTAACCCTTACACCCCATTTACAGAATAGCATTTGAAGGGTCTATACAGGTGGTCAAGGAAGGGTACTGCTTAAAGGGAAGCCCAATAATACTATTGAACTGACAGTCACTGGGTGTGGGAGGGCTGTCGGAGGTACGGAGGGAGTGAGGGTGTGTGGGGAGTTACTGCTGACCGCGTTGGAAGGCGAGGGAGACCAGAGTACCAATCCCCAGGTTAGTAAATCCTGGGCCCCATCCACTCCAACTGCAAGCCCTCCAGAAGGACGTTCCGGGCCAAAGACGGGGGTACATATAGGTGCAATACTATAGTATCCTACTACCCAGTGTCTGTGTACTACTACTCCCACAAGCAGGGATAATCCACCCTTCTACATAAGGATGGAGGAGGTTGGCTAGGTACCGGGGGGCAAGGGGGTGTAGGGATTTGTATGTGATGAGGCTCTTAAAGTCGATGCAGGGCTTGACTGGAAGCCAGTAGAGGTGGATGAGGTGGGAGGGATGTGGTGCCAGGGCTTGGTGCGGGTGAGAACCCTAGCAGCTTTTAACATATTGCAGCCTGGTCAAGGCATTGCTGGGTAGCCCTGCAAGAACTACATTGGAGTAGTTCAGACAGGAGGTTATGAAGGAGTGGATGAGTGTCTCTGCTACGGAGTCAGGGAGAGATGGCCGGAGTCTGTATATGTTCCTGAGGTGGAAAAAAGCAGATTTGGTTATTGATTTAATTTGTGAATTAAATGAGAGGGTGGAGTCCAGTATGACACCTATGTTGTGGACTTCTTGCGTAGGGTGGATGGAGCAGCCATCAACTTCTAGAAGAAAATATTCAACCTTCTGGAGCAGTGACTGCTTGGCTACAAGCATATGTCATCAGCATATGAGTGGAAATTGAGACCGTGTTTCCGGGGATGATGTGACCGAGGGGGAGCATGTAAATAGTGAAGAGGAGTGGACCAAGAACAGAACCCTGAGGCACGCCTTGGTTGACTGGGGCAGGAGTGGAGGTGGAGTTACTGATGGAGATGGACTGTTTTCTGTATGTAAGGTAGGACTCTAACCAGGTGAGAGCTATCCCAGTGACACCCAGATGGTCAGAGAGGCGGTTGAGGAGAATGGAGTGGGAGACTGTGTCAAAGGCTGCAGACAGATCCAGGAGGATGAGGAGGCTGATGCGACCTTGGTGAGGGCAGTCTCTGTGCTGCGGTGTTCCCTGAAGCCAGATTGGAAGGGTTCATAGAGCTCATGGTTGGACAGGTGTTGGTGAAGTTGGGCAGCCACTGCTCTTTCCAGGATCTTAGGAAGGTTGGAGATCGGCCGGTAGTTACCAAGGTAATCTGGGTCCAGACCAGATTTTTTTTATATGGATGTGACTGACACTCTCTTAAAAATGTAAGGTACCCTGCCCGATTCGAGGGAGGAATTAATTGTTCCCACTATGGTAGGGCACACGGCAGGTAGGCCAGCTTTGACCAGGACTGTGGACAAAGGGTCAAGGGAGCAGGTGGTGGCCTTGGTGACCAGCTTAGCCACCTTGTGCAGACATCAATGGCACCTGAGGGGTGACGATGGGGGAGAGCAGGCAGTTGATGGTGGTTAAAAGCCTTCTGGGGTGGTTTTTCTGGTTGTTGATGAGGGTGGAGTAGTATCGGGACTTGCCCTTGGCTAAAGCACTAGAGGATAACGTGACCAGGCTGGACCCTAATCTTTCTCCTCACTAGATGATGAATGAGGTGGCCAGGATGGACCCAGATATTTCAATGATATGTCAAACCAATAGTAAAGAACCTAGGTGTAAAGATCGACCCAGACCTTAAATTTGACAGCCAGATCAAGGCCGTGGTTAAAACAAGTTTTTTCCAGTTGAGGCAGCTGGCCAAAATTAAGCCCATCCTGCACGCCCAGCATTTTGAAGCAGTAATCCATGCATTTGTGACTACCAGGCTGGATTACTGCAATGCACTTTATATAGGGGTGAGTGGATCCTCAGTGGCTCGCCTTCAGATGGTGCAGAACGCCGCTGCCCGTCTTTTAACTGGCACTCGTAAATACGACCACATCTCACCGATTTTATTTTCACTCCACTGGCTCCCAGTGCACTTTAGGATTCATTTTAAAATTCTTTTATTTGCTTTTAAAGCCCTTCATGACCTTGCCCCACCCTACCTCTCTGAGCTGCTGCAGGTCTATACACCTTCTCGCTCTCTCAGGTCAGCTGACCAGCTGCTCCTAGTAGTGCCTACAACTAGGCGTAAGCTCAGGGGGGACCGTGCTTTCTCCGTTGCCGCCCCCAAAATGTGGAATGAGCTGCCACTGCAGATTAGGCAGGCCTCATCACTGCCCCGTTTTAAAGGCCTCCTTAAGACCCACCTCTTCTCTCTGGCTTTCGACACCATGTAGCTTGTTGATTTTATGATCTTATTGTCTTACTGTGTTGTTGTTGTATCGTTTTGATACTGTTTCCCTTGCTTTTAAATATTTTTTTAAGTACTCTGATCTATTTAAACTTGTATTGCTGCCTATATTTACCTAATGTTTTTTATCTCTGTTTTGGTACTCTTGTTTTTTTTTTTTTTTTATCTATTTTTAGTGCTGCTAATAGTTTTTAATATGCTCCCCCTGTACAGCACTTTGTGCCCCTGTGGCTGTTAAAGCGCTTTATAAATAAAGTTGGATTGGATTGGAGGAGGAGGTGGCCAGGCTGGACCCTGATCTTTCTCACGTGACATAAGGTGTTTGTTCATGTGACATAAGAGAAGCTTTTAAAAATGTGTATCCTCCATCCTCACCCTCTGCTGTCTTTCCATCAAGTAAATTCCAGTTTGCATGTCTGTATTCCCCTGCAGCAGACCAGTCATAGGCATCAGCTCAGGGTTTGGTACATCATACGAAGGGGTTTCTGTAGGCTAGACCAGGGGTTCCCAAAGTCGGGGTCGTGACCCACAGGAGGGTCGCGAGCCGCCGCGGAGGGGTCGCCAGATGATTTAAAAAAATAATAATAAAAATAAATTATTATTATTTTTATTTCTTTTTGCATTCAGGCCACTGAACTTAGAAGCAGGCCAGGACAGTGTTTCTAGTTGCAGCAGCGCAATAGTTAGATAACCTAGGTGGGGAACAACCAGGATATCACTGCAACTCACACAAGTTGGAGAACTATTTCTCTCTCTTGCTCTCACACACACAAAAGGAGCCGCATGTTATTGGTGGAGGCGGGACCCTTACAAATAACTGTTGTTGCTAATCATTGACACATGCTAGCCTGTAATAATCCCCCCCAGAAAAATCTACTTTGCATTTGATATATTGCAAATATATGCCATCACACACACTGGCATTTAAAGGGTTAGAATTATAAAATTAATATGTGGTGTTATGATCAGGGCTGAAGTTGAATAAAAGATTGTATTATTTTCAATCTGACATTACAAAAAAATCCATAAAAATCAGTGTTGTTGCTAATCATACATATGCTAGCCTGTTTTTTTAACAATAATTTGTGATGCCATCACAAACAATGGCATTTAAAGGGTACAAATAAAAAAATGCCTGCCATGCCCCCAGACCCCCTGCTTAAAAAGTGGCCTGACTGGGGCTATATTTTGCACTATAATAATAATAATAATAATAATAATAATAATAATAATAATAATAATAATAATAATAATAATAATAATAATAATAATAATAATAATAATAATAATAATAATAATAATAATAATAATAATAATAATAATAATAATAATAATAATAATAATAATAATAATAATGCAGGACCTGTTGCAGAGGTCTTTATTCGGCATGCAACGACACTCGATGTTTTAGCGGTACACACAGCGGTTAGTTATTTTTTAGCACACACACCGGAACACACACGCATGCATTGTCTCTTTAGAATCGCCGATGCGATTCGTCTCTGCGATTAACCCATCCCGTCGTCCTTCCCCCCCAAGGGCAGCCGGGAGCAGACAGGCGTCAACGCGAGCCGCGCCAGGGGACCAATCCATGTGCTCCTGTCCGTCTTCGTCAAGGACGCCACAGCGTTAGCGATCTGTTGTTGTGCATGTTTTTCCATTGGGTTTATCTTATCGGGGGGGGGGGACCCTTGCGAGCACGGGGAGAACATGCAAACTCCACACAGAAAGGCCTGGGAGATACCCCACCTGGGTACCTGGTATCATGGAAACCTGGTCCCCAAGCGGGAATCGAACCCTGGACCTTCTTGCTGTGAGGCGACAGTGTTAACCACTACACCACCGTGCCGCTATATTTCCTGGCCTGAATGATTTTCCCAGTCCGGCCCTGGTTAAAAGCCTCCAATGCTTATTAGTGTGTGTGCGTTTGAACGTGTGCATGTTTCAACCATACATTTCCATTTATAAAAAACAAAAAAAAAACGATATATATTTTTTTAATTTATATATATTTTTTTAAATATTTTTTTACCTCCTATAATAGTGGGGGTCGCGGCTCTCTGACCCCATTATTTTTGGGTCGCGGCCTCAAAAGTTTGGGAACCCCTGGGCTAGACTACACATACAGGTGGCGTCACATACCATTCATAGTTGTTTTTATCTCAGACCACAGCAGAAAGCTACACTGCTTGAGCTTCAGAAATCATTGGGAAAATGTATCTTGTGTGGATGCCACCACACTACTTGATCAATAAAAGAGCTTCGCTACTGAAAAGCTATTCGATTCAGAAAACAACACCACTACTGAGAAATGTAGTTAAGCTAGTAATGATGCTACCACCATGCTACTGAGAAATGTTGCTACTTGTAACAAACTACTACTGTGTTTGAGTATTTGGATACATTTTTACATGAGTGATCTGTAGGCCTAATGGATTACATTTGAACAAGTAACCTCCTGGGCGACCCCTCTACAAAAGTAAGTTGTCAGCCGTGTTGGACCGATGGACGGGCCAGTCTTTCTGTTATGTGTGCGTCACCACTGACCGCCATGGGTGACCAACACTCACTTAGAAATGTCACTAAGCCTCTCTCTTTCTCGATATTTCTCCATTCCCTCTCTCTCTCTCTCTCTGTCTCTATCTTCCTCTCGCTCTGTCTTTATCTCTGTTTCTCCCTCTCTTTCTTTCTCTATATCTCTACCTCCCCTCTTCCTCTCTGTCTCTATCCTCCTCTCTCTGTCTCTATCCTCCTCTCTCTCTCTCTCTCTCTCTTTTCCACCCACGCAGCTCTCGTTCCCTAGCTCCCTTGTTCTCTCGCTCTTCATCTTCTTTCTCTCCGTCTTCGTCCCTCTCTTTTTCACATGTTCTCTGCTCCCCTTCTATCTCTCATTCCATCCACCTCCATCACACACACACACACACACACACACACACACACACACACACACACACACACACACACACACACACACACACACACACACACACACACACACACACACACACACACACACACACACACACACACACACACACACACACACACACACACACACACACACACACACACACACACACACACATACACACACACACACACACACAGTACAGATGAGAAGCTTTAGGGTAAAATGGTTGCATGTCAGGGCCAGAGGAGGAGGAGGCGGAGGGAGCGTGGCGGTGATGGAGGACCTTGTGTGTCAGCCTTGGCGTCGGCAGGCCGAGGGATGTTTGGTTTCTGCTGTCGTTAACCGCAGCTTGCCTGTAAGGCCTGTATATGCAGAGGCACGACGTGTAGATATTATTGCTCCTGACACGGTGTGTTCAAGGCAGGGTAACATGTGTCACAGTGTAGATACAGGGTTATGTAAACATAGTTGGAGTTCTTTCTGGTACCTTGGGAGCAGTGCTGTGAGAGCTGTGCGTTAATAAAACGTGAAGCATGTGATACTTGATGTGTACTATATGTATTATATATGTGTACTATATATCTCATGTACAAAAAACAGGACAGATCTGAGAATAGGGAAATACAAAGTGGAAAGAAACCTTACAAAAAATAATAACAGTATTTAATTTTCTGGTCACTATGATGATGGCAATGGCCAAACACAGAAATATACCATGATATTACCATAGGTATCATGGTTTGACTTGGATTATACCATGGTATTATTTAAGTACAAAGATGGTATTATGGCGATACGTAACTTTTACCACAGTAGCACCATGGTAAATAAAAATAATGTAATGGCCAGGACGCCTGAATACTTTCCACAACAAAGTCGCGTTTCCGCGTCTCTGATTGGCCAGGTCATGTGACATGTACGCCCAATCGTGGGGCTGCAAGTTTTTGGATGGTTAAGCTTAGGCGCTCTTTCGAAGTTGGTTAAGGTTAGAGTTTGTCTTAGAGCAGGGCGATAGAACGCCTGCCCTGATTCCAAACTCTAACCTTAACCAACTGCGAAAGAGTCGCCTAGGAGCTTAACCAGTGATAAACTAGGCGTTAGGTAGTTTGCAGGCTGTTCGACCCGGAAATAGGCACAGAACTTGCCGTCCCACAATTGGCGCACATGTCACATGACCTGGCCAATCAGAGCGCAAAACTCGAACGCGGAAACACAAATTTGTTGTGGAAAGTATAGATGCGGCCAGGACCATGGTAAAACAAAAAACTATACTTTTTGGTAAGGGTAGCTTGAAAATATTCTTGTTAAAACCATGACTTCTATGATATGAATCAGGAAGAGGTTTGAAAAGATTAGTGGTGAAAGCGTGCTATGATCTGTTGTGTTAATCACTCCTATACCAGTTACAACAACACTCTGCCTCCATGTGGCCCCTGTAATACCTTCACTTATCTGATGGGAGAACTCTGAAGGACAGCATTGAGGGTGACATTGGTTCCATTTGTTCAGTAGTGGAAGAAGTACACAGCTCCTCTACTCAAAGGGGCACTTCACCAAATACAAACGTTGGTTTATTTTGCACATAATCTCACACACATCCAAGCGTTTTGTACACACTCATTTAGTTTGACAGTTATTGAGAGTAAATTAGTTTGAATATGGCCACCATCTACAGTTTCCCCCACCCCTCCTCCTTTTTAAAAATCTTTTTCCCCCTCCTTTTTCCTCTGTTTTTTCTCCCATCCCAATGTTAGTCGTTATGCCAATTCCCAATCCCCTTCCATGGTTGCTGCGTACCTACCCCCTACAGTCGGTCTGGGAGAGTGGAGGCTATCACATGCTTCCTCCGACACATGTGTAGCCAATGATGATGAATGATGATGAATAGTTTTATTTTCGGTCTTTGTTTGCAGATAAATCAAAAACACACATGTGTGGACTTTCCAATCAACCGCTTCTTTTCACCTGGCAGCGCGGACTCTCACTGAGAGGGTGTAACGTGTGGAAGGATCACACTACCCCCCTTAGATCCTTTCTTCGCTGATCCTTTCCTCCCTCTAACACTGCCAATTGTGTAAGTACGACGGCCGGCCAAGCCGGAAGCAACGCCGAGAGCTGGGCTCGATACCAGTATCTCCTGTGTTGGTGGCAAGCGCCTTGCCCACTGCGCTACCCAGCCTCCCATTCAATGTACAGTTTCTACGTCAAATGTATATACTCTCTTCTCTAGACTCTTTTTGTATCACAAACAGTACTGTATTTGCAAATCTGGTATGTCATAAATGTATAGATGTAGCAGTACTGTCTATCTGTATGTCGTGTATGTCATATATGTTATGATGAATTGAAAATGGGGGACCCTGATGTAAACAAGATGAAAGTCTTTCTCTGGTCTGCATCCCCTTAACAATTGTATGTATTGAGCTGTACTGTACCCATTCTGCAATCTGTTAATAAAGTGTTCAATCAATCAATCAATCAATCTGGGACATTGAGTCCTCCTTGTGTTGTGTTAATTACAGCTCCATGAAATTATTGCATAAAAAAGGGTAGTTCAACAATATCGCCAGACAACTTGCTGAGAGATGTTTCACTGCTCTAAGCCGGACGCTCCACCAAAAATGAAACAGTATCATAAGATAAGCAAACAATCTTTCGTCATAATAATCGCATGGAAAATATGTACTCTGTGATATCAATCAGGAAGTAATTTGAGTTTGCAGAACATTAGTGCTAAAAAGGTGCTATGGTTTGTTTTGTTAGTCACCAAAGAGCCACTGCAAAAACATAATCAGCATTGATTAGGCAGTATAATCTGAAAAACTATCTGATGGAGGAACCTGTAGAGCGCTGGTTCCCAAAGGGAGGTCTCTGGACCCTCAGATGTCCTCAAAGGGGTTCAAGGAGTCCCTAGTAAAGTGAGGTATAGTTTAATTTCACTTTTATTTTGTCTTTTTTAGGGGGGGGGAGTAGATATTTAGGGGTGGATAGAAGGTCAACCGTAGACGCCACATAGAGTATGAATCATGTGAAAGCTGGGAACCCAAAGGTTGATTTGAGATGCAAGTCAGCACTTTGTGTCAATGTTGTCTAGTCTATAAACTAGAAATGTTATAAACATTGTGTTTCGGTTAGGTTTCCATTACAATTTTGAAAGTTTAGAGTGTATAAGGGCTTAGAACATTATGATCAAAGAGTATGATGTGTTACGGTTGGAACGCTTTGATGGCATGATGTGGTGTGGAACCCAGTTTGCAGTATAGAACGGAGAGATACTTAACACGATAGATAGGAGACGGAAGGTGTTGGTTGCTTCTTTCGATATAACGTGCACTTTATTGACACACGGAAAACAATGATATAAACACAACACTAAGAGAGTCCTCACAACGGTGAACAACAAACAAAAGGTAATGATCCAGCAACGGACAGCTCGATCGACAACACTTATATACAAGAACTAATTAGAGACAAGAGGATGATTAGTGAGATGACACACAGCTGGGTAATGACTACACATGAAACGTAACAGGGGAAATATACAGAAACATGACAACACCAAACAGCACATAGATACAGACACAAGGAGACAAAACTAAATTAGACAATGGGGCACAGTAAGGACAACAGATGAACACACAGCATGTTGGTGATGACAGACAGGACATTAATAAATAAAAGACAACAAAGATGAATGCACTGAACTAGTCCCCCTAGTGGTTGAGAGACGTAGTTCAGGCATGGGAATTGTCCATGGACAGATGAGGGTTGTGGGAATTGTCCATGGACAGATGAGGGATGTGGGAATTGTCCATGGACAGATGAGGGTTGTGACGCAGGACTGGGGGAACCCTTACAATGATGGTCATTCCCATGCTCAGTTATATCTTATAAGCTGTTGCAGCAAACTCTGGGTTGATACCATTTTTGTTACACAGATTTAATGCAAAATGGAAACACATGTAAGCATGGTCACATTAACACACCAAGATCTTGCGGGACACCATAGAAAATTACATGCTGTGATTTGGTATGAACAACTGACTTTTACAGATTTCAGTAAGAATTGCATTTTTTAGAGATTGAGTGGCGAGCACTTCTGTTCTGGAAATTTCTCAGAACTCCCCCATACATTATCTGAATGCCGTAGGTCTCTAATTTGTGGTTGTAAAGGTTCATGAGGCTGTGATTATCCTATAGTATAGGTCATTGTATACAGTGAGGTCAAGTTTCCATGGAATGGCTACTATGGGGACTAACATCATCACACATGAATATAATTGGGATACTTGGAGCCTAATATTTCCAATAATTTATGCAATTCCAAAGTAACTATGCAGAAATGGTCAAATACACAATTTTTTGAAAATGCCTCAATATATGCAGTCAGACAAAGGGAACCCTTTGCAATTGGCCATGACAGTTTTTCAATTGCCAAAACTTTGGAGCATCATGTAGCCCCCTTCCCGACAAGCTAGCATGACTGCTATAGCCTCTCAAAGACAGTCCAGCCGGCGTGAGCCAGAGGGTCAGGCATCAGACAGGTGGGGCACTGGGTCTCAGAGGGTCAGGCATCAGACGGGTGGAGCGCTGGGTCTCAGAGGGTCAGGCATCAGACAGGTGGGGCGCTGGGTCTCAGTGGGTCAGGCATCAGATGGGTGGAGCACTGGGTCTCAGAGGGTCAGGCATCAGACAGGTGGGGCGCTGGGTCTCAGAGGGTCAGGCATCAGATGGGTGGAGCACTGGGTCTCAGAGGGTCAGGCATCAGACAGGTGGGGCGCTGGGTCTCAGAGGGTCAGGCATCAGATGGGTGGAGCACTGGGTCTCAGAGGGTCAGGCATCAGACGGGTGGAGCGCTGGGTCTCAGAGGGTCAGGCATCAGATGGGTGGAGCACTGGGTCTCAGAGGGTCAGGCATCAGATGGGTGGGGTGCTGGGTCTCAGAGGGTCAGGCATCAGATGGGTGGGGCGCTGGGTCTCAGAGGGTCAGGCATCAGATGGGCAGGGCGCTGGGTCTCAGAGGGTCAGGCATCAGACAGGTGGGGCGCTGGGTCTCAGAGGGTCAGGCATCAGATGGGCGGGGTGCTGGGTCTCAGAGGGTCAGGCATCAGATGGGTGGGGCGCTGGGTCTCAGAGGGTCAGGCATCAGATGGGCAGGGCGCTGGGTCTCAGAGGGTCAGGCATCAGATGGGTGGGGCGCTGGGTCTCAGAGGGTCAGGCATCAGATGGGCGGGGTGCTGGGTCTCAGAGGGTCACACATCAGACGGGTGGGGCGCTGGGTCTCAGAGGGTCAGGCATCAGATGGGCGGGGTGCTGGGTCTCAGAGGGTCACACATCAGACGGGTGGGGCGCTGGGTCTCAGAGGGTCAGGCATCAGATGGGCGGGGTGCTGGGTCTCAGAGGGTCAGGCATCAGATGGGCGGGGCGCTGGGTCTCAGAGGGTCAGGCATCAGATGGGCGGGGCGCTGGGTCTCAGAGGGTCAGCCATCAGATGGGTGGGGCACCATAGCAGGACCATTCAGATCATGTCTGGTAAGTTGTTAACATCCGAAAAGTGTGCCAATTAGTTTCAAACTGGTCGAAACTGGTCTGAATACTCATTGTATGTAAACCCCTACCCTGCTCCTGGTCCTAGCAGGATAACTGAAAACAATTAGAATGGCTCAGGGCTCAAACTGACTGGATAGAAACCAGTTTTTAGTTAGCCCCCTCTCCGCCTCCCCTTAGCCACTGTAGTCTTTCACATGTGAAACTGCGAACAAGACACTTCAAAATGACCCGCTTTATTCCCCACGCTCCGAGAGCTATTTCAGGAAACGGCGACAGCCTTGTCAGTGAAGTCTCGTTCGTTTGCCGTCTCTCTGCAGACCGAGCTTACGGCTGATCAAAGGTTGGATGGTTGTTTTAATCCCATCTCTAGCCGGTCTGACCACAGGCACCCCTGCACACAGTCATTAACTTCCTGTCACTATCAGCTGCAGCTCTTAAAAACGCTTTCGCTATTACCCTCTACCGCATGCCATTGACCTTATCACGTATGTGCAGCCTGGCACACGAGAACATGCGTACACGTGATCATCCAGTAATCACAAGTACAGTAAGTGGGACATAAAGGCTTGCATGGAGCTGGGAGGAGAGGTGAGAAACCGTGAAGAGCAGGTTAAATGTTTCATGAAATGCAGCCCAGTACTTAACCTTGTCTGAAAAGGGCCATTTGAAAAGTGAATGCAGAATTTCATTTTTCTTTCTTACAAGACATAAGGGCACAACTTCAGAGGAACTAGTGGCCATTTGGAGCTCCTAAACCCCAACATAACATCCTATATTAGGTAACAGAGGGGAGTCCTTGCTTCTGCTCTGCCTCAGCTAAATGTGCAGTAGTACAGTAGTAGGCGGTAGTGATTCAGCTCGACAAAAAACGCCAACTGTGTACGTAAGTCTTGTTTTCTAACATTTGCTAACTTCCAAATTAGTCAGCGTAATTGTCAAACCCAAACCCACCAGCTAACACGGCATAACAGCTCGTAAATGGTGCATTTATATAGCACTTTTATCCAAGGGCTTCACAATTTGTTCCTCAAATTTTTTACACATTCACACACTGACGGCAGAGGCAACCATGCAAGGTGCCGACCTACTCTTCGGGAACAATTATGGGTTAAGTGTCAAAAAGATAAAGCAAAGACCTGCAACTGGATTTTGACTCTAACATTAATGACTTGTGACTTTCCCTGATTACAGTTCCACATCAGTGTAACCTCAAACTTTTACATTGTGCATCAGGTACTGTAACTCATATCTAGTATTAGCTGTACATGCCACACAACCATTTATTCACATAACGTTTTGTTTGATAGGTCATTGCGTGGGTAATGCCAGCCCATGCCCTCAGCTGTGGCGACTAAATCAAATCATAAATCAAATCAAATGTATTTGTAAAGCCCGAAATCACAAGGTAATGTCCCCATGGGCTGGACAACCCTTCTTTAACACTAGAACAGCCGACAAGGGGTCAAATGACCCCTAGGCATTTTCAATAAATGTGTCCTCGTCACTCGGTCGAGCTCCAGCTCTGTCACTCAAAGACTTTTCCTAAAAGTACCTATTTTATCTGTCACGGTTTCTGAAATTTCAAAATGACTTCAAGAAAATGTAATTAGAACGTTATTCCATATATATGTGGAAAGTCACAGCACTTTGCGAGCGTCTAGCGCAGGGGTGGCCAACCCGTGGCTCGTGAGCCACGTGTGGCAATAAAAAAGAAATTATAATATTATCCCGTCTATAATATATCAATGTGTGGCTCTTCCAGCCAAAAAAATAAAAAAGAAATTATAATATTTTGTATTTATTAGGCCTATACTGTTTATTTTTTATTTTTTGTTTTTTTGTCACTCAAACCTGTGGTAAACCTCATATTTTATATTAAGAGGTAATTATATAGTTTACACTGTTTATTTTTCTCATATTTCTCATATAAGCTGTGGGGTCATCTGACCCCTTCCGGCGGGAATCAGTGACATTTTCTCCATGGCTGTGCTAGTACAAGTCAAGAAGAAACATCACAATAAATCAAGAACAAAAAACCCACCATGAAATCTAAAATAAATGTAAAATAAATAAATGCAACACTCCCAGACATACCCCAACGAAGGTAAGGAAAAACTCACAAAAAACCTAGCAATAGGAAAAAAGCACCACAGGCAATGTGGAGGAGAGAAACATTAGAAGGGCCGTTCAAGGGGGGATCCCCCTTCTTAGATGTCGGTGATAGTAGTGTTGCTGATCGATGGATGATCGATGGGTGGAGAATAAAACAGGTGAAATAGTTGGTATGTATGTACATATACGTGTAATGAAACACAAATATGTACATGCAATAGCAACTGGGGTACATAATAAACATTTTGAAAGATTTAAATAGAATAGAGCTAAGAACAACAACAACAACGTACGAAAAAGCATAGGGAAACGAGCGCTAGTATGAAAATAAGCATGTGGAAGACTATGTAGAAGCCTTCTGGGCCCTGGTAGAGAATCTCACCACCAGACCTGAACCACCCGACATTGTGACAACACCCAGGCTTTGAAGCATGTTGTCTGATTGCCTTTGTGCTACAAATAGTCTACATGACCTTCAGGCGGGAGCAAGGCCCTCTCTAAGTGTGTTTACAGCAGAAATTATCCAAGACTCTGTTCAGATCTTTCAGTTCTTGACTGTTTGTGTAGTTATCTTCCTTTTAGTATGGCTGCCTGTAACCATTGGTAACCACTTTCAAAAGAAATTGCCCAATTTCCGAGCAGTGGTAGAGTAGGTAACACACTGGATGTCAGATCTCTATCAGCCTACAATTTCTGTTCCGTTCCGCAGTGTTTCTGTTTGACCTACTTTGCTTTTAAGAAACAAGATAATGCATCAAAATGCTTATGTTTAGATCAAATGCTTTATACATTATGAAACATTATTATTAGTATGTATTGTATTCAATAGTATTTTACTGGCCCGCAAAATCGGCATGCTGGTCACCCTACAAGGTGAAAAGGGAGTAGCAAACCATTGCATTATATTTTGGAAAGCATCTGTTTGAAAGTAAAGCATAGCCTGTGGAGAATATGTTAATTGTATCTCTTTGCAAAGCGCTTGAGGGCAAATATTTTGATTTAGAAAAATGGAAACAACAAACAAAGAAAACAGCAGAGGTGGGACAAAGTCTTTTAAGTCCCAAATAAGTTTAAAGTCTCTACACTCTAAGTCCCATGTCAAGACCGGCAAGTCATGAGTCTGAAACTCTGGGTTTCGAATCCTAAGTCCCAATGTGTTCTTTACAAATATAAAAATTGTCAAGCCAATAGAGTAATAGTTAGTAGTATATTACATTTAGATGATTCTCCACTGACACATAACTTCTTCCTCTGCTCGCACAACTTGACTTTAAAAAAAAATATTATTATGTTTTTGGTAGGTATTTTATTGGTTTTTGCTACCGGGCAGTCCGGTAGAGAGAGAGAGAGGCAGAATGGGAGATAGACGAGGGAAGACATTCGGCAAAGGTCGCAGGGTTCGGGAGTCGACCCCGGGACGGCCGCGTTGCACCGCAGCGCTGTACGTGGTGCACCACCCTGGCGCCCACAACTTGACTTTTAATGGATTTGTCCAAAGTGGAACTGTAATCAGGGAGAGTCACGAGTCATTAATGTTAAAGTCAAAGTCCAGTTGCAAGTCTTTTAATATTTTGTCGAATCCAGTCTGAAGTCATCAAATTTTTGACTCAAGTTCACACCTCCGCTAAACAGAAAACGACTTTCTGTTGCATCGGTTTACGAGATGTGTGTTTTATATGGATATAAATGTTTTATGGCCTATATAAAAGGGAAAAAATGAAAGTCCTCCCTCTTTTTTTTCCACAAATCTCACCCTGATTCGAGATATGAGTTACACTGCCTGATGAATGATGTAAGGGTTTGAAGATACACTGTGAGCCACAGTGAAGCACCGATGGTTGAGGAGCCAGTGGAGAGAAGGCCTCTTGCTTGACTGTAGGTGCATCTGTCCCTTCATTACATGCAGTATCTCCAAACTCCAACTTCACACCACATGAAAACAAGCGTGAGTTCACAATCGCTGTAACCTTTTTACAATAGGCCACTTCCCGTTGCCACGCCCCCTTTTACACAATTGACATGAACACCAGTGGTGGAAGATGTACACAGTTCCTTTACTTAAAGGAACACGCCAAATTTTGGGGAAATTTGCTTATTTGCAATCTACCCTGGAGTTAGACAAGCAGATACATACCCTTTTCTTCTCTGTGCATGCATTAGGCTTAGCGAACAGCCGCACCGTTAGCCTAGCTTAGCGCCATTGACTGGAAGTAGGTGTGCCAGTGTAGCCTAGTTCCCAACAGTCACGAAATACACTCCAAATACAACTCCAAAACTTTCCTGTAAAACATGTTGTGACCTGTGTATTTACCATGTGGAGAGCCTAAAGCATGCACAGAGAAGAAATGGTATGTATCTGCTTGTCTAACTCCAGGGTAGATGGCAAATAAGAAAATGTCCCAGAAAGTTGGCATGTTCCTTTAAGTAAAAGTAGAAATACTCAGATAAATACGTACTCTGGAAAAAGTCAGAGAAAGAGCTTACTCAGGAAAAAGTTAATGTTCTCCATTCAAATTCTACTCAAGTAAAATTAGAGAAGTATTTGCTATTGAATGTACTTAAGTATTTAAAGTAAAAGTACACATTCTACATAAATGTGAATTTTTACGTTGTGTATCCATTGACCTCTATATGTTATGTTATTTTGTATATATTATGTTTTCTATGCAAAATCCTTTTCTTCAAAGTAACTAGTAACTGATGGGATCAGATACATGTAGTAAAAAGTACAATATTTCCCTTGAAATGTAGTTGAGTAAAAGTATAAAGTTCCCTAAAATGAAAATACTCATGTAAAGTACAAGTAGCTCAAAATTGTACTTAAGTACAGTACTTGAGTAAAAATACTAAGTTACTTTCCACCACTGATGAACACACACACATACTTGACCTCAATGCTCAATTTCAGCCTCCTGGGAGCATGAAACCTGTGGCCGCCCAAGCGTGACATTTTTGTTGTGAGAAGCGCAACATGCACCTCTCCGAAAACAGTAGGGCAATGCATAATGGAACATTATGGAATAATTATATACAAGTATAATGGAACTCTATGGAGTAACCATGGCACTCCCCTAACTAAAAGTTGTTTCAAACGATCATTTTGTCAAATCAGCATGGCTGAGAGTGTGTGTCTTTCAAATTTTACATATCTACCTTTGGCATGGATTGATTGTTTAGATCTCTAACATGCAGTGATGGGCAGTAGCTAGCTACAAGTAGCGACGCTACATAGCTTAACTACATTTCTCAGTAGCGTGATGGTAGCGTCGCTACTTTTGAACCAAGTAGCGTTCTCTGTAGTGCAGCTATTTTTAGAATCAAGTAGTGACGTAGCGTCAGCAAAACGCTACACGCTACTATCCGGAGAAACAGACTAAAAAATTTAAAAAAATCCCTGCAGAAAACCCACTAATTGGTTGGTTGGTTTAGATATGAGTATGACGACTCACGATTGGGTTAGGTTAGGCCAAAACATTACGGGTAGGCCAATCAGAGGCAGGATAGGGCGGGACATGCCACTCCAGCTCCGCAAATCAGGAAGTAAATAAATCAAAAGACAGACCATGAATGAATGAATGAACCAATCTGCGAGAAATGGCAAAAGGATTCGATGTTTCCTGGGCTGATGGCATTGATGAAGATGATGTCAATAACAACAATGCCTCTCCATGGCCCTATCTGGAAA
The DNA here is from genome assembly GCF_963971535.1 of Notolepis coatsorum. Classification (NCBI taxonomy): domain Eukaryota; kingdom Metazoa; phylum Chordata; class Actinopteri; order Aulopiformes; family Paralepididae; genus Notolepis; species Notolepis coatsorum. Next base: position 9,636,000 of record NC_140166.1, read on the forward strand.
AATGTATGAGTTTGACTGAAAAAACGCCTAAAACATATGTGTTTAGGTGTTTATTGTGTCAGCCAAAAACGAAGCTTCTCTCAACTTCCCACACGTCCAGCACTAACTTGAGAACACATATTCAGGTAAGCTGATGAAAAGCTTTACATAAACTTTGTCAACTGTTCCCAAACAGCACACAAGTCAGTGCACTTTTTGTCAACAGATTTAACTAACAGATAGCTGCTATCATGTTTCACTGTAGGCAGAAAATGAACAATATTATGGGGGTGGAGAAAAGAAAAAACAAACTAACATAAATAATACATACACTAATAGGGAAAAGATCACCTAGAGCAGTGGTTCTCAACCTGTGGGTCGGTCAGGACCCCCAGGGGGGGTCCCCACATGATTTTGGGCCCATGGAATGTTTTGGGAGTTACATATTTAAATACATTTGGTCATTTAGCTGACACTTTCATTCAAAGCAATTTACAAATTGTGTACAACAAGTCAGCAGGAGTGGTACATATCTAGCAGCCAAGGATAAGTAGTATTGTATGTCTAGCAGTGTCGAGCTTGAGTGTTATACTCTGAGTACATACTGTAGTAGTATAGACATATTAGCATAGTTGGTGGTACTATAGACATGGTAGCATAATAGTAAAATGCAGTAAGACAGTTATTATTAGTTAAAATTCTGATATTGAAGAAGTGTGTTTTTGGTTGATAAAGTGGGCAGTTTATCCTGTGCTGAAAAGTCTCCATTCCAATGGAGAGAGTATATATTTTGGTGTTTATTTGATTGATTTGGCCTTTTATTTATTACGTTTCCACAGTTTTTTCCTCATACTTTATTAACATTTTGTACATAATACAAGTTCATGTTAAAATGATGACCCAAAAAGCCAGACCGAGGGCTTGTTTCAGTTTTCTAATAAACAATCAAACTGAACCTTTTTTTTGCCTGCCTATTTGTTTGGTGGAAACTTGATCATAAAGTTAAAAAAAAATAAAGAAAAAAGTAGTGCCGATGTAGTTAGCTATTTTTGCCATGTTTAGCTTCCATTGTAGTTGAGCTATATTTAATCAAGAGTAACTTGTAGTGTAGCTTACTACATTTTCCAACCAGCTTGCCCATAACTGCTAACATGGCTAACAAATGTGAATTATACTGTAGTCTGGCCCGTTGTTGTTGCTTCCTTGATGCACGCACATACTGAGTCTGACGTGAACGAGAAACACATCTAATTGTTTCCTCTTCTGACTGACTTCTAATATTAAACACACCAGTAAACATTATAATCACAATGACAATGAGCTCTGCTAACAAGCTGGATATCAGATCAAGCTCCGATCGTCACTCCTCTTGCTATGCCCGACTGTTCACGCACACAGAACTGTGAATGTTTGCATCCCTGAAACCACTGCCAACAAAATACTGGTGACACTTGGCTCCACTCTTGTCTTGGCCTTCAGCCTCTCCAACCCCTCCAACCATATGTGCTGTAGTGTGGGGACCGGCTGTGCTGGCTGGTGTAGGTAATGGTGGAGTCTCTCTGACTCAATGGGGAACTGGCACAGGGGTGCCTACGTGTTGTTGGCCACCATGTGATGAATGTTAAATTCAGAATGTTTCCCAGTATCATCCTGGCTTCAGCACACATGATGGATGAACCAACACCTGGTCTCTCTCTCTCTCTCTCTCTCTCTCTCTCTCTCTCTCTCTCTCTCTCTCTCTCTCTCTCTCTCCTCTCTCTCTCTCTCTCTCTCTCTCTCTCTCTCTCTCTCTCTCTTACGGTCTGTCTCTCTCTTGTACTGTCTGTCTCTCTCTCTCTCTCTTTTACTGTCAGTCAGTCTCTCTCTCTCTTACTGTCTGACTCTCTCTTACTGTCTGTATCTCTCTCTTACGGTCTGTCAGTCTCTCTCTCTCTCTCTCTCTCTCTCTCTCTCTCTCTCTCTCTCTCTCTCTCTCTCTCTCTCTCTCTCTCTCTCTCTCTCTCTCTCTCTCTCTCTCTCTCTCTCTCTCTCTTACTGTCAGTCTCTTGGGTTGGGTCAAGAACCAAAATTCCGTGACCATTCTCTGGCTAAGATGTTTTGATGATTGATTTGACTTCTATGGACCTTTTATAAAATATTTTGTCAGATGGCCAAATCCAAAATCGCTGCTGACGCCATCTTGAAAAATTTACTTTTGATCCAGAGCACCTAGAATCATGTATGAATAAACTTTATTGTGTAAGTCAACCATGACGATTCCAATTCCATGACGATTCCAATTCCAATCAGTTTGACTCTATGACATAAATTTGACCCAGAAATCCAAGATGGCCACCATCCAGTAGAGCAAAAATGTAGATGGAGACAGTAGAGCGAAAATGTAACTTTTGAATGGGAAGGTAAGATTTGGTCTTTGGGCAGGGCTTCAGACTAACCTTTCCACTGATAGCACTGGTGCTACCAACTTTCCCAATAGCTAGCTAGCTAGCAACAACAACTAGTTAGCTAATATAGTAGCCCTGTGTTTGGGGTTTGTTAACCCTTGTGTTGTGTTCGAAAGCTGTTTCTTTCAGGAGTTATTTTGATGATGTTCTGAGCACAGCCTTCTGTTTCAAAAGGTATCTTGGACAGTGATGCCGGTAACGCGTTACTAAGTAACGCGTTATTGTAATCTGATTACTTTTCCCCGAAAATAGTAATCTAACGCGTTAATCTTTAAAAGCCAGTAATCTGATTGCAGTTACTTGTCCAAGTGGCTGTGCGTTACTATTTCGTTACTATCTCATCATAAATTCATAATGCAGGCGGAATGCAGTATTTTATTTCGTTTTCGACAGTCAAAAATACATTTTGAGCTGTTTTTCTTATTATTATTATGGAGTGACGTGGTGTGGCAGTGAAAGGGTTACACAAGAATGTGTCCCGCGGCGTGACTGGACTCTCTGTCTGTGAGTGACTCTGCTTTGGCCCAATCACATTCCCCATCCACAGTCTGCGAATCAGAGGCAGAGTAGGGCGGGTCTTCACAGCACGTCATGTGACATATGCGCCAATCGTGTGACAGCAGGGCTCCGTTGTTATGTTCGTCTGAGAATTCCACTCCAAAACGCTTGTCTAAACGAAGTGAAACCGCAAGAAGACTTTTGCGGTTTCTGTTCAGACTTCCACCCCAAAACGCTCGTTTAAACGTAGCCTCAGTCAAAATACTATCTACCGCTAAAAACAGCACATCCAATTGCATTGAAAGCATCTGGAATCACAACACTAGCCGACGCTTCGACTATGAATTGAAAATGGGGGACCCTGATGTAAACAAGACAAACGTCTTTCTCTGGTCTGCATCCCCTTAACAATTGTGTGTATTGAGCCATACTGTATATTGTACCCATTCTGCAATCTGTTAAATAAAGTTTTCATTCATTCATTCATTCAGGTACAGGAGGACTCGGAGGCCAGCCAAACAGCAAAAGAGAGAGATTGTTTCTTTCCCTATTGATTAATGTATATTTGATGGTGGCAGAGCAAAAGCTCTTATTTGCCAGATTTACAGTTAATTTACATGTTAAAGAGAGACTGATTGTATGTTTATAGAGAGACATTTATAAAAACAATTTAATAGTTACAGTTGATATAATTGAATAGTTCTGCCTGCATTTGTTAGATGTGAATAGATACACTGGTTTTGTACAACCACTGGCTGGCTGCTCTAATGCTGTGAGCATCATAGACTGTTGCTTTACCATACTTGATGGTACAGAAGCTGAAGCACTAGTTTAACAATTTACGTTATGTGCAGAGAAACAAGTTAAAAACAATTTATGCACTTTCAATAAAGCGTTTAAAAAAAACTGTTGGGGGAACGACGACGACTTCGTAACCTAGTTACTTTCAAAGTAACTAAGTTACTCTGATAATCAAGTAATCAGTAAAGTAACTTGGATTACTTTTTAAAGGAGTAATCAGTAATCAGTAATCGGATTACTTTTACAAGTAATCTGTGGCATCACTGATCTTGGACCATGCCATCTCGCCATTCCTTGACATGAAGAACTCTTGTTGACCTCGCTCATCCAGGCCTTCTTCTTCAACAGACTGCGAGAGTGTTTGTGTGTGTGTGTGCGTGTGCGTGTGTGTGTGCATAAGTGCGTGTGCACATGTGTGTGTGCGACGTGTGTGTGTGTGCGTGCATGTGTGTGTTTACGTTCAAGAATAATATGAGTGTCCATATTCTGTGAGAAAGGTTGAGTTCCCATGGGGGGAGGGGTGCCAGAGGGATTGGGAGAACAGGTGCATGTTGCAAAAAGTAAGTGTTCCCGTGGAGGAAAGAGGTGGGGGTGGGGTGTCTAAAGATCAAATCTTGACTGACCCAAATTTTACCCAAGAGTTACCCACAACATTTAAATGCAACCCAAATAAGTACCATGACATTGTACCCTTTCTTGGTCCCGTCCATACACAGTGTGTGATGATGAGCGCTATCTACAAGCGCTACAAGGGGAGTGAGCTAGGAGATGTACTTGTGGCAGGAGGAGTTATTGCAGAGGGCTCCGTCGACCCTGCACTGAAAGGCAAGCATTACAAGAGGGGGCTGCGTTGCTTGAGGCTCATCTATGAGGCACTCATGAGTCAGCTGGTAAAGGGGAGGCTCATGCCCAACCTGGCTGATGAGACAAGGGAGAACCTTGAGATTCTGAGAGATATGAGTCTCTCCCAAGAACCTGCACATGCGGCACTGGAGGATGATACTGACCTCGAGAGCCTCATCACCAATTTATTCACCCAGGTGCAGGCCAGTGACATGGCGGACTACTGGAGGGACTTCCTGTCTATGACGGATGCACTCATGCAGAATGTGCATGCAGTACATATCTGCAACTGGGATGAGTATGTCAGCTCTCTGCGTGCCATGCTGCCATGGATAATAATAATAATAATAATAATAATAATAATAATAATAATAATAATAATAATAATAATAATAATAATAATAATAATAATAATAATAATAATAATAATAATAATAATAATAATAATAATAATAATAATAATAATAATAATAATAATAATAATAATAATAATAATAATAATAATAATAATAATAATAATAATAATAATAATAATAATAATAATAATAATAATAATAATAATAATAATAATAATAATAATAATAATAATAATAATAATAATAATAATAATAATAATAATAATAATAATAATAATAATAATAATAATAATAATAATAATAATAATAATAATAATAATAATAATAAATAATAATACATAATAATAATAATAATAATAATAATAATAATAATAATAATAATAATAATAATAATAATAATAATAATAATAATAATAATAATAATAATAATAATAATAATAATAATAATAATAATAATAATAATAATAATAATAATAATAATAATAATAATAATAATAATAATAATAATAATAATAATAATAATAATAATAGATTCAATTTGTACGGTAGTTTGGATGGTAGTGTACGACAACAATAGGTATGGAAGGTGGCTGCCTGACTTCTGGGCAATGCTGACAGCTCTCCCTGCTGATCAGGTCGCCTTCCTTCGTACTGACTTCACTCAGTCCATCACAGGCAACCCCTACTCCAACATGGCCTGGGACAAGTCACAAGGGTAGCAAAATGAAGTCTGGCTGGCTCTCCATCCTCCAGAATGAGAAGCAGCTGCTGGTGCACACCAGAAATGTGAACAATTTGGTCAAGATCTGGGTGGCTCACAATGCCCTGGCCAAAAAAGAAAAAGCCAAGAGGAAGCACATATAATGTGGTCCGAAAAGGATGAGAGAAGATGAGCAGCGCGTGCAGGACCTGGTCACATCCATGCATGAGTTTGATTCCTTCCCATTTGATCCAGCCTCACCCACCCTCTGCACCCTAAAGTCAGCCATGCCTGCCTCCGATGAACTCATCGTGGACTTCAACTCAGCCCATGCTGTGGGAGAGGAGAAGTTGACCAGCTTCTTGCAATACTGGGTGTTCAGTAAGAAAACCTCCCTCCATGCACCTGTCCCTCTGAGCAAACGCTTGACATTTGCCAAGCGGCCCTGGATGGAGAAGCCCGGGGAGGAACTCAAAGCAAGAGCTGCTGAGATGGAGCGGAGTGCTCTCAAGGCAGTGATCGACCTGGTTGAGGTCAGTCAACTTGTGAATCTCTCCGAGTTGCTGGAACATCGTGTTGTTGAGGAATGTGTGGCCTTATTCAACTCCAATGGCACATATAGGAAGACACAGAAAAGCAAGCTCATTCAGAATCTCTCTCTCCAATCTGTAGATCTGCAAGAACCCTACACCGCTCTTGTTGACATGGGCATGATCTGGAGGATGGCAACCCCATCAGCAGAAGATCGACAGACACAAGATGGCACCCCATACAAGTGGTTGGACTATGTCCACAAGGTATCATCCATCATCCTTGCCCGCCATGGTGATGCTGACTGTATTTTCTGTGTAAATGACCCGTACGACACAGCAGCTCAACTAAAGATGATGAGCGAGATCTGCGGGTACAAGGTAAGGTCCCCAACACCTGCATGAAGCTGGGCGACCCCTTCCCCTCTGCCAGAGAGTTCAAAACACTGCTGTGTAGCGTCAGCAACAAGGAGCGGCTACAAAAAGTAATATGCAGCTATCTGACTGACCTTGTTGCACAGGGTGTAGATACAGAGATCTGTTGGCTCCCACTGCACCAACTTGTCAACCCAGCAACCAATGCAGAACTTACACAGTTCTACGTGAGTCAGGCTACAGTGGCCCTGTTGTCATTGATGCAGCCGACGCCGATGCCTATGTCACGGCAGCAGTCATCTCTCAACAGCTGCCCGGTATGCTCTGTATCAGGAGAAAGCAGGAGACTGACTTCAGCTGTGGCCTGGTTACTGAGGAGATGGCAGACTGTATAGTGCAGCTACACTGTATTACGGGCTGTGATGCCAATTCAGGCTTCTATGGCAAGGGTAAGTCGTCGGTGTATGACAATGTGGCAAAGAGCCCTATGGCACGACGACTGCTCTCGCGGTGTGGAGATAGCCTTGACCTTGATGAGGAGATGCTAGAGGAGCTGTTCGAGTTCACACGACATGTTATTTATGGCGACAAGAAGAGTAGCACCATGGCTGAGGCCCGTGCCACAAAGTGGAAGAGAATGAAGAACAAATCATTCATCCATCTCCATCCAGATGCAGATAGCCTACGCCAACACTCCCTCCGTGCCAATTACTTGACATATCTAGTTTGCCACCCCTCCCTGAAACGACACCCTTCACTACTCGGACATGGCTGGGAGCTGGTGGGTGGTCGCTGTCGCCCTGTCCGCCACACACGACCTGCTCTCCCAACACATCTACCTGCACCAGGGCCAGCTGAAGAAAGTGAAGAAGAGGAGAGTGAGGAGGATGATGATGATGAGAAGGGAGATGATGATGTATGGAAGAGGATGGGTGATTCATTGGAATCTGATGATTCAGAATCTAGTGAGGCAGAATGCTCTGATTCGGACTGATCATGACATGTTTAAAGTGGTTTCATTGTTGGGGCGCTCCAGTAGCACACCCCATAGCGCGCTGAGTCACAGTCGTCCCGGGTTTTGTTTCCCAGTCCCGGCGACCATTTGCCGCATGTCTTCCCTACCTCTCCTCCCGTTCTCCCTCTCTCCCTCTATCGGTCCTGCATGGCCAGAAAAAGCTGAAAATGCAAAAAAATTAAATAAAAAAGTGGTTTCATTGTTAATCTGTTCAAGTTACAGCTATTTAAAGGCCAACTTGCAGGTTAAACCCTACTCTGCAATTATGGGTAGTTTACATCATTGGTATCTAATTTAATTATTTTTTTTCCATTTGACGCCGGAAATTTCACTCAGAAATGGTTAAAAAGGTCCACGCACGAATAACATGCACAAGCAAATCTAAAAGCTTATCAGACGCTAGCACGGCCGTGACGTCACTTCAGGAAACTTATGCCTTATGCCCGTCTATGTCATAGTACTACTGGATATATGGCGCTGGCTAACGTTAGCATTATGTCTACTGTCGTGAACCATTTTAGATCGGGGCATGTAGAGGAGTTTGGGGAACGAGTAAAATCATGTGCAGGTCCTCTTCTCAGACCTGTGTGGCAAAGCACTGCACACGCATCATGCAACTACACGTCGCTGCATGTTGATCAATGGTGACCCACTCGGTGCATCACAGTCAGTGACTGTGATGCACCGAGTGGGCTACTATTGTGCTAACAACGTGCTGCGGCATCTGGCTTGTTGGCCGGCATGAGTGCCCGATTTGGGGTGGTTCTCTCCTCTTTGTGTGCCTTTGTCCTCGCGGGTGTTCTGCCGGGGAGCTTGTGGACGCGACAATAGTGGTGGTTGTAGGGTGTTTGAGCTTGTAGCATTAGTTAGCTCATAGCTATCGTGTACCACTAGCGTTACGGGCTCGAGCACCTTATGGCTGCTCCTGTTGTCGTGTCCATGGGCTCCCTGGCAGGGTACTTGTGGGGACGGGGGTGTACAGAGAGGAGAGAACCATTTTGGGTCGGGCGTTCATGCCGGCTAGCGAGCTAGACGTCAGGATATGTTGTTAGCACAATAGCTACCAAGCTAAGCTATGTTAGCTTCTAACGGTGTATACACAATATGTACAACGACACAATGATTTACATTATTACAAATATGGTAACGTGGTTGTGGCTTTTACAAATAGTGGTTAGCTTTAGAGATGGATGGCTATGATCACAGAGCAATAGTGTTGTTAGGTGAAACAGATACATTTTCATTCGGCTAGTAGTAGCAAGGCTCTCTTCCTGCTGTAACAAGTAACAAGAAGGCTCCTTGCTTCCAGTTCCTGCCACTACTGCCTGTGACTCCCAGAGCTCAGAGCCCCCTGGTGCCCTGCACCTGTTGTGACGACATCATTTAGATTACACGCGCACGTTATGAACCATTGATTAAAATATCCACGTGCGTGGTGATTGTGTTGGGCAGACAAAATGTTTGATAAAAACACTAAAACTGGGTCAATTTCAATAATTGTTTTTCCTTCTTCATGAAAGTCACCGTTGGCCTAGTCCACATTGTTTATTGAACAAAAATACAACATGCAAGTTGGCCTTTAAGAGAGCGTATTTTGAAGTATAATTAGTTATCTTATCATACTGTACATTCATCAATTATTTTTCTGAGATCCTTATGAAGGTAGTTTGTTTAAAGTACAGCAGTACCATGGTAAATTGGTTTTGACATTAAAAGTTATATTTTCGCTCTACTAGATGGTGGCCATCTTGGATTTATTGGTCAAATTGATGTCATAGAGTCAAACTGATGTCAGAATTGGAATCGCCATGGTTGACTTACACAAAAAAGTGTATTCATGTGATTCTAGGTGCTCTGGATCAAAAGTAAATTTTTCAAGATGGCGTCAGCAGGTATTTTGGATTTGGCCATCTGACAAAAAATGCCGGGATTTTTGGGAGGGACACGGGTGCTAAATATTTTATAAAAGGTCCATAGAAGTCAAATCGGTTTCCCATCAGAAATGTACCTTTCTTGTTGGGACATAATTGGCCCCTTATTACTAAATATGATCTTATACTCAGTCAAGGAGGGGAACTTCCATAAAATTGACAATATTGCACTCATAACAGTCCTCCTTAAAAAAGACAAAGACCCCAACGAGTGCGGTAGTTATAGACCTGTAAGCCTCCTCGGAACAGATATCAAACTGTACTCTAAGGTATTAGCCATCAGATTACAAAAGCATATGACGTCTTTAGTTCACCCGGACCAAACTGGCTTCATAGGAGGCCGCCTGATCACTGAGAACATAAGACGTATACTGCACGTACTTGATGCCGACAAGGAGGACACCATACCTAAGGTGATGCTGTCCCTGGATGCTATGAAGGCCTTTGACAGGCTGGAATGGTCGTATCTGTGGGCAGTGCTAGAAAGGATGGGGTTAGGAAAAGGATTCATCGATATGATTAAAGTATTATACAAAGACCCATCGGCCATGATTACAACAGGCACAATCATCTCTGAAATATTTCCGGTATCACGCTCTGCCAGACAGGGTTGTCCTCTTAGTCCCGGACTGTTCAATCTATCATTAGAGCCTTTAGCACAATATATAAGACAATCCCAATCCATAGAACCTATCGTAATCAAGGGCACACAACAAAAAAATTGTTTATATGCGGACGATGTAATATTGTTCATGAAAAACCCCAACACCACATTGCCTCATCTGCTCAAGTTGATTGAGGACTTTGGTGATTTATCGGGATTTAAGATAAATTGGCCGAAGTCGGCTTTCCTTCCACTTAACACCCCTGCAAAAAAAGATACAACCCTCCCAGGACAGATACCGATGGTAAAACATTTCAGATGCTTGGGAGTGGAAATATTCCCTACCATAAGACAAACGGTGAAGCACAACTACACAAAAATCCAAAACAAAATCAAAGACGACCTTGATAGATGGGCAAAACTTAAGAACACAGTACAAGCACGGATATCAATAGTTAAGATGGATGTACTACCTAAAATCAACTTCTTCTGTTCAATGCTACCGTTACCCCCTCCAGAGGGTTACTGGAAAAGATTACACTCCTCCACATACAAATTTATTTGGAATAACAAACCACCACGTATAAAAAGATCCACCGCACAGAGAAATAAAGCAGATGGTGGCATGGCATTTCCAGATTTTTTCCTATATTTTAAGGCGTACTCATTAAGTCCATTGACAACATGGTTTGACTCCCAAGCATTAGCATCTTGGAGAAAAATAGAAGAAAACATAGTAGCCCCACATAGACTGAAGGACATAGCATACACTAAACTACCAATCAAGCACTGTGAACGAAAATTTGGCCCCATAATTACTCATGCGATCCGGATATGGCGTGAATCACAAAAAAAAAATCCTAACCCACAAGAATGGCACAATCATACTCCCTTATTCAATAACAATGCTCTCTTAATTGGAAAACGACCTATAAGATTCCCTATATGGGAAGAGCAAGGCATACACTCATTAGGGGATGTTTTTAACAAACAGGGTTTTTGTAGTGATAAAGAAATACGCAAAAAATGTAATCTCACCAAGTCCACATGGCTTTTTCACAAACAGTTAGAGCTATGTTTGAAGTCTCACGGTGTTCCATTAGACAGACCAATTGAACACCACAGATACCACAAATTCTTCTACTCAAGAGAGACATCGAGAGGTTTTGTTTCAGAATTTTATCATCAATTACTAACGTCCTCGTATGAAACCCTCCAACTTGACTCTGTCTGGAGGAGGGATATACCAGACCTGGAAAATGACTTTGATTGGCAAGGAGCCTGGGCAAATGTCCGACTTACATCAAGGAACCCGGATCATCAACAAATCAATCTTAACTATATTCACAGGACATACTTGACTCCTATAAGACTGTGCCGAATGGGGCTCAAACAAGATTCCAAATGCACCCAATGTACAAATGGGGACGAAGGGACATTTATGCACATGTATTGGGACTGCTCACCAGTTAAGGCATTCTGGAAAGATGTGACCCAACAAATATCAAAACTCGTATCTTGGAATATACCTGTACACCCCTCGGTATTGCTGTTGAATGATGTTTTTGAGTTTGCAGTGAATCCACAGCTAAAGAGATTGGTTTTATCGGGTATCACAGTAGCCAAAAAGCTGATCGCATCACGCTGGTTTCAACCGGAAAAAATGTGCCGTAAAGTTTGGTTTCTTACATATCTCGATGTAATTTACCATGAAATATCTACAGCAAGAATTCTGGGTCTCAATGAATCCAAAATGTCAATGTGGTTAGAAGTGGTGGAGAGAATAAAAGCTAGCTTATAATGGTAGTGTCTGGTTAGGTGCGAGGGATAGTGGAGGTACTTCTCAAGGTGGGGTCCGGGAGGGGGGGGTTCGAGCTGAGCATATGTGTGTAGGGTTTTTTTTTTTAGATAACAGGTATTATGGGTATATCTTATATAAAACAACTAACCAAAAGGTGATCTCATTGGATGTGCCCTGACAATTAATGCTTGTATATCTTATCGTGTGTTGTCATGTTTGTTTATATGTTTGTTTAAAAAATAATTAAAAAATAAAATACAAAAAAAAGAAGTCAAATCAATCATCAAAACATCTTAGCCAGAGAATGGTCACGGAATTTTGGTTCTTGACCCAAACTCTTACTGTCTGTCTGACTCTTTCTCTTACTGTCTCACTCTCTCTTACTGTCTGTCTGACTGTCTCTCTATCTTACTGTCTGTTTCTCTCTCTCTTACTGTATGCCTCGATCTCTCTCTCTGTCTGTATGTCTCTCTCTCTTTCACTGTCTGTCTGTGTGTGCCTCTCTTTCTCTCACTGACGGTCTGCTAAATATAGTGTATATAATATATGGATTTCAGACTGAGGTCATGAATGGGGGGGTTAACCTTAAGTAGTTTGTGGGGTTGTCGATCTTGCTTAAAATAAATATGGTTGCAATATATACTTGCAATTTGTGTACAAAACGAATGTATTATACATGTAATCCTTAGAATTATTGTATCATAAGCATCTTATGTCATCATAAATCAAACCAAAATCATTTTGAGGCATCATTAACGAAATAAGTCTAATTTGAATGTTTGTATTTTCTTTCTCTCTCTGCATAGCTGCATACTTCAATAAATTCGGTCAACATTGCGTCACACAGCTTTTTAATATTTGTATTATTTTAAAATCATGTTTTTCTGTGTCCATGTGAGCTTTGAGATCTCCGGCACCTTTATTATACACAGAAACGTCAAGCTTTGCACGTGTAGCACTCCGCCTCCCATTTGTCTGGACTGGGACGCTAAATTGGGAATTTTCTCTGCAGTTCATCTGTAAATGTACACTAGCGCTTTGGCTTTGTGAGCAGAATCAATGCTGCTTCCTTTGAGTGGAATCAAATCTGTCCGCTTCCTCTGTTTGCGTGTGACGTAGTTGAGCCACCCACAAAGCAGTCTTCTCAGGGATAACATCACACGCAACCAGTGGCGGCTCGCCACTAGGGGCGCTCGGGCGCCGCCCCCCCCTGATTAACCCTGGTTAAAAGAGAGAAGAACAAGAAATATATATATTTTTTTATAGCCCTATAAATAATATAAACATGTTTAAAATGAATAATATTTACTCATTTTAAGTATGTTTGTGTTTCCAATGCACAATATAATGTTAATATATCAAATATAAATAATTGTTTCCATGAACAGGAAGTGACTGTCTTATAGAGAATACATTCCGTCGCCGCATTTCTCTCGGCCGCATTTCTCTCGGGCTAGACGCAATAGCGCCTTGAGTGCGCGTGCACGCCGTGCACTGGTTTCATCGCTGTATCCGTCGCAGCCAATCAGTGCGTAACGCGCTGTGCGTTGAAATATGATGTATTATGATGGAAGTCGGGCGCTTTTCCAAGCGATCTATTATCATTTAAGCAAGCAGCGCCAGTATTTTCCGTAGCCGCATTTCTCGGAGACGCTCTCTGATTGGCCGACGCGGCGACGACATTACTTTTCCGTAGCCGCATTTCTCGGTTTTGTTTAGAAGTGGCCGATAGAACGCCAGGTAGTTTGCAGGATGTTCGATGCTGTGTGTTGTGATGCAGTCTGGAGTCTGGACAGTGGGCAGTGGATATACATCGACAACAGTCTGGGGGACAGTCAGTGGACATACACTTTATCAAGCCCTCCGGCTGGACCACGTTTCAATTAAACAAAGTGAGTTAATTCTCTCTCTCTCTCTCTCTCTCTCTCTCTCTCTCTCTCTCTCTCTCTCTCTCTCTCTCTCTCTCTCTCTCTCTCTCTCTCTCTCTCTCTCTCTCTCTCTCTCTCTCTTAGCCACTCAGCTAACGTTAGCCACTATGGTGAGGAAAGGGGGGGGGGTATATTGAGGAGGCTTGACAACAGAGGTTGATAACTTCACATTTATTGGCAATTTGTTTCTTTATATCGCTTCCAGGTTCCAATCTCTGTCTCTATCTCTCTCTTGCTCTCTCTCTCTCTCTCTCTCTCTCTCTCTCGCTCTCTCTATGCTGTGTTTTGGTTGAACAAACAAATGAACTTCGTCGCGGGTGGATCATAATCAACCAGACAATGAATGGTAACTTGTTTAAAATGACAAGATATACAAATGTGTTCATTATTGATCAGAGATTACACATACTAGGCCTGATTGTGTAACGAATCGATTCCACGTGTGTGAGTGAGAGAGAGAGAGAGAAAGAGAGAGAAGGAGAGATAGAGGGGGATACTAATTAATTCCGCCCCCCCCCCCGTGAAGAAGTCACGAGCCGCCACTGCACGCAACAGAGTACCGTAGTATTCTGTGCAACGCGCCAGTCAAAATAAGTACATGCTTAACGGTCCGGTGAAAAACAATGAAAACCGGACATTTTCATGAATTTAGAAAACCCCCACCGGACACCCCGGACAGGGCATGCAAAGTGGACATGTCCAGGCAAAAGAGGACGTTTGGTCACCCTACATAACCATCAAGCGAACGTTAAAACTAGCCTTAACTAGCCCTGTGCTGTTATGTGCGTGTGTTATATACAGCTCTACCTTGAGAGTCAGTGGCAAAGTGAGGTGAGCAGTAACACCTTTGAGTCACAAACTGTTCTTCTTCACTGACTGGGCTGCCATCATGTTGAGTGTTACTTGGGCATTTAGCTCAGATTGTGGAGTTTCATGTTACTCTAAATACCGGAGCAGAGTGAATGACTTGATACCAGATGTGTCCTCTACACAGAACCAGAACGTCTCTGTGTTACAGCCACAGCCAGGGCCTTTCTCTCCCCTGTCTGTCACCAGGTCCCCGCTACCTTATATGGGTCTCTCCATGTTCCCACTTCACCCTCAGCCTGCCTACACACCTGAGAACCATCACAGAGCCAGGATAAGAGGCCTGCACCCCTGCTACTCCTGGTCCGAGTGTTGTTTTCACCTGCCTTGGTAGTAGGACCTTCTCTGGACCTCTAGTTAGCTGTTACACAATTCTGTGTTACTCCTTGTGTATTCTGTATGCTCAGTACTCTGCGTCGAACTTACCCTTGTTCTCCTGTGTGTAGGATCGCACACTTCCGACCTGCACCCCCACCTTTGGACCTCACCAGCCTGCACTATCCTGGGACCGCATGGACACACATCACCCGCCTGTATTCTCTCACTCCAACAATTGACTACCTGCCTTCCTTGTCATTCTCTGGGTTTCACATTAAATGCCCTAAACCACCTCATTCTACTGTGCCTTGTTTTCTGCTCTTGGGTACTCCCGTCACCCCCCATAACACTCTGATTCTCTATTGTGTCGCTATGTAATGTCTTGCACAAATGTCTTGTCAAAATCAATGGGGGTTTTAGTAATGACAAAATGTCAATTTACGCAACAAATTTGAATATAGCATGCATTGTTTTCGATGAGTGCATGGAGCATTTGGCCCTTGTCATGCGATAGCAATATGAATTGAGTTCACATGATGACGTAGCGGTGAGAGAGGATTAATTGCAGTTGGAATGAATGGGAGTCAATGGACCTGACATTATTTTTGGGTGCTGGGACTATTTATGTACTTATCTGAGGTGGTTTGAAAACGTCTCCAGCGTCTTTTACACTTGATTTTCCCAGTGGTTTGATAATGTTTATCAGGTGATCAGCTGGCAACCTGAAACCATATGGAACTAGTTGTATTGATCCATGTCATGAACTGATTGTACGTCAGATTGATGTTAAAATGCAAATATCAACTTTGAGCACTAGAGCACCAGCACGTCATGTATCCAATCAAGTGCATTCCACGTGGGGAAAAGGGAAGTAGGGAGGGGATACATGCATACAGCATGTAAACATTAAATAAATATTGGACCCGCAAAACATATTTCTTGATTGATCAAATGTATTAATCAAAAAAAAATTGGGAGGGAAAGCAATACTTTTATTCCACACTTTTCTAAAAGCTCTGTGGATCTGTTATATATACTGTATATGTATCAAACTTCGATGTCCCGAGGGAGTTTCGAACCCGGGTCTCCCACGCCGCGGGCAACAACACAGACCGCTATACCAAGAAGTAACCTCACTTCTTTGTACCGTGTCTATCTGTCTTTTGAGGATGTGAGAGTGAGTTTAACCCATAGCACCGCTACTCACCCCAGCCCTTCTTGACTGCGCTTCACGATACCATCCGTTACACTCACCCTCCTTAAACTCACTCCACTCCACCCAAGGCATCCGGGTCAGTCGGCACCATTGTAACGATTGTGACAACGTCACCTCAAACTTCGATGCCCCGAGTGGGAGTTGAACCCCGGTCTCCCACACCGCGGGCAGCAACACAGACCGCTATACCAAGAGGTGAATTCACTTGTTTGTACCGTGTCTATGCGTATATATATATATATATATATATATATATATATATATATATATATATATATATATATATATATATATATATATATATATATATATAAATAAAGAGATTACTCTACATAACATTTTTATATATAGCACCTTTAATATATAGTTAGTTTATCACATTTAGTTTATCGTAACACATTTTGCAACCGGACGAGATTTGGCACCGCACCGCTTCACTGCCGACATCCTCTCCATTCGTCCGCTGCCTTCTTGGAACTACATTCCTTTTTTGGACCAGGGCCTCATCCACCAGCCCTGTCGACGTCTAAAACCAGACCCCTGTGTCATACCATTGGGAAAATTGTTTAACGCGTCATTCCTAAAGAGAGCCCTTATCTCCTGAAACAGATACAAAACGACATTGCAGCAGAAATATAATCACCTAACTCTCTCTCTCTCCGTTTTACAGATGTGATGGTTGTAATAAGAGGTTCGCCGTTACAACACTCCTTTGTTTTTAGTTTTTTTCTACATTTTTATCTCTGCCATCTACCCCTCCCCTTCCACCTTCATCAGATGTTACGGACACCAGATCCACCGCCACCACCCCCCTCTCTCTCTCTCTCTCTCTCTCTCTCTCTCTCTCTCTCTCTCTCTCTCTCTCTCTCTCTCTCTCTCTCTCTCTCTCTCTCCTCCCATCCTCGCATTCCTCCCGCAACCTGATTATTCCTCAGCTCTTTGATAAGTGACTGCCTGGTTTGAAGGGGGAGAGAGCAGCGAGGAGAGAAAAAAAGGAGAAAAATTAAACCCATCACAGTCGTTTATGGCGGTGACCTTTTCCCCGTGCCGACCCGGGCGCTTTATTATACGTCTTTTCCGCCTCAGGACTCATTAGGAACGTCAGCGCTCTGCTGGCATGTGGAATTCTTCACACACGCGCGCTGCGCGGCACACACACACACACACACACACACACACACACACACACACACACACACACACACACACACACACACACACACACACACACACACACACACACACACACACACACACAGTTGCAGACGCACACTTTAACACATGGAAACAGGCACATATATACACTCATATGGACATACAGACAGATGTGACAGACATGTTCACACATACACACACACACACCACACATGTACAGTCACACGTGCACACACACACACACACACACACACACACACACACAGACACACACACACACACACACACACAGACACACACACACACACACACAAACACACACACACACACACACACACACGTGCACTTCAGTCACTCATACTGAAAGATACACACTTGCTACCCACTCTCACATACCTAGGCTGCATGTGCAATGCATGCTCAAATCCACACACTCACACACATAGACACTCTCAAGTGCACACACGTGCACATAAACTCATGTGTACACACAGACACACACCACATGCACAGTCACACATGCACACACACACATGCACAGTCCGTCACTCATACTGAAAGATACACACGACTTGCACCCATACTATCACATACATAGGCTGTACGTGCACACTCAAAATTAACACACTCATGTACATACAGTACACAATCTCAAGTGTGCACACATGCACATAGACTGACATGTATACACACACGCACACACTTTAATCGTGCACACACTCTCACACATGCACACATGCACACACACACATTCCATGCTCTGTGGCGGTTATTAGTCTGGCACAAGAGCAGGGTGACATCACCAGCCAGGCGGTGGTAAACACGGCTGATTGGTGGACAGCCCCGGCTGCCAAGAGGGGGGGGGGGGGGGGGGGGGGGGAGTCAGTGTTGGTGGTCTGTGGTCTCTCGCCCATCGTCCTGCCCAAGGGCGACTTTAACTAAATAAGTGCACTTCTCTCCCTCTCTCCACCGTGGGCGAGCGAGCATGTGTGAAACTGGTGGGATTGATTAGGGGGGCATGTGGTCTTGTTTGTGTTTGTTTGACTAGAGCCAACTCACTTCCCAAATCCATTCTAACATGACAACTGTGTCTTGTAGACGTTTGGATTTCCTACAGGTAAATACGTGGTCGGGCGTATGTTTGGGCCTCCAAAGTGAAACGCGTGTGACAGCTGGCATGCTGTTTTATGTCGGGTTTGTGCGTGTGGGTCCGCGACTCCGTGTGCATGCGTTTGTGTGTATGTGTGCGTGTGCGCATGTGTGTGCGTGTGCGTGCGTGTGTGTGTGTGTGTGTGTGTGTGTGTGTGTGTGTGTTCAAGTTTCAAGTTTCTTTAATAATTGTCATACAGAAGTACAGAATACTTTTATACAAAATGCTTCTTACTGTTACGCTCCAGAGACTGTGCTAGACAAGATAAGTATGAAATAAAATAGTATAGCATGTAAAATAGAAGTAAAAATAGAGGTCACAGTGTTCAGTATAGGTACAATGTTCGATGCAGAATAGAAGTAACTGAGTTACCATACAATATACAATATACTATGCAATGTACTAATATACAATACTATATAGTGCAAAGCAGAAATGGGATGAGGTACAATTTAGGTACAATTTACAGTAAGGTGTACGAGTTGTAGTGCAAATCCTTTACCAATAAATATAAAGTGTGTTTAGGTGATCTAAAGTGTGGAGAGTGGGTGCTGCCGTGTGTTGTTTGTTTAAAGTAAGTGTGTGCGTGTGGGTGTGTGTGCTGTGTGGGTGTGTGTGCTGTGTGCATTTGATGGTTGTTGCATAGTGTTTATTGTTCGTTGAGCAGCCTGATGGCCTGGGATAGAAGCTTCTTCTGAGTCTTTCTGTGCTCGCCTTAAGACTCCGGTATCGCTTGCCTGACTGCAGCAGTTAAAAGAGGCAGTTGTTCGGGTGGCTGGAGTCCTTGATGATTCTCTTAGCCTTACCCCTGCACCGCTTGTTGTAAATGTTCTGGAGGGTGGGAAGCCCCCCTCCAATTGTGCGTTCGGCTGAACGTGTCACTCTTTGTAGTCTGCTACGGTCTTGTGCAGTGCTATTCCCAAACCAGGAGGTGATGTTGCCAGTCAGGATGCTCTCTATTGTACATGAGTAGAAGTTCTTAAGGATCTTCTGACTGACTTGGAACTTCCTTAGGCGCCTGAGGAAGTAGAGGCGTTGTCGTGCCTTCTTCACAACACTGTCAATGTGTGTGGTCCATGTCAAGTCCTCGGATATGTGGGCTCCGAGGTACTTGAAACTGTTCACTGTGTGTGTGTGTGTGTGTGTGTGTGTGTTGGCATGCAGTGTAACACAGATCAAAACCTATATATCTGTGAAAGGTCGTTCAGCATAAAATCCTTGTTTTCATGTCCATTCATGTGGGTAATTTGAATGGGTTTCATACCAGGATTGAAACCCACAGTAGATATTTGTTGATTTCTTAACCCTCGAGTCAAAACCCACTACCTGTCTCCCTAGTGACCGAAACTGCGATCTCAGTAAAAACATATATTTTTCATGTATTGTTCAAATATCGAAGAATACCTTGGCACCGCTTGCAGTAGCAGCTATTACAGAGAATAGTCCTTGTGGGAACGATGGTACGTAGAGAGCGTTCTTTAACGTCACCGTACGGCGGCGCCCCTTACCATACCTGTGCGTCTCCCCTCTCTTGTGCCAATCCGTAGGTGCGTCTCCCGTCCGCCAGCTCCATGCTGTGCCTCTCCGGGTGGAAAGTGTTGTCAAAGTTCTTGAACCGACTCCTGTCGTTGATGATATGGGACGACGCACCTGTGTCCACGATCAGTCCCCTTCTCTGGGCCCGCTGCAGCTGGGCCGGTCCGGCGGTGCCCGCCGTCCGCGGCCCGAAAGCGCAGTCTTCTTGTCCCGTTATTCTCCGGGCGTCGTCTCGATCCGTCTCACGTCGACCGTCACCGCCATCGTGTCCGCTGTCGTCATACTGTCCACAGCCGTCTTCTTGTCCGTAGCCGCCATTTTGTCCGTGGCCTCCGTCTCGTTCATGGCCGCCGTCTCGTCCGTAGCCGCCATTTCGTCTGTAGCCGCCATTTTGTCCGTGCGCGTATCGCGCGCTCTGGTCGTGTTTCTTCATGCACGCTCTATCTGTGTGCCTCGTGGATTTGCAGAAGCTACACCAGACAGTCTTTGTGCAGTCGCTTCTCCGATGGCCTTTATCTCCGCATCGCCAACACGCCAGTTCCGTCGTGGTCCTGGTTCTCTCCCTTGGCGTCGCTCGGGCCTTTAGCACCCTCTCCCCCTCCTCTATGGCGGCTGGGTGGGTGTCTTCTGAGGCCTCGAAGTTCCTTAACTTAGCCTTGAACTGTCCCAATGTCATGTCCATTGAACCGTGTGTTACCAGGAGTGTGAACGGTTTGTACAGTTCCGGTAGTCCTCTCATTATCATCGCCATCATTAGCCCATCGCTTGGTGCTTCTCCGGCACTCCTCAATGGCGTCGTGATCTGGTCCGCTCTGTTGACGTATTCGGCCACAGTCTCTGTGGGCCCCTTCCTCAGGCCTGTTAGTGCTATGTAGAGAGCCACGACTCTGGGTCTTCCTCGCCCTATGTAATGCTCTCTCAATACCTCTAGGCTTTCTCGGCCTCTGTCTTTAGTGTTGCGGAATATCAGCCCCAAGCTGGGGTCGTCGAGCAGCGGCGCTAACTCACAGTACGCGTTTGCGTTATGCTGGTCGTCCAGGGCTTGCTCTTCCTCCGTCAGTTCTCCCGTGGGGGCTGCCAGGATCGTCTCCTTCAGTCCCGCTCCGTGCATGCAGCATAGCATGCGCTCTTCCCAGAGCTCATAGTCCTCTGCTTTTCCATTGAATGTCGCCATTTGCCCCTTCTCTTGTTTTCCATCCTCTTCATTAGTGGTATGCTTAGCTTTTGCTCTTGTTGGCCTAGCGTCTAGCCACTCGGTGCTCCCGGCGCTAACCTAGCCTATACTTCAGCTAAGCTTGCTACAGTACCCTTATTATTTCATCCCGGTGTTATCTGGGCCCATAACATGATTCGGCTATAGGGCGACAATAATGTGGTCAAGAGGCATGGTTTCTATCTTGAGCCTTAACTGCCGTGGTTTATTTATTCACATGAAGAGCAGCAGTTCTACAGGTCTTCTCTCACTGAGAGACATGGGGAGAGAGAGAGAAGTGGGAGGAGACATAGCTACTTATACTCGCCACCTGGTAGTACTCCTGAGTGTCTCCGCCTAGGGCGCCCTCTAGTGGACACAGTTATATATGCAGGTAAACAGTCACTAGTGCGAACAGTTATATATGCAGTTAGACAGTTACTAACAATCCTACACAGAACCTCTGCCTTCAACACATACATCTCCATAAATGTTCAGGGGGGAGGGAATAAGTGCTTACCCTACAGACCCCAAGAAGTGCTGTATATTCTGTATTGTTTAATATAAATGCCTTTTTTATTTCAATCCCGATTTGTATTTGAGATTCCCAAATCCCATCAGACTTGACTTATTCGTGTCCCTCAGTGAGTGTAATACCAGCATTCAACTGTATGCGCCACAGCGGTTTCTATCATCATCATCATCACCACCCACGCTATGCATAAAATATATAGATCCACGGAGAGGCACGCTGAGGAGGCCGTGCAAACTGCAATGGAATACGGGGCATCTCTCTCTCTTTACCTAATATTTTGATTCTATCCTGACATCTTTCAGTTGGAAGGGCAATCTATATGCGCAACGCGCATTAAATCAAATGGCACTTTTTTATGAGGCTCAAAAGGGCAGGTGCTCGAGTACCCCTTGGGCTCTATGTGTGCACGTGCCTGCATCGGACGGCCCAACAAAGGGCCGTCACGCACTTGTGCGCACCACTTTGCCCTCGTCTGTCGGCTCCAGGCTGCGTTTCTCCCGATCATTAAATACATTGTTGGAAAGTTGAATTTGCCGCTTTTCGATTGTCACCACACTCGACCTATTGCATGCAACCATTCTTGAATTACAAGATGAAACAGCCATTTTGGATAATCATGTCAAATTTTTACCGGTAGGCCTACACACATTACAAAAACCCATAGTCGAGCAGGCCGTACGCGGAGCAGACTCTGCGTATGTCCCGTCCGTGCGGACTCAAAGCGGACTCCAAGTGCGAAGCTCCAATTTTCTAATGCGCGGACGTCCGCGCTGCTAGCTTGGTGTCACACAAAGCGCTGCTCTGCGTTTTGGTTGACATTGACCTGCATTTAATGTGACACCGATCTGCATTTTACTCTGAACACTCGCTCCGTGCCAAGTGAGAGTAGGGCAGGATCATGATTAAATTGGTAGGATTGGTCCGGTAAAACGTTGGCAGGTAGATGGAGCTAAATTTAGTTTTACTATCGCTAATCGTCATCCATTCCAATTCCTATACATTTGGACCATGTCTTTTTTCATCATCTGAGGAAACTTGCAAAGTTTGAATGGCTTTTCTAAATGAAGTGTGTAAAACTGCCAGTTTTATTTCGAAATATTGGAAACAGAGATAACCTACTCTTTATTTTGACATTGGATGACGACGACATGAGAGAAGTCTAAAAAGCGTGGGAATTTTTTTTTTAAACTGGCGCGAGACATGTAGGAAAATTGGTACGCTGAGGTCCACTCGACTTCTTCTTCTTTCGTGTAACGTCAGAGGTCCAACTCCGTATCTTGTAGCCATGCCCTTAACTCTGGTCCCACATCAAAGAGGCTGGCTTCCGAGGGTGGTTTGTATAGGGGGCAGATGGTCAGGATGTGGTCAACAGTCTGCTCAGGGTCTCCACACTCACATGCAGCGCTGTCTGCCAGGCCCCACTTCTTTAATGATGCTTTAAAGCGACCAACCCCAGATCTTAAACGGTTCAGCAGAACCCATTGCCGGCGTGGAAGATCGTCTCCTGTGGCACCATCTCCTGGATCCCAGATGTGGTGGTGGATACGGGTTGGCCCAGCACTCTCCCACTCTCTCTTCCAGGCTGCCGCCAGCCATCCATTTCTGGATAGGTCCTCAGTGGTGGAACGGAGCATCTCTTGTGCCACCTTGTTGTAGGGGTGGCGAGACTTGAGTCTGCTCATAGGTGCTGTTGTTGTTGTGGTGTTGTGTAGGATGTGCCAGTCATGCTTCACTGCCTTCCTTGCTAGGGCGAGAGTGGCAGCCTCTCGTCGTAGGCCAGCTGGTGCGATTCCTGCAAGGACTGGCAGCAGGAAGACGGGTGTAGCCTTCAGGCATCCAGTGATGATCCGGAGGGCGTTGTTAGTAGCCGCATCAACTTTTTTAACGTGTGGTGTTACGGACTGTGTCCTTATGTGTATATATATAGGAGTAATGTATGTTATCTGTTGTGTATATAGGCATGTTTTGTTTGTTTTTGTCTTGTCTCCCTCTTGTGTCTACATATCCCCAGGTTCCCAGTTGCAGCAGCAGCTGGTCAATCACCCACTCACCCCGGTGCAGCGGCAGCTGAGACTCGTTCTGCAATCAACATCCACTCCCTTCATAATACCCTTTGTGTTTCAGTGTTAGTTAGCTCCCTGGTTCGTTTGGTCTGTGTTGGTGGTAACTATGGCTCTAGTGTGTTGGTGCTTTTGTAGGTAGAGCTCTCTGGTTCATTGATGTGGTAAAGTAGAGCTCTTGGTGTCTTTGTACACACTCTTTGTTACACACTCTCTTTTGTGGCTTTTGGTAATAGAGCTGAGGCTCTTAGGGTACATTTGTGTCAGAGCTGGTAAAAGCTTAATTGGAGCTAATTCTGTGTGAGAGCTAATCAAAGCTCTGTGTGAGCTCATTGTGTGTGAGAGCTGGTCAAAGCTCTAGTTATTTGGGCCATTGGTCTATATAGCATTGTATCTTTTTGTGTTGTTGTACATTTCTGTACTAATCCTTTGTATATTTGTTTGTCACCCAGCCTATGGTGATTGTGTTGTTTCTAACCTTTTGTTTCGCACACAGGGACATTGAGGGCAGAAAGATACCCTGGGGTCTACATCTGCATCACGTAGGAGAACTACTGTTAAAGACACCAGCTTAGAGTGAGCACCACCTCCTGTACTTTGGGGCGTCCGCGCCTGTAAAGGGGGGGGGGGGGCTTTTGTTTCATTTTGATATTATTTGGTGCTCACTGGTAGGTCCTCTTTGCTCTCTGTGTTGCTGATCTCATTTGTGTAAAATAAATATTGTTATTTTACAATCCGTCTATGGTGTTTTGTGTCACTGCATCCTCACCTATCCTGTCTGTGGCCTAGTGTTGCGTCTCCCCACGGGGGCACGTAACATAAATGGGGGCTCGGTAGTTGGGCGGCGGACATTTGGTGTTGGTGTGCGGTGGGCACGTTGCTTGGTTTTGGTTTTGGGTGGTGGTTTATTAGGTGTGTTTTTGGTGTGTGTGTGCACTGGTCTGGGTTGGGATGTCGTCTTTTGGGGTGGAGGAGTTCCTGGGTGATCCCTCTGTTGATCGTTTGGATCAGTGTAGGAGGGAAGACTTGTTTGCCATCGCCTCGCATTTTCAGGTCGCCCTTTCTAAAAGTTTGGCAAAGGCTGACCTGAGAGAAGAGGTGGTGCGCATATTGGTGTGGAACAAGGTGCTCGGTGTCGGTGAGGGAGCGTCTTTTGTTTCTTCCCCTCTAGTCACAGACGAGGAGGGCGAGGAACCTCCGGTGGTAGACCCGGTTCAAGACGGGGTAGAGGATAAGCCTCCCCTTTCGGGTGTCACGTCTCCAGTGCACGGACGTGCAGCATCTTTCCCTAGTGGGAGTGCTGAGGAGGCCAGTCTAAAATTGAGTTTAGCACGGTTGCAGTTTGAGGAGAGGAAGGAAGAGAGGGAATATAGTCACAGGTTAGCTATTAGGAAAATGGAGCTGGACACTGAGAACCACCGGATGGACGCTGAAATTAAGATGAAGCAGCTGGAGCTTGAAGCTGCTAAAATTGGGAGTCCTGCTCAACCCTCTTCCACGGCTGTGGGGGCTTACGATGTGAGTAGACTGATTTCTTTAGTACCTCAATTTCGTGAGGCGGAGGTAGACTCCTATTTTAATGCTTTTGAGCGGGTGGCTACGTCTTTAAAGTGGCCTAAAGAGGTCTGGGCTCTCTTTAAGCTAACGGGAAAAGCCCAGGAAATTCTGTCTGCCCTCCCTCTGACTGACAGTTTGTCTTATGACATAATTAAGACGGCTGTACTTCGAGCATATGAGTTAGTGCCAGAGGCATATAGGCAAAAATTCCGAGCTCACAGAAAGTTACCTGGCAGTACTTTTGTGGAGTTCGCTCGTGAGAAGGAATCCCTATTTCATCGGTGGTGCAGGGTTTGTGATGTAGCTGATTTTGATTCTCTGTCTGAGTTAATGTTACTGGAGGAGTTTAAAGGTAGTCTGTCTGACCGTTTGGCTACATATTTGAATGAGCAAAAAGTGGGTACGTTGGCTCAGGCTGCAGTGCTCTCTGACGAGTTTGTGCTGACCCATAGGCAAACGTTTGGTACTCTCCGACATGAGAGTAGGACCTTTTATCCCTCTGCTCACACTCCAGCTAGGTCACATATTAGTCCGCCGCAGATCCGCCGCAGTGGCTATGTTGGACAGACTAGTCCGCCCCGCTCAGTGTCTCCCCGCTACAAGGAGGAGCGGGAGTGTTTTTACTGTCATCAAGTGGGCCATGTAATAAGTGACTGTGTTGTTCTGAGACGCAAGGAGCAGTCTCAGACAGATGGACGACCTAAAGCGGTTGGTTTGGTCCAGACAGTGTGTGACGTCCCAGGTCCCAGTTACGATCCGTTTATGTCGGACGGGTTGGTCTCGCTCAGTGGCAGTGAGTTGGACCAGCGTCCAGTACGCATACTGCGGGATACTGGGGCAGCACAGTCATTCATCATATCAGACATGTTACCATTTTGTGATGAGTCATCGACTGGCTCTAGTGTGTTGGTGCAGGGGATCGGCATGGGCTTTGTGTCGGTGCCCCTCCATCAGATACATTTAACCTGCGGGTTGGCAAAGGGGGTGTTCAAGGTGGGCGTGCGCCCATCATTACCAGTGGGAGGTGTCACCTTTTTGTTAGGTAATGACATCGCTGGTGGCAGACTTATGCCATGTGTTTTGGATCACCCTAATGTTTTGTGCCCTGATGTGTTTGCTCCGTTTCTCCCAGATGTGCCGGTGTGTGCGATCACCCGTGCTCCACAACCTGTAGTTGTGACGAGTGACAGGGGGACAATTCGACGGGGAACACTAGCCTCTGAGGCACCACGGTTACCCAGGACTTGTGGTAAGCTGGTGGTTGCCCAGAGTGAAGACGCTGGGTTGGGCACATGTTCGTTTACTGCTCCTGCTCCAGGGTTAGCTGGAAGCAGAGAGGTGGTCAGTTCGGTGGTGAAAAGCATTCGGTCAATGGGCGGTCCTTTGTGGCTGTTGAAGCAGCTGATGGGAGAGACTCTTCACAACAAACCTCAGGTGAGGGGTTTGTTGTCTTGTGTATGCAGGCTTGTAAAGTGGCTGCAGGAGGCTAGGGCTGTCTCTGAGGGGGGTCTCTCTGCTGCTCAGCGTATTGTAACGCTGCGTTTTGTGCTGTGCTGTGTGGACTTTCTCACATTGTATTGTGTATTTTACTTTGTGAGGAGGAAAAGGGCAGCAGTCTGCCATTGTGCATTTTAACCATGAACCGTCCCTCTGTTTTCTTTTTGTGAGGTGCCTTCTCAGACCACGGTCTTAAATCTTTTGATGTTGGTGTTGGGTCTGCTGTACCCCTGGACATTTTGTGTCAACAGCACCCCTGATCATGTCAAATGCTACCAAGAGAGGTATGAAGAGGCGGAAGGTGATGGTCTGTTTGGTTGGTGGCAGTGGTGGATGTTTTGTTTTGTGTTATGATGTGTGTTCTTTGGGAAAACTGATGGGGTACTTGGGTGTTGTGTTGTCGCCAGCCATGGGCTGACTCTTTATGGGGGGGAGTGTTACGGACTGTGTCCTTATGTGTATATATATAGGAGTAATGTATGTTATCTGTTGTGTATATAGGCATGTTTTGTTTGTTTTTGTCTTGTCTCCCTCTTGTGTCTACATATCCCCAGGTTCCCAGTTGCAGCAGCAGCTGGTCAATCACCCACTCACCCCGGTGCAGCGGCAGCTGAGACTCGTTCTGCAATCAACATCCACTCCCTTCATAATACCCTTTGTGTTTCAGTGTTAGTTAGCTCCCTGGTTCGTTTGGTCTGTGTTGGTGGTAACTATGGCTCTAGTGTGTTGGTGCTTTTGTAGGTAGAGCTCTCTGGTTCATTGATGTGGTAAAGTAGAGCTCTTGGTGTCTTTGTACACACTCTTTGTTACACACTCTCTTTTGTGGCTTTTGGTAATAGAGCTGAGGCTCTTAGGGTACATTTGTGTCAGAGCTGGTAAAAGCTTAATTGGAGCTAATTCTGTGTGAGAGCTAATCAAAGCTCTGTGTGAGCTCATTGTGTGTGAGAGCTGGTCAAAGCTCTAGTTATTTGGGCCATTGGCCTATATAGCATTGTATCTTTTTGTGTTGTTGTACATTTCTGTACTAATCCTTTGTATATTTGTTTGTCACCCAGCCTATGGTGATTGTGTTGTTTCTAACCTTTTGTTTCGCACACAGGGACATTGAGGGCAGAAAGATACCCTGGGGTCTACATCTGCATCACGTAGGAGAACTACTGTTAAAGACACCAGCTTAGAGTGAGCACCACCTCCTGTACTTTGGGGCGTCCGCGCCTGTAAAGGGGGGGGGGGCTTTTGTTTCATTTTGATATTATTTGGTGCTCACTGGTAGGTCCTCTTTGCTCTCTGTGTTGCTGATCTCATTTGTGTAAAATAAATATTGTTATTTTACAATCCGTCTATGGTGTTTTGTGTCACTGCATCCTCACCTATCCTGTCTGTGGCCTAGTGTTGCGTCTCCCCACGGGGGCACGTAACATGTGGGCTTCTGCTCCAGACTGGGGCACAGTACTCTGCTGCCGAGAAGACCAGGGCTTGGGTGGATATCCGAAGGGTCTTGGCAGTGGCTCCCCAGGTTGTACCTGCGAGGCGTCGGATCAGCGCAACCCTTGATGTTGTCTTTGCCCTGACATCTTCGAGGTGTTGTTTGAAGGACAGTGTCCGATCCAGACGCACGCCAAGGTATTTAGGGGCTTGCTGGGACTCCAGACGCTTGTGGTCAGCATATACCTCCAGTTCCCTCTTGGCGTCTCTGTTGCAGAGATGGTATGCTGCTGAAACGGTCTTGCTGGTGCTGAGCTGTAGGCGCCACTTTTGTAGATAGGCTACTAGGATGTCCATGTCTTGGTTAAGACCGTCCTCCAGTGCCTTCCATGTGGGTCTTCTCAGCATGATGGCAAGATCGTCCGCATAGCCGTACTTTCTGGATGCTGTGACTGGGAGATCGTAGATGTAAATATTAAACAGCACCCCTGTGGGACACCGTTCCTCAGTCTTCTGAGCCTGCTGCGCTGGCCATCGCTGGTGTGTAGGACAAAACTGCGGTTAGACAACATCTCCATGATAAACTTCACCATATGCCGATCAGGTACCATCCTCATCAGCTTCAGGTGGAGTCCACGGTGCCAGACAGTATCGTATGCGGCAGTCAGGTCCAGGTACACTACCCCTGCTTTCTCATTAGCCTGGAAGCTGTCCTCGATGTCTTGAGACAGTAGTGTTACCTGGTCCACTGTTGATCTACCACGTCGGAAACCGGCCTGTTCCTGTGGGAGCTGTGTGTCAATTATTGGCTCAATGAGACATGTAGGAAATTGGTACGCTGAGGTCCACTCGACTATGAAAGCTCAAAGAGTCCGGAGTCCAGTCCCTGTACGTTCCGCTCGACTATGGGAGGGTGTTTAGGGCTATGGAACCGTTATGTTTTCCAGCTCCTACAAATGTAAGTAGATAACACGTTCAAACCTCTGTTTAATTTCATTAGCACTCAAAGTGATTATTCTTTATTGCGTAAGAAACTTCAGAATGTGCTTCACAACATTTTAAAACATCAGTAAAAATACAAGAAATAAAACATGTAAAGAGAAGAAAAAACAATAAAATTAGCTAAAACAACAGAATAGACAACAAAAAAATGAAAAATGAAAAGACATAAAGAGAAAGAAACGGCTATGGATGTTTAATAAGCCTGCCTGTAGAAGTATGTTTTTAGCTGCCTTTTAAAAATGAGCTCTGAGGGAGCGGTTTTCAGGTTTAAGGGGATGGCGTTCCAGAGCCTATGGGGCAGTCACTGCAAAAGCTCTGTCCCCTTTGGTTCTGAATCTGGTCCTGGGCACCACCAGGAGCTCCTTATGGGATGGCCGCAGTGACTGGCTGGAGGAACGTGGATGGATGAGCTCGTTAATGCAGGGGGGGGCTTTCCCATGGAAGGCTCTGTAGGCGAACACCAGGACCTTGAAATTGATCCTGGAGTTTACCGGGAGCCAGTGCAGGGAAGCAAGGAAGATGAAGATGATAGCCAGTTATAATGGACTGGACTACATGGACTGCTGCCTCAAGCTGGAGAACTAACGGCTGCGGAACTTGAGAACTGTTAGGAATGTCCGACCTCTGACCACTAAGTGTGTCTGACTCTTAACCACCAAAACCTGCACAGAAGATAACATATATTATGCCAGTTAGGGTACAGACCCTCACTTTGCACCTTTGTTTACACTGTTTATCTGGAAAAAAAAAATTTACATTCAGATTTAATTTGATTGCCTATATTTATGTCTGTACCTCCCCTCCGCCCTCCCCCATGCTGCTATGATGCCCAGATTTCCCCAATAGAATAGAAGTGGATCAATAAAGGAGCATCTTATCTTATCCCTTCTTATCTTATCTTATTTTATCTTATCTTATAATGTTACTGCAGATGACAAAACAAAGAGGTGGCTATACTTGACTATACCTCTTTTGTCAGAACTAGTCCAGATACAGACCAGATATCATAATGCACCAGGTCTTTCTGAGGCATTTTCACACAGCTTTTTCATTGTTTTTATATGAAACGCCATCCTCCGGTGCTAACGGTGAGCTGTGCTTGTTGTGCGCATCAAAGTAGAAAGCTACTTTTACATGGGAAACTGCAAGCAAAACTGCTTTATAGACCAGGGCCCTCATTTATCAATGGTGCCTACGCACAGATGTGCGTAAACCGTGCGTACGATAATTTCTAAGCAAAGTGTGGGACTTGGGATCAACATGAACATGTGCTTGAGATTGTGCGTATATCTACGCACAGCTCAGACCGTGCGTAAATGGCGCCCAGCGGTAGAATAAGAAAACTGCAACACGTAAAATAAGCTTTCATGCATTCGTTTCAACACCGATGTGTTCGGTATGACCCGTAATTCATTATAATTAATTGTAAAATAATGACATTAGTGTAATTATTGTCAAACCCTATAAATAGCATTTGTAATTGCCATCCGAATGAATGCATCATGGTTTATCGTTGCATTTGGCTGATAAGTCATTGCAGGACCCAGGCCTAATTTTATTTAATCAACCATCTACATACTGTAACTTTTCAGTGCACATTTTTATTTACATTGTGACAACAGCCTACAGTATGTGTGAGCTCCCGCACAGACGTGATAGAATTCAAGTTCAAGTTTTTATTGATCACATTGGCAGGCTACACATGGCGTACACTCTTAAAAAAAAATGTATTTTTACGGGACTTTCAATGTATTATTTTACAGATTACTTTTGTTTTTCTACTTTAAGTGTAAATCCCATAAAAATACAGGAAATTCCATAAAAATACAGTAAATAACCTTTAATACAAATATTAACCATTAAATAAAGGTTGTAATCTGTAGATTGATTTAATAAGAAATTATCTTTTTTTTACAGGATTATTCCATTGCTTAATTGTCTTGAATGTTAAATTACATGTAAAACACCTAGAATATACATCATTTTACTGTATGTGAAAATAAGGCAACTTTCTGTTTTTTTGCTGTTAAACTTTAAATGTAATGTTAAATAATGTTAAAAAAGAGAATAATATAATTAAAAAACAGTAAAAACCTTCAGTTATTCTACAGGTAATTCTTTTTAAATACATGTATTTGCTTAATTGTGTTGAATGTTAAATTACATTGAATTGTATGTAAAAACACATAAGATACTCATCATTTTACTGAATGTGAAAATAAGGCAACTTTCAGTATTTAAAAAAAATACGATCAAACTCCTTCAATAAAGTGACAGAACTTAAAGTTCAGCAGTGAAACACTGTTATTTCACAGGTTTTTCCTACATTTATGATGAAACACCTTCAATTAAGTGACATAACGATAGGTTATGTAGATAACCTAGTTATATTAGTATAGGCTAAGCTCCCGCTCTGAGCCTTACGAGATACTCTATATCGCCTGTGATACCTAATGTATCTCCCACGAACAAAAACACATGCACCCCACCTGTATGGGGCCCCGCCCCTTATGGTGGTACCACCCATATAATCATGACTCTGGTCATGACACACCCTTCCTCGCCAAAAACCCGTCCCAGGAAAAGATCCCTCAAGAGGGAACTCAGGGCGCGCAGAGCGGGAGCTTAGCCTATACTAATATAACTAGGTTATCTACATAACCTATCGTTATATTTCGTATGGCATCGCTCCCGCTCTGAGCCTTACGAGATAATGGGGAAGAGCGGGTGCGAGACCCGACAGATGTACCCCCTGAGGACCCGTAAGCCCACATCAAGGGGTGCGGGGAGCCCTGTCACCCCATCCTTCCTAACGAAGGGGGGGCGCAGTCAACTCCACCTGAATGCGAACAAGAGGGAGCCAGAACCCCTTGAACACACCGTACAGGCGGAACCACGTGTGACTCAACACACTGCGGCCCATACCCATACACTCCTGCTACCCGACCAAAGGACGGGAAGCAGGAAAGGCCACAGACCCCAGAACCGCCTGGGAGACAGAACCCCCGGTCATGTCCATGAGGAAAAACCTTACAAAGGAGCCCGGGGAGGACCATGAAGCTGCAGCACAGATGGCCCCCACCGAGGCCCCACCCAGGAGAGCGGCAGAGGCAGCCACCCCACGAGTGGAGTGCGCCCTGACGCCCCCAGGGGGATCCTGCCCAGCCAGCGTGTAGCAGAGGGTAACACCCTCGCACAACCAATGGGACAGGCGCTGCTCCGACAGTGCCTTACCAGCACGAGCCCCACCGTAACAGACAAAAAGCTGGTCGGTAACCCTGAAATCCTGAGTACGGCTGAGGTAAATCCCCAAGCACGGACTGGACATGACAGGTGAAGGCCCGCATCTAACCCACCAGTGTGAGGAGGAGGACGAAACGCCTGAACCACAATATCCCGGGAGCGGAAGGAACTCCGGATATTCTTAGGCACGAAAGCAGGATTAGGTCGCAGAGTGACACCGCAATCGGTCCGAAAAGACAGGCACTCTGGACGTACCGAGAGAGCACAGAGCTCACCTACGCGTTTAGCGGAAGTGACAGCCAGAAGGAACGCGGTCCTGAAGGACAGCTGTCCCAACGGCGCCCGCTCGAGCGGCTCAAACGGGGCCAAGGACAACCGACCGAGGACCAATTGAAGATCCCAAGTCGGAGCCAAGGAGCGTTGCACCGGCTTAATGCGTCGAGCGCCAAGCAGGAAACGCTTCACAAGAGGGTGGCTGAACAAGACATCCCCTCAAACCCCTCATGATAGGAGGATATAGCTGCTGCATATACCCTCACCGTCGAAGCCGACAGTCTATCAAGGAGAGACTGGAGGTAACTAAGGACAGCAACCAGGGGGCAGGAGACTGAGTCCTGGCCCCCCGCCTTACACCACACTTGGAACATACGTCATCTGCCCGCGTAAGCGCGACAGTGGAGGGAGCATGCGCATTCCATATGGTAACACCATCAGGATCAAGGACCTGCGCCCCTCAACGTACCCGTCCCAACAACTGACCTAACAGATGTATGGGGAAGAATCCCTGGCGGCACGGCATCGGTCCCAGACCTGCCTGGCCATGTCCAGACGCAATCCTCACCCGTCAGGATGAGGGCCGCCCCGCGACAGTACACCTGCACCCACATTCTCCCTGCCGGGGATGTGGGGAGCCCTTAGGCCGCGCAGATGGAGGACGCCCATAGCCAGCCGCCCGCCGCCTGGTGCAGACAGGGGGAGCGTACTCCTCCCTGTCTGTCGATACACGACACTGACGTCGTATCGTCCGTCCTGATCAACACCATTTGTGGACCAGAAGGACCGCTTTCAACACCAACACATTGAACGTAGCGCAGACCGGGCAGCATGGTTTGCCAGCTGCCCCCTACTGCGTTGGCCCGACGCGTCACCAGCGAGGGAGGCGTCGGTGAAAACGCGACGTGAGACAGCGCCGTAACCGTCCTAGGACGGAACCTCCCGAGCGTGTTGACAACACGCTCTGAGATGGATGCCCATAGCCCTCCAACCGTTGACTGGGAAGAGGAATACTCTACATCCAGTCTACAGCAACCCCAGGCTGGTAGAGACCTGCCTGGTACGAGACCTGACGATCCACCTTGACCGCGAAGGACCAGAACGCCATCAGGGCAGAACACTCCGTAACCCCGGATGACGCAGAGGCCCCAGTGCGGCCTCCACGCACTTGGTGAAGATGCGGGGAGCCAGAGAAAACCGAACGGCAGCCTCTGGTACTCATACGCTAACCCTGCAAAGGAAGCGTAGGTAAGCCCTAGGATGGAAGATCGGGGATGCGCATACGCATCCTACAGGTCTATGGAGGAGAACCAGACCCCCACCTGACAGTGTTCAACAGGTAGGAGACGATCCAAAAAATGCTGAACCTTCCCATGGGACAGGTCCAGCATGGGTCTTACACCCCTCCCTCCCGACTTCTCAGGCAGAGAACACCGGGAGGAGAACGCCACGACGATGGCTTGCTTCGTCCACAGAGATTGGATCTCGTCGACCAGAGCTGTCCCTGCTGGAGACCCCGACAACAGGGTCTGTACCAAACCTGAAAACGGGTGGGGTTGTGTAAACACAAGTCCCCGCCTCACCGTTCTCTCCATCTACCTCGACATATGGTACTGCCGTAGTCATATGTGACGACACTCCCAACGCACCCGCCGTCACGTGGCGCAGGTCCGCCAGGAACTGTAGATAGTTGGCCCGGTCCCCCCCGCTGTGCGAAGACAACCCTGGAATCGTGCGAGGAGCGCGTTCCGTGTCGGAACACCTGACCCTGACACCACCCACGAGGCAATCGCACCCAAGGGGGAACCCCGACAGAAAAGGGCCTGTCTGATACGGGGGGCTTCCGATCAAAAAAGCCCCCCCACTGAACACCCCTCCAGAACATGCTGAAGGAGTTGTTCTGCAGCCGGACATGCAAGGTGTAAGGCCCCCATGGGTTCCTACACACCGTAGCCCTGCAGTGATATCACTACCACCCCAAACCATGTGAGCTGCGACCACTTGCCAATATTCCAGGAGTGGGAGCACCAACATGATACCTGGCCTGGCGAAGGCGAGGCCGGGGAAGCCCGCACTGTGTGCCTCAAAAGGTTTCGAGCCCCCCTGCTGACAACACTTAAGTTGACAGACGTAACACCAGGCTCAACCAACACAGTTCAAGGTGTGGGAGCCGCTTGACAGCACAACATTCTCACGGACAGACCCAGGCTCAGCCATCAACTGGGTGTCAGCCCCTGTCTCCATGAGAAGCGAAGAATGGGGCCGCATACGCTTCAATGAAGGTTCGCGGCCCGCAGCCAACGGAGAACGCTCAGAGCCCCGCTTCTGGGGGTACCAGAGAGAGGATTGAACGGGGAGCAGGCTGCTCGCGGCAAAATGACGACGGAGTGGTTTACCAACACCGAAATCACCCAAAATGGCCGATCCCTCGGCCGCCAAGACTGTCGGCCTCGCGATACCCTGTCGATTCTCCAACCAGGGCACCACTGGCGGGGGAAACATGGCCGCCTGTCGAGGGCCCCGTCATCGCCGCTGACGAGGCCGTGCTCTCTCTTCTTCTGGCTGCGCGGTGTGAGGCGGTGTAGGGCCTAGGACAATACCGCCCGCGCTCCAGCAGAAGACCAAAATCCCCTGCGGAGAGGGGAACCCTGAGCGGTTATAGCTTGCGGCTGGGTCAAAGCTAATAACGTCAACATCCTCGACGGAGTGGTTTACCAACACCGTGCGCGATGTGTCGACGTCGGCCGGCCCTCAAGGCCCCTCCACCAGACACCATTTCTGTAATAGAAAAAACACCAATTCGAACACAGTTCTAATCGTTGCCAATTCCATACCGTGGCGGCACAAGCCTTAACAGCCCACCAGCCACTCGCCAGGCCGACCATGGTGTCGGCCGGGCGGGGCATTGTTTCAATATATCAAAAACAAAGGACTGACGTTAACATGGAGCACCAGTGGTGATTGCAAACAGCACCCTCCACTGTGGTGTGGACCATGAAAAGGTTAAATGAATAAAAGAGCTAAACCACAAAAACTGTAGAATGAGCAAACCCATACACACAAAGTTTAAGGGGAGACGGACCAGACCCGTCTTCATTCAAAATATTCACAACAGAACACCAGCCCTAGTTTAGCCCATTTACCAAAAAAAAGGTAAACAAAGCCCCCCCCCGCACCACTCCCCCAGTATACCGATTGACCGTCAGTATGAATGGTTTGAGAGGAGAGAAAGCTGTAGCAAGACAGCCTTCTCATAGCAGAGTGACAAAATGAAACAATAGCCCTCTACACAGGGCCGCCCCAGGAGATGGGGGCCCTCGCGTCTAAAAACGCACAGGGCCTCACATTTCTCCCAAGCGGCCCTGCCCTTACACTACTGCAGCCTAACGCCAGGCAATGTGGAACCCAAGACAACAATTGCCTGTGCACAGACACGCAACATGTTTACCATGTCGGCTGGACCCATAGCCCCACTACCCGACGCCAACCCAGATGGGAACACCGTTCAACAAACCCCGCCGGAACACAAGGTAATACCTGGCTAGAACCTAGCCACGACCTACCCCGTTGTCAACCCATTTACCCGAAAAAGGTAAATAGAACTCAAAACCCCACAACAGCTACCGACTGACCTTCATTGATGAACCGGGCAAGAGGCGGAAGAGTGACAACATCTCACGGCGGAGACATTAAAACAGCATAGCAATTAGCAGTAGTGATAGCATGCGGCAGTAGCGATAGCATGTTAGCATAGCTTTAGATGTTTTAGCAGCACGCCCAAGACAGCTTGGAAACCGTTCCCTGCAGAGAACGTTCACCAAACCATCTTGCCCCTGGCGCCAACACACAACAAGGTTGTGTCAACAACACAAACCAGCATTACTAACACTAATACCCATGCCTGAAGACACAGGGCCTACCTGAGTACAAGCTGGCCCGACAGCCAGCCTTGTACAGCTGAACCTCGATGTGCTGTCATCAAACGAGGAACATCACAGGCCCGTCGTGTCGCCGAAAACATGCGTCGAAGATGCCAGGGGCCAGCAACCTCCGGTAAGCTTCCAACATTATTAATCTTCCTTAATCTTTTCACTCCGCTAGCTCGCATGGTGCAAAGCATCCAGTACGCTGGGACGAAAATAGAGGAAGGGTGTGTCATGACCAGAGTCATGATTATATGGGTGGTACCACCATAAGGGGCGGGGCCCCATACAGGTGGGGTGCATGTGTTTTTGTTCGTGGGAGATACATTAGGTATCACAGGCGATATAGAGTATCTCGTAAGGCTCAGAGCGGGAGCGATGCCATACGAAATATAACTTAAGTTCAGCAGTGAAACACTGTTATTTTACAGGTTTCCCCATAATTATTACAATCAAACTCCTTCAATTAAGTGACAGAACTTCGTTCAGCAGTGAAACGCTGTTATTTGGCAGGTTTTTCCTACATTTATGATGAAACACCTTCAATTAAGTGACATAACTAAACGTACAGCAGTGAAATACTGTCATTTGACAGTATTTTCCTAAATTATTACGATCAAACTCCTTCAATTAAGTGACAGAACTTAAAGTTCAGCAGTGAAACACTGTTATTTCACAGGTTTTTCCTACATTTACGATGAAACACCTTCAATTAAGTGACATAACTTAAGTTCAGCAGTGAAACACTGTTATTCTACAGGTTTTTCCAAAATGATTACAATCAAACTCCTTCAATTAAGTGACAGAACTTCGTTCAGCAGTGAAACGCTGTTATTTGGCAGGTTTTTCCTACATTTATGATGAAACACCTTCAATTAAGTGACATAACTAAAAGTTCAGCAGTGAAATACTGTCATTTGACAGTATTTTCCTAAATTATTACGATCAAACACCTTCAATTAAGTGACATAACTTAAGTTCAGCAGTGAAACACTGTTATTTTACAGGTTTCCCCATAATTATTACAATCAAACTCATTCAATTAAGTGACAGAACTTCGTTCAGCAGTGAAACACTGTTATTCTACAGGTTTTTCCAAAATGATTACAATCAAACTCCTTCAATTAAGTGACAGAACTTAAAGTTCAGCAGTGAAACACTGTTATTTCACAGGTTTTTCCTACATTTACGATGAAACACCTTCAATTAAGTGACATAACTTAAGTTCAGCAGTGAAACACTGTTATTTTACAGGTTTCCCCATAATTATTACAATCAAACTCCTTCAATTAAGTGACAGAACTTCGTTCAGCAGTGAAACGCTGTTATTTGGCAGGTTTTTCCTACATTTATGATGAAACACCTTCAATTAAGTGACATAACTAAAAGTTCAGCAGTGAAATACTGTCATTTGACAGTATTTTCCTAAATTATTACGATCAAACACCTTCAATTAAGTGACATAACTTAAGTTCAGCAGTGAAACACTGTTATTTTACAGGTTTCCCCATAATTATTACAATCAAACTCATTCAATTAAGTGACAGAACTTCGTTCAGCAGTGAAACACTGTTATTCTACAGGTTTTTCCAAAATGATTACAATCAAACTCCTTCAATTAAGTGACAGAACTTAAAGTTCAGCAGTGAAACACTGTTATTTCACAGGTTTTTCCTACATTTACGATGAAACACCTTCAATTAAGTGACATAACTTAAGTTCAGCAGTGAAACACTGTTACTTTACAGGTTTCCCCATAATTATTACAATCAAACTCCTTCAATTAAGTGACATAACTTCGTTCAGCAGTGAAACACTGTTATTCTACAGGTTTTTCCAAAATGATTACAATCAAACTCCTTCAATTAAGTGACAGAACACAAAGTTCAGCAGTGAATTTTTTTTTACAGATATTTGCTATATATTCTCTGTATTTTTACAGCCCAACTGCTGTATACAAATTCAAATTACCTATTATTTGAAATCCCTTTAAAAGTATCTGGACAAGACATTTTTCTTTTTTAAATGTCAATGCACATTAGGGAAAATGAATGATGTTCAAATAAAAGCCCAAGTTCTAATCTATCGGTTTTCATTTCATGTTTCAATCTGCTCCAGAGGCTGATATAAAAGGTTTTATTAACTGACAATTCTGAAAATCTTTCCAAAAAACCCTAATTGCATAGGTTTTAATAGGAGTTTTTAGCAGGCGTTTTATGTCTAAATGGGTTAAGTATTCATTTTGCATGGTCTCAGCTGCACTCCAGTTCAACAACCCACAAGCAAGCACTCTTCTCAGTATATTTGGAGTACATACAGTTGATATATACAGTTGATATACCTTGTAAAAGTCAGTACAGTTAATGTGTCAAAAGTAGAAATAAGCATTTAAAAGCTCTATTCTCCAATGTGGATGATAATCTGCCAATGGTGAAAAGGAAACGACTATATCTAGCATACTATTGTATAGTGCTGAGAGATGAGTCGGCGGTGGTGTCTCGAAGGAGAGCGGTATTTATTAGCACAACATTTTATATGGAAATCACAACATTTATATGGAATGTCACTGTAAACCAGTGTTCATTTTGGCAGCTATTTTCATTTTAGTTTTAGTCTTAGTAATGTGTCAAGTGCTCCTTTTTCGTTTATCATATTTAGTCATTTTCATTTATTTTTTTCGTTTAGTCAGTTTTAGTCAACTAAAATGTCTGAGCATTTTAGTAAACGGATGACATTTTTGTCTATTTTTAGTCAATGGAAAAAAACTTGGCAGAAGTCAGAAATAGTCAACATGGAACATATTCTGATTTAAATTGCGTATTTATTTTTTAACCTATAGGGGAATCTGAGTCGGCGGCACAAGTAATAAACAGGAAGGGTGCAGCACTCACTGTCGATCTGTGAATGGAGAAATAACTTAATAAGACAGTCACATTATGGCCCTGTCCACACGAGAGTTTGGATTTAATATGACCAAAGTTTGAAAAAATAAAACTCCGTCCACACGGTGAACACAGGTGGACAACCGTGTATAACTGC
Organism: Notolepis coatsorum; assembly: GCF_963971535.1. Classification (NCBI taxonomy): domain Eukaryota; kingdom Metazoa; phylum Chordata; class Actinopteri; order Aulopiformes; family Paralepididae; genus Notolepis; species Notolepis coatsorum. Next base: position 9,675,793 of record NC_140166.1, read on the forward strand.
GTACTCACGGGCAGAGCTGGAACCCAGCAACCGATACATTTAGTACAATGTAATACAATGCCAAAGCAGTAGGCGGCGATGTTGTTCAGACATGAAGGCCATTTCAACCAATCAGAAAAGACTGAACGCTCACTAAACTTCCTGTTGGGTCGCGATCTGCCATTAATTTACTGAAGAAGAAGAAGTAAACTTCCTGTTTAGAAGCACAGCTGGACCCTATTGATCATTTTGCCAACGGAACATATATTTTCAGCAAAGAAAGAAACTGCAATAAACAAACGGATACATTCACTGTGTTCTGCCTCTCATTTTGTTGATGAAACAAAACCATCAGCAACACAATTTACCACCAAGAGCGGATAGTTTAGTCTCACAAAAAAGATCTCCGGTGTTGTTAGCTACATGCTAATGTCAATGGCATTCTCTATGTATAGTATATAGCTTAAATGCTAACGTAATAATGTAACGTTAACGCTAGTATAATGAATGGATGCAAACGTTATTTAACACATTGCAGAATGGGTACAATACAATACGGCTCAATACAAACAATTGTTAAGGGGATGCAGTCTGGACTGGGTTCCTTATAACAATAACTTGACAACACATGAGTTTAGTTTAGCTGCAGCTACATGTTTACTCTGAGCGTCAACAGACATCAGTCGATCACAACACTCTTCAACACAGACGATACGTTTTTAACAAAAGTTTGTTACAATCATTTTCATATAACGCTACTTGGGACAGCTCTGCTGTAAACACTGGTGTAGTTGGCTCTGCTCTAATCTCTCTACCCCGCGGTCTGCCGTGAACATGGGGAATAATTGCGACAGCTCTGCTGTAAACACTGGGAATAACCCCGGTTGCTATGCCCACACGCAACTGCAAAACCGCACAACTCCACCCTGGCCACCGGTTTCAAAGACCGCGGTTGCAGTGTAGCAAATCCCCGGTTGTGTGTGGCCGAACAGTGCAACTGCGCACATACAATCACGGTTACATTAAACCCAGCGTTCGTGTGGACGGGGCCTATGTCTGGCCTTGCTCACCTGGCAGCGATTTATTTGAAAATATTAAATAACAGTAACAGCAGCCAGTGTAACAGTGTCAACAACACTAACAGGATACTGTGTTTTGTAAACAAACAAACACAGTAGTTGAACTTGAGTAGATAATAGTACAGTACAATAGTGTATAGTACACACAGTAGCAATCTGATTGCAATCTGCTTGCATAAACATAAAATGATAAATCACATTTTGAGGTTGTTGTGTAAAGTGCCACATGGTGATGGAAGGTCTGGTTAGGGGTTAGATTTAGAGGTGGTCTAGGTTTGGTTAGGGGTTAGAGTTAGAGATGGTCTAGAGGTCTGGTTATGGCCTCTATTAACCAGACCTAGACCACCTCTGACTCTAACCCCTAACCAGACCAAGACCACCTCTCTGACTCTAACCCCTAACCAGACCTAGACCACCTAGGCTCTTACTCTAACCCCCAAGTTAAGTTTGGTGATGGTCATTGGTCAGTGCTGGGCTGCTGCTGGCAGCGGTTTATTCTATAACAACATGATACTGTAAACTAAACACAGTAGTACTAGTAGTACACACTGATTGCAATCTGCTTGCATAAAAATATACATTCTGAGGTCAGTGTACTGTTAAAGTGCCACATGGAAGAGGTATGGTTAGTGGTTAGAGTTAGAGGTGGTCTAGGTCTGGTTAGGGGTTAGAGTTAGAGGTGGTCTAGGTCTGGTTATGGCCTCTATTAACCAGACCTAGACCACCTCTGACTCTAACCCCTAACCAGACCTAGACCACCTCTAACTCTAACCCCTAAGTTACGGTTGGTGATGGTCAGTGCTGTATTCTATAACAGTGTAAACGTCCGTGCGGAACCAAAGTGCTCAACCATAATATACTATAATGTGTATATGTACTGTATATCACTTTATATACATGCCAACACTAATTTATTAATCATATTGTAAATAAGCTGTGTATACCAACTATGGGGTGCTCTTTGCCATGTGTGTATGGATATATATATATATATATATACATACACACACATACATATCCATGGCAAAGAGCACCCCAGTTGGTGTACAGCTTATTATTTATAATATGATACAGTATTTATGGGATAAATATATATGCGTGTGTCTATATGTGTATGTATACAGTATATACAGAACAATGCTATAAACATCATGTATGAATATGTATCATGTATGAATATGTGCAGGTATATATGTGTATAAAAAATGGGAGTCTTCAGGCGTAGGCCCGGCAAGCTATATAGTGCTTCTCCCTAGCCCTTTTCGGACAATGCTGCAACAGCAGCTGGTAAAACTTGCGATTTATGACCATTGTCATGTGTCCAATATAAAAATTAACTGAACTGAAAACAAGAATGTTATTCATCCTCTTTCTTCCAGTGCTGCTGTATCTTGTTTCGCTTCATTTTAGTCCTGATGGCTCTGGATTCTCTGTAATACACACAAACAGAAATACTATTTCAATCAACCTCATGGAGAAATAAAGAAGAAATTGCATCAGATTGATGTCCAAATCTTCAGAATTTGGACATGAGACCATTCTGATCTTGTGAGCTCACGTTTCACTGCCCACATCATTCTGGCAAATCTCCATAGAGAGAAGTTTGTAATCTACGAGAAGAGGTGGTTTAGGTGTGACAACAGTGAGAAGCAACTGTTCATTTCAAAACACCAATGGCGGAGGTTAGCGTAGATGCTGCTATTAACATTAGTTATATCTGAAATGAAATGAGTTTCTTAATTGGAAGAGCAAAGAACAGCACTGAAGGTTTTCTTTCCTGTGGAAACTGTATTCGCTTTACTCCCGACCTTGTGGTGGAAAGAATTAGATTTACCTGAATAGAGGTTGATCCGATCACCTGCCAAATAGTTTTGAAAAAAGGGACATGAAATAAATCACAAGTAATCAAATGAATTAACAGCAAACTCACCAGTCATTCCAGCCAGTCATGCTCTGATATCTTCGATATGAGTGACAGGACCTTGGGATTGACTGCGAGACACTTCTTATTGCCTTGTTTGTGGACTTTTGAGCCCTTGTCCGGATTTATCTTGAACATGCATCTGTAGAGGAGTGGTACATAAAAGGATTGACATCGTTATCAAATGGTGTACATTTACACAATTCCGTTCATTCTCACATTGGTGGGCCTTGGCTGCATACCGTGATACTGCTATAGCCTATGTGTGTGCTGCTCTCAATGAATGTTTGAAAGAATGGGCTCTGTCACTCATGCCCTGCCTTCTGCACTGCATTGATTCACTCTCAAACTGCTACAAGGACTTTATGATTAAAAGTTCATTATGCTGCGGTTAGGTGGCCGAGCGGAGATTGCGTTCGTCACCAACCCCGGAGCTGTGAGCTGGATTCGCCTGTTCGAATCCAGCTCGAATCCAGCTCACAGCTCCGGGGTTGTCACCAGCTTGGCTGGCCGTCTGCACTAATACAATTGGCTGTATTAGAGGGTGGGAGAAGCTGGCGGGGTGGGTCCGGGTCGTTGTAAACAGCGACTCCTACAGTTCGGTCGGGGCGCCTGCTAAGCGCGGATAGGACTTGAGGGGGATAGTGTGATCCTCCCACACGCTACGCCCTCTCGATGAGAATCCGCGCTGCCAGGTGAAAAGAAGCGGTGATTGGCTGGACGTGTGTCGGAGGAAGCACGTGGTAGCCTCCACTCTCCCAGATGATCTGACTGTGGGGGGTAAGTGCGCAGCGACCAGTAAGGGACTGGGAATTGGCATACGACTAACATTGGGATGGGAGAAAATCGGAGGAAAATGGAGGGGGAAAAAGATAAAAAAAAAAAAAAAAAAAAAAAAAAGTTCATTATGCTGGTAAATGAATAAAAAGATGAAAAAAATATACAATTACCTTTGAAGAAACTCCATTGTTGCACCCAGCTCTACAGGATAGTCGATGTTGAGGGCATAATAGATCATGAACATGGCATTGACTGCTTCAGTGAACGTTGAGACTCCATCATTGACCACCACCTGGTCCACTGCTACCATGAAGACAGATGCAGTCAGTGGGCTTTGTCCTGTGAAGGTATGACAGACACACGCGCACACACACACACACACACACACACAGAAAAATAGACAACACTGAGCTGACAAGTTTTAACATTAGCCAAAATGCGGGCGGCTAGGTGGCGCAGTGGGCAAGGCGTTCGCCACCAATGCAGGAGATGCTGGGTTCGAGCCCAGCTCTCGGCGTTGCTACCAGCTTGGCTGGTTGTTCATACTAATACAATTGGCAGTATTAGGGGGTGGGAAGCTGGTGGGTGGGGATTGGACATTGTGGACAGCGACTCCTACAGGTCGGTTGGTGCGCCTGCGCAGTAGAATCAGGAAGCAACGAGGGCGGCGTGTCTCTCCCACGCAGACCCTCGCCGCTGAGAGATCACGCTGTGCAGGTGAAAAGATGCGACGGCTGCCTCCTTGAGTACCGGAGGGGACACGTGATGCAAGGCTTCGTCCACATTGCAGCCGGCTTGTGGGAGGCATGGCCTAACAGCGTTCGAGACAGGGGAGGGTAGGGGGAAGGGTAGGGTAATTGGACAATACGAAATTGGGGACGGGAGAAAAATAGAAAAATGGGGAGAAAAAGTAGATAAAAAAAAACATTTATTTTTCGATAATTCACCGCTGTCATGGGCAACGCGCAATAATGACCGCTGTCAGGGGCAACAGAGCGCTATTGACCAATCACAATCAAGCATTTTGATCGCAGTCACGAAAGCTAAGCATTACCATTATGCACAACTGCACTACATCAGTGCAATCAAGTCCACACACCTGCCGGGTGCCGGCGATGACAGAGGAGCCACAGAACAACTGAGTCTGCATTTGATCTCATCTTGTCGATGGTGTAAAATGAATTAGGTATATTGTTAGTAAGTTAGCCATGTAATAAGCGGGATAATGTATAGCTATACTCTGTCAATGTCGCAAAATAATTGACCTTCACTGGGTTTAGAACACCTCGGCTGTGCCTCGGTGTTCCAGAACGCAGTGTCTGTCAATTATTTTGCGACAATGACAGAGTATAGCTATACATTATCCTTTACTTAACTTACCACACAGCAATATGCATGGGGTTGTGGGAAGATCCTGAGAGTTCACATCTGCTGCAAGATCGGTATCGTCAACATTTATGAGCATCTTGTTTTGGTCTTCTTTGAAGTGAGCTAAAAGCAGTAACACAGTCCCAACGGAGTCATCACAACCCGCAGCCTGGATTTGAGGTTGGAGTTTTCCTGCAACACTATCTCTTTCTGGGCGCAGACACTTGAAAAATCCCAGGACTCTTTTGTATTTTACATTCATGGCCTCTTGGAATTCTTCATTTATCTGGACCCCAGTCAGTTCATTGAAATGAGCCTTCAAGCCAGTTGTGTTGAAAAGATAGGGCCATTCTTTTTTCAAAGTCCGTGTGTCTTTCTCATCTAGGACATCTCTTCTCTGGGAGGCAAACGTGTTAGTCATCAATGCTTCTATTTTCTTCTCATCTTTCTCATTTTCCTCAAACATTTTATGTAGGTCCTCTTTCATCTTCCTCTGTGATTCGTCATTTGCAGCACGCAGTTGAGGTTCTGGGTTCACACATCCATAAGACATTTTCCTTCGTGTCTTTCCCTTGTCAACACTGCTGGGAGTCATCGTTGGTGGACCTATCCTTTTGTGGTTGTCCACTCTGCATTGTAGTTGTTTTGCTAGAGCATCGTAGCCACTACCTATGACTTGATCCTCAATCACATCCTTGAATGACTTAGGATACTCTTGTACCATCTTGCGGGCAATTTCATTCAAATGTTTCTTTTGAGGATGTTTGCAGACAACCAGGATTTCTGCGGAAATCAACCTGACTATTTCTCTTCTATCCCTCGCCGTTGGCCGCTCTTCATTCTCCAATATTTTTTGTATATTCGACGGCATGATGTTCCACTGTATCTTGAAACTGAAGTGCCAGTTATTGTCCAGTGCTGCTGTTCCCTTCTCACGGCTGATGGAGCACTCATTGGTGGAGGACAATGAGGACATCGGCAGACCTGGAATACAGTAAGCCATAATTAGCACAGATATGAGAGATTGGTTGTTTTGCCTCTGAGACAATATCATTTATATTTTAAATGAAACAATGAACTATGAGGTAAAAGTTCAGAATGTCTGCTTTCAATTCATGTGTTGTTTTTTAACATACATTGAACCATTTTAGAATAGTGCCATTCTGTATGACAGGTGTTTATTTTTTTTTAAACACATTTACATAGTCAGTAAGAACAGTTTTGGGCCGACCATTTACCAATTGAATTCAACATCCCCAACAGTATACATGGTAAATGTACGCACGTTTATTTGTGATGGGGCATAGTCTTGGCGTGAACGGAGGTGACAAGGAGCTTGTAGGCGAGCAGGAGTCAAACAGCGCATCCGCATTTCTGTCTGGAGTGTTGTTGGGAAAGTCTGTAGAGGGGTCCAAAATGGTAGTGAATGATAACGTTATTTTCAAAACAGGCACAGAGGAGTATTATCATATTGTTTGGACCACCACCTCTGCAAGTACACTACTCAGTGCGACCATGGTTGGATGTTAACAGTGAAGACGGCAACAAATTGAGCCCACAATATGAAACTCACATTTGAAGCTTAAATCAGTGTATTTAAGGGGGGTAGGCTCCCAGATTTCTATGTACTTTTTATTATAATCTCTGCATTTGTCATAATGTCTCGATGGTAATCAATAGATTATGATGATAGGTGCATTCTGGTTCGGCTTCTGACGCACAACTAGGCCGTCCAATTAAACCTGCTGGTTTGAGTTTTGATTGGGTGGAGGTAAATCTTCCCCTGACCCCTTATCCATTATGGATTTTGATTTGACATCATAATTTATTGATTACCATCGAGACATGACAAATGCAGAGGTTATAACAAAAAAAAAAGTACACAGTACATTTCACAGAGTAAATTCTACTCAAACTGAGTACATTTGACTCAAACTGAGTAAGATTTTACCCAAACCAGTTTGAGTAAAATGTACTCAGTTTGAGTACAATTTACTCAGTTTGAGTAAAATTTACTCTGTGAAATGTACTGTGTATATCTGGGAGCCTACCCCCCCCCCCCCCTTAATAGGAGAACCCATTAGAACCCTAATACTTGAACTCATTCCATGTGTACCTCATTAAGGCAGCAGCTAATTATGTAATGAGCACAGTGCAATCTCCTTTCTGGTCGTAACAGACCTCTCAAGTATTGTCATTTGAAAGGAAAGTGTGCACAATGGTTTTACTTACTGCCGCTAGAAGAAAAAATGCCTGAACTGGCAGGAAAGGCTGTAGACGGGCTACTGGAATCTTCTTCCGATTCTCTGCGGTTGTAACCTAAAGATAGATACTTTATTAATCCCATTTTGTTAAACAAAAGTCAGTTTGACATACACTCTACTATATAAAAATGAAGACATGCTCAAATAGAGTGACAGTCAATGTTTCACTTACGCTTGGCATGAGCAAGTAACTTTCTGGATTCCACCGGCTTCAGTACACCTTCAAGTTCATGCGGTTGCAAAAACTGTAGATCGTCCACACTAGTCACTCCGAGGCCGTCAAGTAAATCCAGTAGTAAAGGTTGTAGTCCAGAGCCTGGAAGCACGGCATTTATGTAACTGGCCAGGTCACCCATGACTACAAAGAAAGATAAACACAGCTTGAGCCCAGATTTAGCTAAAAGCTAGCAGGTGAAAAGATGCGACAGGCTGCCTCCACATGTATCAGAGGGGACATGTGATGCAAGGCTTCGATCCTCCCTACAACCGACCAGTGGGGGGCATATGCAAGCAACAATCAGGACAGGGGAGGGAGAATTGGCACAAGAGGTAAATTGGGATGGGGAGAAAAATCACAGAAAGGGCAGAAAAAGTAGAAAAAAAAAAACAGTAATGAAAGCTGTTTAGGATGGTAGTTCAATGCTAAATAAATACGGCTGTTTTTATTGGCTCACCTGGGGTGGCATTGGCTGAGGGGCACAGCTGTTTGATGCCAGCTCCTCCTTGCAGTGTGTGGAAGTGTGTGAAGACACTGAACGCCCAACTGCTGACACCTATCCTGCCACTTTGCCTGAGTCTGTCCTCAGTGTGTGTGTGTGTGTGTGTGTGTGTGTGTGTGTGTATGAGAATGATTTGGATGCCTATACTACATGTTATATATGCCTCGTGCAGCAATTTAGAATTTAGAATGTATGTACCCAATCAATTATGAATCGAATCATTACTCCCAAGAATCAAGATCAAATATAACTGAGATTCCCATCCCCTCCCCAACTAATCAGCCACCCCATATATCGTCAGTAGCGAATTCAGTAAGCTACTGATCCAGAACACTGTGTTTAAGGGACAGGACTCTCATTCCACATAGACTATATGCAGCTAGTGGATAAAAGTCCAAACACTGTTCAGCATTGATGCAAACCATTTGTCTAGCTGCTTCTCCAAGGTTATAGAGGCCATACTCTGCCAGATAGGATGACGAGTGTGGTATCACCAGGAAGTACACACACTTGTTTTCCTTCATCAGAATGAGCTCAATTTGTCCAAATTCCACTGACTCTTCATTCTTAATGCATAGAAAATAGCCTTTCCTATACAGGGTACCCTTCCACTGCACTTCTGTGGACACCAACTCAGGATGTGGGAGCGAGCTTGCTTTAACCGCATCACGCACTTGGTCACTGTACAAGTCAGTGTGGTAAGGAAACATGTTTTTTACTTGCAAAGTTGCAGGAAAGAAAGAGCTGGAGTTCAGATATGACTGAAGCAGCTGATGATTGTTTGCAAGTGTCTTACACACATTTTTGAAGTTCTGTGTCCTCCTTATGCATCTTTTGAAGTATGAGTGTTTGCTCTCAAACCTCATTGTCCACAACCGTATGAGCGGACCAAGTTTCACGATCAAAGAGGGATAGTGGACGAGGTAGTGATGTTTTGGTTTGAGTTTCTCTGTGGGAAATAGTTGTTTCCTTGTTTCAAGATAATCTTGAATCTGAACATTGAGGAAACAGATTTGAGGTACAGATATCTTGGGGGCACAGACCAACTCACAAAGCTCTTTCAGCAAGATCAGTAACTGCCACACTGGATCCTTAGTATCCGACATCTTATCCCCAATAATCACTGGTAGAAGTCTCAAAAGACACCAATTCTCAGCCGCCTGACCACCAATCTTCATACCACTTATACTTACTTCACAAGGAGCAGAACCAGCATCAGAACCCACATATTTGAACTGTGCGATTCGTCGGTTCAGCTGTGTGTATGTGAACCATTTCTTCACCTTTACAAAATACCTCAAGTAAAGGGTAAGGTCATAGGCTACTACGCCTTCAAACAAGTCATGGCCTATGCATGGTGGGAGCCCTGGCTGGCATACATGGAAATACTTAAGAGAGTTGAAAACAGAGTCAAACTTGAGTCCCTTTACATGTGTTGCCTCAGAGTCCTGTAGTTGTCGCAGTGCTTCCTTGTAGGTCTCAACTGTTCTTACCGGAAACCGGTCTGTCGGGTTGTCCATTTTATTTGTAGGGACTAAGCAATACCTGCAGCAGTGACTTGCAGTACTGAAATTCTCAGTAAAGCCACCGATCGAGTGAGAGCCTAAATTGTCCCCCAGAATACATACGACTGTTGCCCGCACCACCTGGCCAGATGAAGTGACCAGTCCATGCCTCTCAAGTTCTCTAATATCTGACAGCATCCGTGCAAACAACTTTTCATGTGCAAAGTACTTAAAGTACCTCTCAGGACACAGAAGCAAAAGCTGCAAGTTGTCAACACTAGAACGATAGATGGCCTCGAAGTTGGCAAGTGTAAAGTAAACTCCTACAATTTTGTGCTTCTTCTTTGATGATCCAAGAGGGTTCACTACCTCAAATGCATCCTGGTACAAGATAAGCTTTAAGCTTATACCTGGCTCCATGAATAAGTCGTTGGACTTGAAAACAGATCCATCGCAAATATCAGTGAACACATTAGTAGAAGCAGCATTATTTTGTGGCTTCACACACTGTTGCCACACAACTGGGTCTTTTAACATGGATCGTAAAGTATCCTGAAGTGGGATATATTGTGCATAGCACTCCCTTCTATTCTCGTCTGTGCCAAGATAAATAGCCTGTGGGTGCACATATGAAAAGTTCTTTTGGAAGAACATCTTTCTTCTGTGCCCAGTGGAAAGGTGAGAGCTGCACAGCGAATGCAAATCTGCTTCTCCCAAAATACTCAAAACACTGTCAATATCAGTCTCAGACAAGTTTGTTTTAGCTCCCATTAACTTTTTGAATTCCTTCTTAGTGTACCGATGACACGCATCATTCAAACTGTCAATTTCTTCAACAATAATCTGTATTGTTGATGATGGAATGAGGCATTTAGCCTGCAGACGCATGTAAAAAAGGCATAGATTTTTTTGATACAGGGCTCTCATTTCAGTGTCATCTGGCATGTCGTCAGATGAACTTGCTACATGACTTTCATCTAAATCCCTTTGCACCTCAGCGGAATCCTGAGTAGACTGCGATTGTGTAGGGCCAGGGGTTACAAACAACTCTGTTTGATTAATATGCAACCGTGCGATATGGCTAGTGAATGATGATTTTACTTTATAGGTTTTGTCACAATTTGCAAATGGACATTTTACTGTCTCTTTTTTCAATATATGCAATTTCAGATGTGCAATGACATCCCTGAGATTAGTATATTGCTCCTGACAACTTGCGGCCTCGCATTTGAATGAACATCCTATATAATTTCTTTGTGAAGCAGAGATGGTCCTGTGGTCACGGTACATATGTTTTTTCAAAGCAGTATACTTCAGAAACTGATGTTTGCAGTCAGCCACACCACAAGGGAATTGCTTGTTTGCTTCATGTCTATGAAGTAACTGATGGTCAACATAACGTTTAAGCGATTTGAATGACAGGCCACAGGACCTACATTTACATGTATGACCAGGCATTTTTCAGAAGTTAAGTATTCCCTCAAATCTCATGTTACATCTAACAATTCCAGGAAGTTCTGTGTGTGCATGTGTATATAACCTGTCCTAAATCTGCAGATAGGCTAAATGTTGCAACTGATGAAGCGGAACTGCAATCCAAACTGTTGAGACAAAATAAGTGGAAGTGAAGCACAAATAAACTTCAAAAAAGGTTATTTCTAGTGCCGTCAGGCAATTAAAAAAATTAATCTAATTAATCGCATTTTAACCGCATAACCATTTTAGGCCTGATATTTTATATTCTATAATCATATTTCAAATTGCATGCGTCCGGATGGCAGAATTCAGTACTGTATCTACAAAACCTTCTGTTGTATTTTTGTTCAATAAACAATGTGGACTAGGCCAACAGTGACTTTCATGAAGAATGGGGAAAAAAAGTATTGAAATTGACCCAGTTTTAGCGTTTTTATCAAACATTTTGTCTGCCCAACACAATCACTGCACGTGCATATTTTAATCAATGGTTCATATGTAATCGAAATGATCGTCACAACAGGTGGGTGCAGGGCACCAGGGGGCGCTGAGAGTCACACACAGCTAGTGGCATGGCACTGATATATGCTTGCTACTACTAGCCGAATGAAAATGTATCTGTTTCACCTAACACTATTGCTCCGTGATTATAGCCACCCATCTCTAAAGCCACAACCACGTTACCATATTTGTAATAATGTAAATCATTGTGTCGTTGTACACATATTGTGTTTATAACTTAGCTAACTTAGCTAACATAGCTTAGCTTGGTAGCTATTGTGCTAACAAAATATCCCGACATCCGGCTCGCTGGCCGGCATGAACGGCCGACCCAAAATGGTTCTCTCCTCTCTGTACACCCCGTCCCCACGGGTACCCTGCCGGGGGGCCATGGACGCGACAACGGCGACAATGGTGGCAGCCTGTAGGGCATAGATATCTATAATAGAATATAGATGTCTATGCTGTAGGGTGCTCGAGCCCGTAAAGGCTAGTGGTTCACGATAGCTATGAGCTAACAACGGCCGCCGCTGTTGTCGCGTCCACAAGCTCCTCCGCAGGACACCCGCGAGGACGGGGGCACACAAAGAGGAGAGAACCATAGGCTAACGTCAGTGTAGTGGTCCTGACTGTAGGCAGCAGGGACGGCGGAGCTATATACTATATAGGCTAACTGTGATGCACCTAGTGGGCCACCATTGAACTAGTACTATGACCCGGACGGGCAAGGCATTTCCTGAAGTGACGTCACGGCCGTGCTAGCTTTTAGATTCGGCTCATTAATATGCACCTGGCTGTAGTGACGTCGGCGTTTGATAAGCTTTTTTGATTCGCACGTGCATGTTATTCGTGCGTGGACCTTTTTAACTCTTTCAGAGTGGCATTTCCGGTGTCAAATGGAAAAAAATAAATAATGAAATTATATACCAATGATGTAAACTACCCATAATTGATCAGTAGGGTTTAACCTGGAGGTTGGGCTTTAATCATCTTTAGGATAGAGGGGGGTATCATGCACCCCCCGGAAATATACTTCTAACCAGTGTTTCTAGATTTGAAAGTTGTCAGAGTGTCCCATGTATCATTTATATGCAAATTAAGGACATGATTATCAAAAAACCGCAAACAAATCTGTTTAATATATCTCAGCCAATATTGCAGATAACTGAACCAATTTGGACAAGTCAATCAGGGCAAGCTTATTTGACGCATATCTCGCCTAGAAAGGCTTTCGAAATAGTGAAATGCCATTTGATGGTAGAAATTCGTTTGTTTTCACTCATAAGATGGCGGCGGTCATAAGATGGCGGCGGTCTCGTAACAATAACCTGCAAACCATCCACGTGGTACATACATGTACATAGGCGCCGCTATACTATAGGTGGCAGTGAGATCCTGCTGTAACAACCTCTGTGGAAATATTATCACATTTAAAAAAAGATAAAATCTCCTAAGTTTTAACCTTAACCTAAACAAACGTATTGCTGAAAATATACACTCTATGACTGCTGTCATATACTGCAGAGAACTCTTTCATGGCAAATAAGTAATCTGGTCTTTCCAAAGACATGCGGGACACGTGTGCACGAATACACCTTAAATGATTTTCGAATATAATGCAAAGTTTTGTTCATATTGATTCTACCAAGTGTATACTTTTTATTTCTGAATTTCCCATTCTTAATTCTTACATGTGTGCATGAACACATTCATTGCTTTAGCTGCTTTGCACGAACAAACATGTACGCTAGCATATTGTTACGGTAAAATACGTGGAAATGTACATTTTAAGACAAGACGACAGTCGCAGATTTCTATTATATAATGACTATTTGAAAACAATGACTTAATATAAATGTCTTACTGGGTCGGGTCTTGCTGCTGTTCCTGTCTTTCAGGGCGGAAAAAGTTTTTTTTTTTGTGTAATGACGATTTATATAAGAACCTCCCATGCGCAGAACAGCTTGCATAGGTATCTGTGTCTTTTGCCGGTAGCTAAATGACAATGTAATTATAATGTGATTGATTGATTGATTGATTGATTGATTGATTGATTGATTGATTGATTGATTGATTGATTGATTTAAAAGTTTATTAACAGATTGCAGAATGGGTACAGTGCAGTACAGCTCAATACATACAATTGTTAAGGGGATGCAGACCAGAGAAAGACTTCCCCCATTTTCAATTCATCATATGTACACGACTTACAGATAGACAGTACTGCTACATCTATACATTTATGACATACCAGATTTGCAAATACAGTACTGTTTGTGATACAAAAAGTGTCCAGAAAAAGAGTGTATATACATTTGATGTCGAAACTGTATACATTGGAGGAGGTTGGGTAGGTGGGGTGGGGTTGGGTGGGGTGGGGGGGGGGGGCTGTACATTGGAGGTGGGGGGGGGGGGGGGGGGTTGGGGGGGGGGGGGGGGGACAACTGGGTTAGGAAATGTTTCAACTCATTCAGAACGCAGCGGCCCGCCTGATCTCAAACCTACCGAAGTCGGCCCATGTCACCCCACTTCTTAGGGACCTGCACTGGCTCCCCATTGCTGCACGAATCCGCTTCAAGGCCCTCGACCTAGCATACCGTGCGGCAAAGGGAACCGCTCCCGCCTACCTCCGATCAATGGTTTCTAACTACACACCCTCAAGACCCCTACGCTCTGCATCTTCTGGCCGCCTCAGACCTACTCCTATCCAAGCTCCGGGAGGGTCATCAAAGAGAAGTCGCCTATTCTCAGTCCTTGCCCCACAATGGTGGAATGAACTATACCCACCCCAGTTAGGACAGCCGAAACACGTCCAATCTTTCGCCGTCGACTAAAGACGCACTTCTTCAACCATTATCTGAATTAAAAAAAAATAATCTAACCCTAACTAACCGTACTGTCATGCACTTGTCCTAATAAACTAACCAGCACTCAACACTTTGATGAACATTGTTGCTCAGCTTGTGCCCTTCCTGATGGCTTGTCGTACAGAACATGTAAGTCGCTTTGGATAAAAGCGTCAGCTAAATGACTAAATGTAAATGTAAATGTAAATTTGTAGGGGCCATGTTTCGAATTGCAGTATCCCGTATAGGTGTTCTTTGAGGGTGTTTTTGAAAGTGGGTAGTGATTCACATTCCTTTACAGCTTTGGGTAGGGCGTTCCACATTGATGTGGCATAATTGCGAAACGTGTTTAGTTCATTGTTTGAGCCGAATCTGGGTTTAACATGATTTGTTGAGCTTCCTCTAGTGGTTGTGGTATTCACTGACCTTTGGGAAGTATTTTGACATGTACATGGGTACCTTAGTCGTATAGTGTATCTTGTAGACCAGGCCCATTGCAAGTTGCTGTACTCTGTCGTCTACTCTAAGCCATCCTAGGTTGTCAAAGTGGGCAGGGGTGAGGTGGGTTCTGGGGGTAAGGTCAAGTAGTAGTCTGACCAGTTTGTTTTGTGATGTTTGTAATTTAGATTTAAGCGCCTATGAGGTGCTTTGGTACCATGAGGTGCACGCATAGTCGTAGTATATTGAATGAGGGCTCCTGCCAGAGTCTTCAGGGTATTCTTGTTTCTTGAGAGGAGATCCGGTACAAGAATCTAGTTCGTTGGTTGACTTTTTTTATTACATTGGATGCCATTTTGTCACAGGAAAGATTTGCCTCTAGGATGGAACCCAGGTAGGTAATTTCATCTTTCCTTGTGACAATATTGTCACCCATGCACTGCAACTGAGAAGCCGTCGGTCTTGCTGAGTTTGTTATTTGAACCGAAGAGAATGGACTCTGTTTTGCCCATGTGTAATGATAGTTTGTTATCAGCGAGCCATATGCAGATTTTGCCTATATAGTTCCGAGCTGAGGGTTTTTTCAACCTGCAACTTGTTCTTGTCAGAGACCAGCATGGCTGAGTCGTCCGCAAACAGGAACAAGTTGCAGTCACAGGCTGACGACATGTCATTTGCATAAATTAGGAAGAGTAGCGGTCCTAGTATGCTTCCTTGTGGAACACCACAGCTCACTGTGAGGGGGGGGGATAGAGTATACCGTTTACCTCTACCATCTGTTCTCTCCCCTCCAGGTAGGATTGCATCCAGCTCACTGATAAGCTATCAAAATCAATTGCTTTTAGCTTGTCAATCAGAATGGAGTGATTGACAGTATCGAAGGCCTTTTGTAGGTCCAGCATGACCATGCCGCAGTATTTGCCCGCGTCCACCTCTTGTTTGATGTGGTCGTTCAAATAGAGGAGGCATGTGTCAGGGAGCAGCTAGATATATAGCTTAGCACAAGGGCTGGAAGCAGTAGGGAGCAGCTAGCTATATAGCTTAGCACAAGGGCTGGAAGCAGTATAGGGACCAGCTAGCCTGCTTAGCACAAGGGCTGGAAGCAGTAGGGAGCAGCTAGCTATAGCTTAGCACAAGGGCTGGAAGCAGTATAGGGACCAGCTAGCATATAGCTTAGCATAAGGGCTGGAAGCAGTAGGGAGCAGCTAGCTATAGCTTAGCACAAGGGCTGGAAGCAGTATAGGGACCAGCTAGCTATAGCTTAGCACAAGGGCTGGAAGCAGTATAGGGACCAGCTAGCCTATAGCTTAGCACAAGGGCTGGAAGCAGTAGGGAGCAGCTAGCTATAGCTTAGCACAAGGGCTGGAAGCAGTATAGGGACCAGCTAGCCTATAGCTTAGCATAAGGGCTGGAAGCAGTAGGGAGCAGCTAGCTATAGCTTAGCACAAGGGCTGGAAGCAGTATAGGGACCAGCTAGCTATAGCTTAGCACAAGGGCTGGAAGCAGTATAGGGACCAGCTAGCTATAGCTTAGCACAAGGGCTGGAAGCAGTAGGGAGCAGCTAGCTATAGCTTAGCACAAGGGCTGGAAGCAGTATAGGGACCAGCTAGCCTATAGCTTAGCATAAGGGCTGGAAGCAGTAGGGAGCAGCTAGCTATAGCTTAGCACAAGGGCTGGAAGCAGTATAGGGACCAGCTAGCCTATAGCTTAGCACAAGGGCTGGAAGCAGTAGGGAGCAGCTAGCTATAGCTTAGCACAAGGGCTGGAAGCAGTATAGGGACCAGCTAGCTATAGCTTAGCACAAGGGCTGGAAGCAGTATAGGGACCAGCTAGCCTGCTTAGCACAAGGGCTGGAAGCAGTAGGGAGCAGCTAGCTATAGCTTAGCACAAGGGCTGGAAGCAGTATAGGGACCAGCTAGCATATAGCTTAGCACAAGGGCTGGAAGCAGTAGGGAGCAGCTAGCTATAGCTTAGCACAAGGGCTGGAAGCAGTATAGGGACCAGCTAGCTATAGCTTAGCACAAGGGCTGGAAGCAGTATAGGGACCAGCTAGCCTATAGCTTAGCACAAGGGCTGGAAGCAGTAGGGAGCAGCTAGCTATAGCTTAGCACAAGGGCTGGAAGCAGTATAGGGACCAGCTAGCCTATAGCTTAGCACAAGGGCTGGAAGCAGTAGGGAGCAGCTAGCTATATAGCTTAGCACAAGGGCTGGAAGCAGTATAGGGACCAGCTAGCTATAGCTTAGCACAAGGGCTGGAAGCAAGCAACTATAGCCTATAGTTTAGCACAAGGACTGGAAGTAGGGAGCAGCTAGCGCTCTGTAAAAAAATTAACTCTGACGCACAGAGATGAAATTGATGAAATTGAATTGGGTGATGGTGTTGGAGGTCTGACCCCCCACCCTGACCGCCTGGGGTCTTTCACTCAGAAAGTCCAGTACCCAGGCGCTCAGGGCGGAGCTCGGACCCAGCTCGATCAGCTTGTCCACCAGTCTGGTGATGGGGACTATGGTGTTGAACGCTGAGCTGTATGAACAACAGTCTCACATAGCCCCCCTTCTGACGGTCAAGGTGAGAGAGGGTGCTGTGCAGTACCTGGGAGACCGCGTCGTCAGTGGACCTGTTTGTCCTGTATGCAAATTGCATAGGGTCCATATCACTGGGGAGGGAGGCACAAATGTGGTCCTTGACCAGCCTCTCGAAACATTTCATGACCACAGAGGTGAGTGCCACCGGTCTGTAGTAATAACTGTGAATTGAACTTGCATTGCTGCACTATAGTCCATCCGTTGCAAGTCAACGCCCCCCCCCCCCTCCATCCATTAACTCAACTGGACTGTCACTGTAATATTTATGTTAAACTTGGGACACAGCCATGGCTCTATTTTATTTCGTTTTGTATGTGAGGCATTTTAGCTTGCAGTTGTTGTGTTGCATTGTGGGTCTTCAGCACAAAGTAATCCCTTGCTGAGGGTAAGATGGTTTTCTGTCTGCTCAGACTCAGAATACTTAATTAACATGATCTGTGCTTCATAAAAAAACAGATATTATTTATCTGGTTTTGGTTATTTTGCACAGTAAATACTTATTCAGGCCTACCTGCAATTCAGAATTTAATCCAGCAGGGCGGCAGTGATGTTCATTCTGCCTTTTGTTATATATAAAAAATGGGGCTTTGAAAGACTGACATATTTGAACTTCTAGCTCCTGCTACTCTAAACATATATATATATAATATACACAGTCTTGATAAATTGCATACAAGGTTTTTTGAATATTTTGATCGTCTTCTTTTTAGAATTCGCTGGCAATCATCGCCGCTATCAAGGTGAGTTAACTAACACATTCTCAAATCATGTTTTGTTTTTACCACCAGACATGCGCTAGGTATATGGAGCTAGGTACACTTGCTACTGTAGGTTATATGGTGCTCATTGATAACTACTTTGATGGTGCTTATTTTTTCCTTATTTTGTTAATTATGTTGCTCTTTCTCTAGGAATGCCAATGTATAACTCCAGCCCCTATTACCACACTGCCATTGATTCAGCTCAGTAAGTATTATCTTTCAATTCAATATTGTCTGTCTCTCTCACCCCACTTCAAACTTCACACCTTTATCTGTGTTTTCATCTCTGTCTTTCTGTCTCTCTCACCTCGACCCCCTCCACTTCACACAACACCTACATTGCCAAAGCCTTTGTCATTTGATGACACAGCAGTGCTATGTCTGTCTCTCCCTCTATCTCCGTCTCCCTCTCTCACTGGCATAACATTTTTATTGTCGTATTCAATATTTCAGAGATTCTTCGCCAGAGGAACTTGAAGCCATTCCTGAATTACCACCAAAGACCAGCAGTTGCACGCAGGCAGAGACTGCCTGTAGCGTGAGTTGAATTTTATACACAAGTTCACTGGTGTTTATTCTTATATAAAACGTCTCTAAAGACGTATGTTTACCTTTGCATTGATTGGCGGATTTTTGACTGAAGACATTGGATCTTTCCTGCTCTCCCATCCAAGTCCCAGGTTGTAATGACGTAATCATGACACTTAGTTGATTTTGAGTAGACAATTACTCGTTGCATCTGGGCTCATAGTCATAGCCATATAGGAATGACCGCTACACCGTCGCGCCAATAGCGGCCGAGGGAGGGAGAGTTAAGCGATTTCTTTGTCATTCAGACAGATTCTCCTATCTGCACCTATCTGACACGTATAGCCACTGATGGTGGAGAAGTGCTGTCCAATTAGCCATTTTGGGGAAATTCAGGCATAAAATAATATTCTGTTGTGTGTCACTGTCAAACAATCCAATATTTCAGAGATTCTTCGCCAGTTGCGGGAAGTATGTCACCACCTGAAGACGCAGACCACCACCTGAAGCCCATGTAGAATTGTGAGTTGAATTTTATACATGATAGATCAGTGGTTCTCAAACTTTTTACACCAAGTACCACCTGAGAATGTAGCTGGCTCTCCAAGTACCACCATATGACCGGTGTTAAAATACAGTCTATTCAGCTATGCACAGTTCACGCAGGAGGCAAATGTATTCCTAATACCATTATTTATTGTTAACTTTTGTCAGACACAGCCACAATGTACAAAGGGATAGCACTAGAACTAGCAAACGCGTCCACACAACTCATACAATGCAAGGGCATTGAGAACATAATAACTAACATTCTCACATAGCAAGTGAGAAAATTAAGAACAACTGTATTTCAGCAAATGTACTTAATCTCTATCTCTCTCTCTCTCTCTCTCTCTCTCTCTCTCTCTCTCTCTCTCTCTCTCTCTCTCTCTCACACAGCAAGCAATTGTCCATCATTCTCTCTCTCTCTCTCTCTCTCTCTCACACACACGCACACACACACACACACACACACACACACACAATTATTTTGTTACAAAAACTTAATTTCCTGCATTCTGGTGCAGGACTTTTTGAAATTTGACCCTTTAAATGCCAGTTTGTGTGATGGCATCACAAATTATTGTTAAAATAAACACACAAAGTAAAATATGTTCAATAGGATAGGAGCCCCGCATTTAGTGATCTAGGAGGCAAGTATTTTGTAATAAGATCAGATAGATAGAGCAATCACAAAATAAAGAAATGAGGCTCATCGTGCTCGCAAGCCACTGTCTAAAGTCTAATTGTGTTCTCAGAGGGATGACACTGGTGATCTACACCTCTACCAGAGGCCAGCAGCCAGAGGGGGACCCTGCTGACCACAAGGCCATCTGAATCATCCTATGCTGAATTGACATGGATGGCATCTCCCTTAAGCTGATGTGAGTATAACTTCCATGTACAAACACAAACACACCCACTCTATCTATATCTCTCTTCTAGGACATGTCATCATCATCAAACCTTTATTTAATTCTTGGGAGAACAGTAGGGTTGTAAAAAAAAGTGTAAACATCTTCAAATCATTATTAACACATCCACGCTGTAAAGGGTTATTGCCCGCCATGCTTTGACCGCCAGATCTCGCAAGTAGGGTCGAGCTGCAGACTCGGAGCCTCGGTCCAGATTGGAACTTCCGCTCGGAGCCTCGGTCCAGATTGGAACTTCCGCCCTGCCACAGGACTATTACTCCTGTGACAGGGCAATGCGCTGATTGGCGGAAAGTACGGAAGTATCTCGAAGTACGTCTGACGTATCTCGAATTACGTCTGACGTTTCTCTACGTTAGCGAACATTAAACGTTGTATTCATAAAATAATATAAATTCAGCAGCATGGGGAGGGCCGGGGGGAGGGGAGGTACAGGTAGTAGAAGACATAGAGGTACAGGTCACATAATTATAGTACAGTGGAGAAGTAAAAATAGAATAAAAAGGCAGTGGAAACAATATACAATATTATTAACTCTAATAATAACACGCCTCGCGGGCTCATTATAATACGAGAGCCGTGGGTCTGCATTGTATAGAGCGGATCCCCCGGCCGTATTCAAGCGCTGGAGCGCTTTGCGATGGATCAAACTGTATTAATATAGTAGTAATAATAGTAGTTGGCTAGTTGCGCGCTTCTGGCCACCTCCCGCAGTGCGCGCATACACACATACTGTCTGTAGCCTATACAGTACGTGCAAAATTAGTTGTCAAGAGCCAATCGCACAGGTTGCCTCATCTCATCTGGCTCTGCAAATAGATCTAGAGTCTGAATATCATATATAGCCTGCTGATGATCTCTCTCTCTCTCTCTCTCTCTCTCTCTCTCTCGTCTCAAATCCATTCTGAGAACGGAATGCAGTGCCCGCGACGAGGGTCTTGATTGATTGATTGATTGATTGATTGATTGATTGATTGAAAATTGTATTAACAGATCATGCTGGACCTACAAAACAGTACAGTACTGTTTCTCATTCCTGTACTGTTGTTTATACTCTGCTCCTGTGTTGTAACCCAACCCCCTCCAATGTACAGTAAATGACCAAGTATGGTTTTGTCAATATTCCAATGTACAGTTTTGCTTGTACAGTTGCACAGTGTCCCCCACCCACCCACCCCTCCTACCCGACCCCCCCCCCCCCCCAAGGCGAAAGTCTTTCTCTGGTCTGCATCCCCTTAACAATTGTGTGTATTGAGCTGTACTGTACTGTACCCATTCTGCAATCTGTTAATAAAATGTTCAATCAAGAATGGAGTGATTGACAGTGTCAAAGGCCTTTTGTAGGTCCAGCATGATCTGTTAATACAATTTTCAATCAATCAATCAATCAATCAATCAATCAAGACCCGCGTCGCAGGCACTGCATTCCGTTCTCAGAATGGATTTGAGAGAGATCATCAGCAGGCTATATATGATATTCAGACTCTAGATCTATTTGCAGAGCCAGATGAGATGAGGCAACCTGTGCGATTGGCTCTTGACAACTAATTTTGCACGTACTGTATAGGCTACAGACAGTATGTGTGTATGCGCGCACTGCGGGAGGTGGCCAGAAGCGCGCAACTAGCCAACTACTATTATTACTACTATATTAATACAGTTTTATCCATGGCAAAGCGCTCCAGCGCTTGAATACGGCCGGGGGATCCGCTCTATACAATGCAGACCCACGGCTCTCGTATTATAATGAGCCTGCGAGGCGTGTTATTATTAGAGTTAATAATATTGTATATTGTTTCCACTGCCTTTTTATTCTATTTTTACTTCTCCACTGTACTATAATTATGTGACCTGTACCTCTATGTCTTCTACTACCTGTACCTCCCCTCCCCCCGGCCCTCCCCATGCTGCTGAATTTATATTATTTTATGAATACAACGTTTAATGTTCGCTAACGTAGAGAAACGTCAGACGTAATTCGAGATACGTCAGACGTACTTCGAGATACTTCCGTACTTTCCGCCAATCAGCGCATTGCCCTGTCACAGGAGTAATAGTCCTGTGGCAGGGCGGAAGTTCCAATCTGGACCGAGGCTCCGAGTCTGCAGCTGGACCCTATTGGATCTCGCTGTACAGCGTTATTGAGATCAATATTGAATTTTTTCGCCATGGCATTCAAAATTCATATATACACCCATGGCCGCCTAGTTATAGTTGAAAGTGGGGGTGCAAGATTCTTTTTTATTCTTTTTTTTTATTTTATTTTTTTTACATTTAATGAACACCTGTATGTGCAATTTCCTGCAATATAGAGCCTTCAATCTTGACCAAAATAAAGCTGCTCTTTTCACTATAAAACTCAGTTTATATTGCAGTATGATAGCTATAATAATAATAACTTCACTGCGAGGGCTCTTTTAGCTAACGCTAGCTAGGCACGTATGATAGCCAATTACTATTATAATAATAATAATAATAATAACTTTCCCATCCTCCCAAAGCCCCTCCGGCCCCGTTCACATCCGCAGCGGCAGTACCAACAACAACAACAATTAATTGACGCTATCAATAGCCCCAGTGAGCGCGGCGGCTGGCTGAATGAATGAATGAAAACTTTATTTAACAGATTGCAGAATGGGTACAATACAGTACGGCTCAATACACACAATTGTTAAGGTGATGCAGACCAGAGAAAGACGTTTGTCTTGTTTACATCAGGGTCCATAGCCCCTTTCGTGACTGTGCTGCACCGAGTGAATCCACAGTCACTTGCTCCTCAATGGGAAACCAACCTAGATTTACCCTGAAGGACTGGTTCTGGCCGAACCGTTCGTTATACAAGTATCACAGAGACATTACAAATGTGCTCACAGTTGCACGAGGGTTTCGGACAGAGATACGGGATGGTGCGCAGGCGCTGTGATCACCCAACGGCGGAAATAATGCCGCTTTGAGCAGTTTATAAAAAAATATTAAAAATATTTATTAGCAACGCCGAGCTTGTCCGAACATATACAGAAATAAATACAGTAAAAACATACATGACATCATGACATTTATGGCATAGGGACATACATGACATACAGGTATATACTGTAGTACTGTTACATTTGTGACATATACGATATGCAAATAATATACAGTACTGTTACCCAGAGATCCTAACAGAAAATATTATATATATATGATGGGGATGAGACTGTACATTAGGAGGAGGGGGGGGGGGGGTGGACATTTACGGTGGCCAGTTTCGAATTGCAGTCTCCCGTAGGTGCTCTTTAAGAGCGGTTTTGAATGTGGGCAGGGGTAAAGTGGGTTTTAGGAGTGAGGTTAAGCAGTAGTCTGACCAGTTTGTTTTGTGATGTTTGTAATCTTGTTTTTAGTGCCTTTGAGGTGCTTTGGTACCATGAGGTGCAGGCATAGTCGTAGTACCCTTGAATGAGTACTGAGAGTACCCATGATTTTTGCCATTTTGTTATCGTGAAATTGGTATTAAATTTAATTCTGATTGGCATTAAAAAGTCTTAAAGCCTTAAATCTGACTGGGCTAAACCCTGGTTATTTTCAGCCCAATTTATTCATTTCACTGCAAACCATCTGATCAATATATCACCCATACTACATAAAGCATTTACTGACGATCACGTAATTATAAACGCCGCCCCCCCCCCCTTTCCTCCGTGCATGATGACGCATAACGTATACGATCATATACAGTTGAATTTTTTAATATAGCGTGTCTAGGGAATAAACGGCAATCGATGCATTTAGGTCTATAACTCACGTTCTAGGAATTACTACAGGAAATGATAAAACATACTTATATTCTAGAAGGTATTTTTGTATTTTTGTATGAATGAAAAAGTATAACGTTCCTACATCCTGAACAATAGATAATCGATGTTGAATGCAGGCATTAAAGTGTTCCGTCTCAAGACGGATTTCCGTCAATTTGATTGGGGAGATCCGTCAATTTGATTCGCAGTCTAACGGAATTGACTACCTGGTATAATATGATTTGTAGATGCATACAGATTGAAACAAAATTGAGCCAATCAGAGGCGCCAAATATCATGAAAAGGGAATTTTTTCTACCGAGGCGGCGCCAAGCAGTCATCACTCAGGGACTCGAGTGGTTGCAGCTGGAGGCTATTGGGCGAGTGACATTTGCGAGGTCTGTCCGCCACATGGCAGGGTAACAAAATAGTTGTGTCCCCTGCTGTGGTTGTGAGTATAGTATACGTTTATTAGCTTAACTCCGTAGCAACATCACACAGGTGTATCTGTAGACAGTCTCCTCCCCACCGTATATATCTTTTTTCCTACCACCCACCCCCTCCTAATGTACAGTCCCGGACTTTCCAGTGAATCATAGTGTCCTTTTTTTTCATTTTCCCAGATGCACCATGCACCAAGGATCCAGCTGATTACTGCCAATCTGGAGGATTGTTCCTTATCTGCTCTTCACTTGTGCCACTGATTCATTGACCTTTTGTGGTGTGGTATGTTTTGATTTTTACTTAGTAATACACTGTATAGTTGGGATTCTGAATTAAACAGTATAATGTTCACATATATTATGGAGCCCCCAGGGGTCGGGAGAATATTGTGGAAAACAATATAAAACTGAAATGGTAAAGCTAAAAAACTGTAGACCTGACCACAACCCCCTCGGTTCAACAGCACAATATGTTGCTTTCTCCGCTTTTAAAAGTTGAAATCATCTGATGACATTGAAGGGATAGTTCAGAATTGTGGACATAAAGTTTAATTTACTACTTGGCCATTATGTTATGTTCAATGGACTGCACTTATATAGCAATAGCGCTTTTATCCAAAGCGCGTATGGCCTCTCATTCACCTATTCACACACATTCACACACCAATGGTGGCAGCTGCCATGCATATTGATCCATAAATAGTGTTTAGATTGTACTTCTATAGGTTTTTAACTTTACATACTGTATTTAAACATTATATTTGAACAAACACTGCAAGCTAAAGTTTTAAATCATTTGAATCTGTTTTATACAGCACACTTGCTTCCAAAATAAAGCAGTTTTACAATCCTGATCGTTTGTTAACACTTGAAGCTTTTTGTTTCTAACAATCTGTACAATAAAAGTGTTTCTCTGCTGAACTTTGAGTTCTGTCACTTTATTGAAGGAGTTTGATTGTAATAATTGAGGAAAAACCTGTGAAATAACAGTGTTTCACTGCTGAACTTTAAGTTCTGTCACTTAATTGAAGGAGTTTGATTGTAATAATTATGGGAAAACCTGTAAAATAACAGTGTTTCACTGCTGAACTTTAAGTTCTGTCACTTTATTGAAGGAGTTTGATCGTAATAATTGAGGAAAAACCTGTGAAATAACAGTGTTTCACTGCTGAACTTTGAGTTCTGTCACTTAATTGAAGGAGTTTGATTGTAATAATTATGGGAAAACATGTAAAATAACAGTGTTTCACTGCTGAACTTTGAGTTCTGTCACTTAATTGAAGGAGTTTGATTGTAATAATTATGGGAAAACATGTAGAATAACAGTGTTTCACTGCTGAACTTTGAGTTCTGTCACTTAATTGAAGGAGTTTGATTGTAATAATTATGGGAAAACATGTAAAATAACAGTGTTTCACTGCTGAACTTTGAGTTCTGTCACTTAATTGAAGGAGTTTGATTGTAATAATTCTGGGAAAACATGTAAAATAACAGTGTTTCACTGCTGAACTTTGAGTTCTGTCACTTAATTGAAGGAGTTTGATTGTAATAATTCTGGGAAAACATGTAAAATAACAGTGTTTCACTGCTGAACTTTAAGTTCTGTCACTTTATTGAAGGAATTTGATTGTAATAATTCTGGGAAAACATGTAAAATAACAGTGTTTCACTGCTGAACTTTAAGTTCTGTCACTTTATTGAAGGAGTTTGATCATAATAATTTAGGAAAAACCTGTGAAATAACAGTGTTTCACTGCTGAACTTTAAGTTCTGTCACTTTATTGAAGGAGTTTGATCGTAATAATTTAGGAAATACCTGTGAAATAACAGTGTTTCACTGCTGAACTTTGAGTTATGTCACTTAATTGAAGGAGTTTCATCGTAAATGTAGGGAAAACTTGTGAAATAACAGTGTTTCACTGCTGAACTTTAAGTTCTGTCACTTTATTGAAGGTGTTTGATCATAATAATGTAGGAAAAAACCTGTAAAATAACAGTGTTTCACTGCTGAACCTAACCTGTCAATTAACAGTGATTCTCTGTTCTCGGGTTCTCAAATAATAAACAGAATTATCTGTAAATTTATTGCTTTTCCACTTTATTTTAATTAGGGTATTTCAATGTAAATTTTACACTAATTCAATGTCCCCAAACTGCCAGACTTTTACCGTTTTTCTACCGATTTTTTTTTTACAGTGTAGAATGAAAACTGGGACATGTTTTGTATTTGTATATGGAGAGAAATTAATTATATTTCCATCCGTCTGCAGAATTGGTCTTGTGTATAATGTATTGTATATTTGCCCATTCTGGGGGCAGGTAGGGGGGGGGGGGACGATCCTGTTTGAATCTCACCTCAGTCGCTTGTGTAGTGTTTGGTGAATGTATTGTATATTTTCCCATTCTCTGTGTACTTCACTTACAGTGCTCTAATCACTGAGAAGTAGAATTGCTAAAGGTGTTTTAGGTTAAGCACAGCAGTGTGTAACTGGTTCAAACAGAAAATTAAGTCATATGAAACGTGTTTCATATGGTAACAAAATTAGGTTTTTATAAATGTGTGTATCGTTTTTACAAGAGTGTTTCATTTAGCAAAGGATCTGAGGTGTTCTGCTAATTGTGTGTGTGGTTGTACTAATTGTGTGTAGTGTTTTGAAACATCGGGCCCTGCTTTCAAAATTGTGCTTACTGTAAGCAATCGGATTTTTTTTTTATAGACAATTCATATAATGCACTGTAAATACACAGCATTTAGCAAGAGATGCTAATTTTCATCCTCAGTCCCCAAACATAAAACAAATAAAATACAAAAACAGAGCAATACAAAAACACGTTAAAACAAAAGAACAATCATTTACAAAAACATGGCTACAAAGCTAAAAGGACCAAGACCATAAAGGCCCTATATGGTCACATGCTTGGTGTTCTAGAAAGCATTTCTTTCACTTTGAGTTTAAAAGTAGTCAAATTGAGACATTCTCGAATGGTGGTAGGTAAACTGTTCCACAACATACTTTCCT
Organism: Notolepis coatsorum; assembly: GCF_963971535.1. NCBI lineage: Eukaryota > Metazoa > Chordata > Actinopteri > Aulopiformes > Paralepididae > Notolepis > Notolepis coatsorum. The sequence goes on from NC_140166.1 coordinate 9,703,255, forward strand.
GCACTGACAAGACATTCTGACCGAAAGTGGTGCGTCAGCGCTGCACCTCGCAATCCTCTCTAGAGGTCGACCTAGTCCTATGACCACTATCAGAATGTGATCTTCCGTGATACAGGAGGAAATAGACTGCACCAAAAATTATTTTGATATTCAAAACAGGGACTGCAACAATGTACTGTATATGTTCATCTTCTCATTTCAAAGAGAGCTGGTGGATGACATTCAGATCAAAAGGCGGAAGATCAGATAAGTAGCCTGTATAACTGGTGTGTGTGTGTGTGTGTGTGTGTGTGTGTGTGTGTGTGTGTGTGTGTGTGTGTGTGTGTGTGTGTGTGTGTGTGTGTGTGTGTGTGTGTGTGTGTGTGTGTGTGTGTGTGTGTGTGTGTGTGTGTGTGTGTGTGTGTGTGTGTGTGTGTGTTTGCGTGTGGGTGTGTGTGTGTGTGTGTGTGTGTGTATGTGCGTGTGTGCATGCGGGTGTGGGTGGGTGTGTGTATGTATGTGTGTGGGCGGGGGGGGGGGTGTGCATGTGTGTGTGTGTGGGTGTGTGTGCATGTGTGTGGGGGGGGGGGGGGTGTGTGCATGTTTTGTCTTACAGTAGTTGTGAGATAAATAAACCACACTGTGTCCTGTAAACCAAAACAGCAGCTTGAGTGTAACTGACAAACAGCTGCCAGGAGCAGTATTAGTTACAGTATACCCACTGAGCCTCAATAGACAGTTCCTGAGTGAGACCTGTGGCTTCAACCTTCATCGACAGTGTTCAGTGAACTCTCTCAGGGACTCGTTCCGGTAAGTAAACACAATTTACACAAGTTTACATTTTTACAGTTAGGATGTTTATGTTGATAAATCACTGTGTTTGACCAATTTAAATGTGTAGCTGAAGGGATGCTTTATCTTTGACTAGAAGTGCATGTAATGAACTTGTGAAGCTAAGAGGTTTTTCCACAAAGAATAGCTTCTTTAAGGAAATAAGACAATACTGTCTGATGTGGTAAAAGACACCACATGGCCTCCACCTAAGTCCACAGCACCTCAGAACAAGACCGGTTTTAGATATACCCCCTCACCATGGTGCAAGGTTCCTTTATGAATGGTGCTAAATGCTAAACTGTATATTCTGTATGTTCTCATCAGTCCCAACAGGGCACATACAGCCTCTGTGCATACATACATTGTACATGTTTACAAAGAAGAACAGTTAAAAAAAAAAAAAAATCTTACTACTAATTCCTTACTTATGATGCAAAGTATGTGACAATACACTTCTACTCATTTTATTCATTCTCCTTTACTTTATACTTTTCTTTACTGAATATCTCTATTGGTTTAAAAACTGCAAGGTTGCTTTTTTGTGTCTTTTTGTGGACTTGTAGCTTGTAGTTCAGATTGTATAGCAGCTCTTTTCACCTCAAGTACTGTTGAGTCAATGACAGCTAATCCAGTGGGCGAAGTGGTTAGGGGTGGACCTACAGTAAGAGCTATTGTTCACACCTAGTACCTGACTGCCAAGGTGATCAAATGCAACCAAACTTTAGATAGGATGTTCGCAGTTCTGCTGCTCTGAGACTAGAGGTTTAAAAAGATTCAAATAAGGGATATATTCTTCAAATATTGTTCAGATTTCAATGTGTGACACATCATTGAACGTTTATATTCTGTACATTCATAATCTGGAAAACCTTAAAAACTACAGGGGGAGACATGAGCCACAAACAGCTGGACACGGTCACATGATATAAATGACATACTGTAGATACTGTATAATGTGCTTTAGGCCTGGTCATCAGAACCTGGGCAGGTTGTTCCTCTATTACCATTATCCTACTATCTATCTAACAGAAAACTACAAAACCTCAAACATCCCTTCATGAATGACTTGTAATTCTCGAGGCCCATGTGTCTCCTGACTGATACAGTCACAGACAAGTATTACAGCAGGACAACATAGATCTCATTCTCAGTGCATGCTCTCAAAACCACAAACTGTCGTTTAAATCAAACAGAAAGAGCATTTGAAAAATAGTTGACACATTCATACTCACATTTTATTTACAACATATTCCATACTGTATGAAGCATAACGGAGTGAAATCTGTTTTGTTCTGGGCTCCTCCTTGTAGCAGCGGCATCAACACAAAAAAGGACAAAAAAACGTAATAGAAGCAGAACAAGAATAGCAGAAGAAACACATGTAGTGAGTCTAGACTGTAACAATAACATCCACAGCGTGGGGTTAGCGTGTTCAACGCAGCAGCAGAGACAACCATTTAAAAAAGCTCTAAATTACAATAAGACAATCACAAAATAACAATCGCAATATAACCATCACAAAATAACAATCACAATACAACAACCATAATACAACCATCACAATACAACCATCAACCATAACAATCACAGTACGGGTGTAGTGTGTGTGCAAGTGGCAGCAGAAATACTGTAATAGAACTAAATTGTACAGTAATACAATAGTCAGTGTTGTGACTCATGAATGAATGAATGAATGAATGAATGAATGAATGAATGAATGAATGAATGAATGACTTTTATTTATATAGCACCCTTCACAGCACGAATGCACAGGGTTGATTGATTGATTGATTGATTGATTGAAAAGTTTATTAACAGATTGCAGAATGGGTACAGTACAGTACATCTCAATACATACAATTGTTAAGAGGATGCAGACCTGAGAAAGACTTTCGTCTTGTTTACATCAGGGTCCCCCATTTTCAATTCATCATATGACACACATGACATACAGATAGACAGTACTGCTACATCTATACATTTATGACATACCAGATTTTCAAATACAGTACTGTTTGTGATGGGTGCTTTACACTACAGCTTAGTATATAAAAACTAAAACTAAATCAGAAATAAATGACAACAACAACAGACAGCAGTTAAAAAACAGTGAAACCAGATAAAAAGTAGAATAAAAGAATTTAGATAAAATCATCAGTCACTAATTAAAAACAAAACTATAGGAACAGTGAGGACGAGAAAAAGTGCCTAAGGCCTGTCTAAACAAATGTGTTTTTAGTTGTTTTTTAAAATAGTTTTCAGACGGGGCAGTTCGCAGGTCCAGGGGGAGAGCGTTTCAGAGCCTTGGTGCCGTCACCTCGAAGGCTCGATCACCCCTTGTTTTCAGCCTGGACCCGTGGGACCACGAGGAGGTGCTGATCGGCAGATCTGAGTGAGCGGGTGTTGTTGTAGGGATGGATGAGTTCAGTGATGTAGATAGGGGCCTGACCGTGGAGTGCTCTGAAAGTAAAAGTGAGGACTTTGAAGTGAATTCTATAGTGTACCGGGAGCCAGTGCAGGGATACCAAAATGGGAGTGATGTGACATGACTCAGTACAATGAGTGAGTAGTGAGACGGGCAGCATCTTCTATCTTCTCTTGTCATCTGTTGTGTTAACTTGTGTACAGTAGGTCCACAGGATGTTCCTGTTGTGACCTTGTTACAATGTTCTCTTTTATGTTGGCCTGATTTGACATTTGACATCTATCTGAGATGTGAAACATGGTCCTGATAAGCATCTTATGAGCTGAGATCAGACGAACAAAGAACTCAACCGCCCCCACTGTACACTTCCACATGTTGCATGCAGGGCTGAAAGTGGGTCAAGACCAGAGTCAAGAACTTTACACACAAGCCTTTTTTACTTTCTTACCTCATTGGACGCCAGACCCAAGGATAGTAGGGTTATCTCGCCATGCGTTGAGCGCCAGGACCCCCGAAAACCTGAGTATACTCTGGTTTTCATCGTTATTTCTTTTATTCGATTTTTTTAATTCATTTCAGGCACACGGACCTCGGGGTTACCATAGGGAATCATTCTGAGATCGCTAGAGTGCAATACCGGCCGCATCCTTCTAGGTGGCAGTATCGCCCACCCTTTGAAACCTTTTCTTCACACCCGGTGTTACATTTAATTCCCTCCGGGCGTAGTATTTTGGGTAAAGCGAGTCTAGCGGTTCACCCGATCACATTGAAACGCGTCCAATGCCCCCGATGTGTGTGTTTTGCCGGATTATGTTGGGGACACGATGGACACCAATACTGGTAATCGCGATCAGACAATTGGAATATTCTTTTTGGGATACCTCCTAGTAAAGGTAAGGACTATATGACATAAATCCTACTTTGATCCAACCATGATTTCACATCGATCGCAACGATATGTAACGTACTCCAAAACGTATGCCGTTGGTGATGATCAAAGCATCAAAAAACGACCCCCTCCTCCCCCTTTCATTCATTCATGATGAAACATAATACCTATTATATACATTTGATTTGGAAATAGCGTGTCCAGGCAAGAAACGCCAACACTTCACGTAACGCCCTATAACTAAGCTTTTCAGGAATTAGCCCAGATCACTCCTAAACTATACAATATTCACCACGGTATAACACGCAGATTTATTATTTTTCACATGTTGAACGATGGATAGTTGATGTCAAATGAGCCATAGTATTGTCTCCATAGTTATAATATAGCCCTGCAAACACCGCCACGCATCCCTATCTCTTAGAGTGGTGGCGCAGTAGGAACAAAGATGGCTAGACCCGCCGGCGCTGAAAGAGTTAAGATAACAGTTTAACAGTCTGCACACAGTGTATGTTTTAAGAATTTGTGACTCGTTTATATTTTACCTATAGTTTCTAAATCATGAGCTGTATAAATGCTTTGCTTTGAGCATAGATGCTTTGTGATAATGTTGTGAATGACTTAGTATGAAATAATGTTGTGCCATGATGTGGTTGTAATGGCCCTTTTCGTCTTTTACAGGTTTGAAACATGGATGCAGATGACGATTATGGAAGTGGAGCAGATTACCAAGACTATCCGTTTCCAATGGACCCTCAACCTTGCAGGCTTGATCCTAACCCAGTGGAAACCCTCGTACAAACGTACATCCACTCCTTCATCTGTGCTTTTGGCCTGCTGGGCAACATGCTGGTGGTCATCACGTACACGTTCTACAAGAAAGCCAAGACCATGACGGACGTCTACCTCCTCAACGTGGCTCTGGCGGACCTGCTCCTTGTGGTCGCCCTCCCGCTCATCATATACAACGAGCAGCACGATTGGGCCATGGGTCCCGTGGCTTGCAAGGTGCTCCGAGGCGTCTACAGCGTCAACCTCTACAGTGGAATGCTCCTGCTCGCCTGCATCAGCGGCGACCGCTACGTCGCCATCGTCCAGGCCAGGCGCTTCTTCGGCGCTCGCTCCAAACACCTGACCTACAGCCGCCTCGTGTGTTTGACCATCTGGGCGTCTGCCGTGGCTCTGTCTGTGCCGACCGTCATCTATACGGAGCGCTTTGAAGAAACCGACCTGTTGGACGCGAACGTGACGGTGATGTGTCAGTCGCGTTTCAGTCACGGCGAGACGGCGAAGCTGATGAAGGTGTTTGCACCCAGTCTTCAAGTGGCCATGGGATTCATCTTGCCTCTACTGATCATGGTGTTCTGCTACTCCAGCATCGTCTGCACCTTGCAGAGGGCTCAGAGCACGCAGAGGCACAAGGCGATCCGCGTGATCCTGGCGGTGGTCGTGGTCTTTGTCCTTTGCCACCTGCCCTACAACGTGGCCCTGTTGACCCACACGCTCTCGCTGTTCGAGCAGAGGAGCTGCGAGGCGGAGACGACGAAGCTCCGATCTCTGGCCGTGACCAGGAGCGTGGCCTACCTGCACTGCTGCCTCAATCCCATCGTCTACGCGTTCGCCGGGAAGAAGTTCAGGAGCCACTTCGGGGAGATCGTGCGGGACCTCTGGTGCCTGGGGAAGAGGTACCTCTACCGCTCCACTCTCCAGACCTCTGACGTCTACACCTCAGGCTGCAGGTCCATGGAGACACAACACGACCGTGACAACGGCTCATCATTCACCGCATGAGGATAATAATAATACTAATAATAAACTTTATTTGGATAGCATCTTTCATACAAGAATTGCAGCTCAAAGTGCTTCACAGCAGTACAATAATGTTGTTTACATGTATATGTGGGGAGCATGTATCCCCTCCCTACTTCCCATTTCCCCACGTGGAATGCACCTGATTGGATAAACGACATGCTGGTGCTCTAATGCGACATCTAGTGGCTGAATGTTATTTATAGCACTTTTTTATCTGCACCAACAATTATAAACATATTAATGCATTTATTTTATCGTCAAATCGAGGACTGGGGGGGGGGGGGGGGGGGGGGGGGGGGGTCCCACTTGAGAAATGCAAAACCAAAGACATCCAGTGGCATTACAGACATAAAAGTCCATCCTTATCTTATGAAGTGTGCTTGTGATATATTTCCATGTCAAAATGCTGATATTCTATAACTAAATGCATTTTATGTGACTGCAAAAAAAAGTTTTCAAGCTTGTGTTGTTGTGTTGTAACTAGTCAGTTACATACTGTTCTTTCAGAATTCTGTCTGAATAAAGAGGTCCCATGCATTATAAATGGCCTTTTCCAGTGTTTATCATTGTTTCCTAGCAATGGGGGATTATATCAATGTGGTCTGTGTCGTTAATTATCATATTGACTCATCAGTCTAGTCTCGAGTTCACGAGATCTTCCCTTACTCAACTAAGCCATTCTGATTTGACTGTTTTGCTGACGTGAATATGGCACTGATTTGCACTCGTGTAGTGAGTTAGCCTAACCTAAAAAGTATGAGCAACACGGGCAAAACAATCACACTTATGGATGATAACGTGCCTTTTCTGGTAAATCATAAAAATACTATAGTCAAACCGGCCGAGGAAGGTAACATTATTTGTTGCCGTCGTCGCAGAGTTGAGAGCTCCCCAGACTACAGCTGGGCGATCGCCTACAATGGCGAACTATTAATTATGAAGAGGAAGAGGACAAACGGTGATGATCCATCCATAACATAAGGTGATAATGATAGTGTTTAGAACAGGGATCAAAGGAAAAAGATCAAAGGATCTAAAAACGAGATATAACGTTTTTGGCACTCAAGCGTTGGCGGCGAAACACGAAATATTATGTTTTTGGCACAGAAAGAGTTAAGGGGTTAACCCCTTAACTCAATCAGCGCCAGACCCGAGGAAAGTCGGGTTAACTCGCCAACCGTTCAGCGCCAGACCTGAGTATAGCCGGGTTTTCATCGTTATTTCTTTTATTCGATATTTTTATTCATTTCTCTCACACAGACCTCAGGGTTACCATAGGGAACCACTCTGAGATCGCTAGAGTGCAATACCGGCCGCATCCAGGTAGGTGGCAGTGTCGCCCACCCTTCGAAACCTTTTTTTCATACCCGGTGTTAGGTGTTACATTAAAATGTCTCCGGGCGCAGTTTTAGGCACATCACACATCGTGCCTATAGCATATAGATCATAAACATAGCAAAGTCAAACCAATGATTACAAGTGTAACACATTTAATAAATCAGCAGTTTTAACAGTGTAACAACTTGAGATTCCCATTCAGTTAGCTCACTGTCTTACACTGGTACGGTCCTTTAAATTACATTGGTATGGTGCTATGGGGTACTTTATATTACACCGGTATGGTTATGTAAATTACACTGGTATGGTTACTTAAATTACACTGGTATGGTTCTTTAAATTACACTGGTATGGTTACTTAAGATATTCCTTTATTGATCCCCTTGGGGAAATTCAGGCATCATAGCAGCATGGGGGGGAGGGGGGGAGGGGTACAGGTAGTAAAACAACACAGTATACAGGTAGTAAAAGACAACACAGGCAGTGTAAACAATTTGATCAATATGGTCAATATAATTTACTATCTGACTAGCTGAGGAATATTCACATTATTCACAGTGTCACATGAGGTGCAGTATGCATGAGGTAGTGTTATAATTTACTATCTACTGAGTATACATTAATCAAAGTACCAGGGTAGTCTACTTTGTCCCCCTTGGGTTCCTATAAGTCCCAGGTCAATGTCTGGTAGCAGTCGCTGTCGCTGCCCCCTGTTGTGGGGCCTGGAGGCTGCTAGTCGCTGCCCACTGTTGTGGAGCCTGATGGCCGCTGGTATGAAGGACTGTCCGAGGCGGTTAGTTGAGTGTCGGGGGGGGGATGAGTCTGTGGCTGAACGAGCTTCTCATCTTGACTAGCTCGTCGTAGAGGGGGTGGTAGGGGTTCTCCATGATGGCATCCAGCTTCCTTATCATCCCCCTCTCTACCATCACCTCAAGTCTAGGTAGCTCGACTCCCACCACGGAGCTAGCCTTCCTCACCAGCTTGTTGAGCTTGTTGGTGTCCCTTGAGTTGATGTAGCCTCCCCAGCATGCCACAGCATAGAAGAGGATGCTGGCCACAACAGACTGGTAAAAAGACTGCAGCAGTTTGTTGCACACATTGAAGGACCTGAGTCTCCTCAGGAAGAACAGCCTGCTCTGTCCCTTCCTGTAGAGGGCCTCTGTGTTGTCCGACCAGTCCAGTTTATTGTTCAGGTGTACCCCAAGGAACTTGTATGAGTCCACCATCTCCACATCCACCCCTCGGATGGAGATGGGAATCGGGGGGGGCCTCTTCTTGCCCCTCCGGAAGTCCACCACCAGCTCCTTGGTCTTACTGGTGTTGAGTTGGAGGTGGTTGCTGTCGCTCCACCCCACGAAGCTCTCCACCAGGGCTCTGTACTCCTCCTCATCATCGTCGGTGATGTAGCTTACGATGGAGGAGTCGTCTGAGAACTTCTGCAGGTGGCACCCGCTGGAGTTGCGGCAGAAGTCTGAGGTGTAGAGGGTGAAGAGGAAGGGTGACAGCACAGTTCCCTGGGGGGCGCCGGTGTTGCTCACCAGTACGTCAGACTGACTGTCCTTTAGTCTGACGTACTGTGGCCTCTCAGTGAGGTAGTCCTTGATCCAGGCCACCAAGCCGTTAAATTACACTGGTATGGTTCTTTAAATAACACTGGTCTTTTAAATCTTTAGAGCAACACTGAAACCCTGTAGGCCTGATGTACAACTCATTTGATTAATAAAAGCTCGTAAAAGTTTTATGAGTAGTCATTTTTCTACCTTAGTTGACCGTCACTTGGTCTTCCTCCAACACATTCAAAGGGAGACTCTCTGCAAAAGGAACCGGTCTAAAACCACTGCAACTCCTGCTTCCCACCACTGGAGGTCCTCAGTGAGCTGTGTTCAATTCTGTGCAGATGTTATTCCTTTTCTCTCCCTATTTCCTCATGTGAAACAGAATCGTGCATTAGATTAACAAACTAACCACCATGTTAGGATTTCCGATGCTGCTAGAATCCTCCTGGGCAGCGTGTCGATGTGTCCTTGAGCAAGACACTTAACCCCTAACTGCTCCGGATGAGCAGGTTGGCACCTTGCATGGTTGCCTCCGCCGTCGGTGTGTCGTGTGTGAATGTGTGAGTGAATGGGTCAAATGTGAGGAGCAAATTGTAAAGCGCTTTGGATAAAAGCACTATAAAAATACACCATTTATAGAATCTCACGTCACCCCAGCATCCCAAAGCTGAAAGCCTCTGCTGCAGTCCAACTAGTTCAATAACAATAGTTAAATAGTTAATACGCAACCAAATAAGCTTAGCACCGTTCCCAGTGTAGAAGAGCCCTGCCAGCTACATACCTCACAGCCACTGTGTAACAGATGAATCCACCTGTTTCCCATTAGTTGGCTAGTTAGGGCCAATTAAGGCGGACCCGGCATGACCCATGGCCCCAGCTCAGCTCCCAGGAGGCACTGCTGTAGTCGAGCCACGGTCCAGCGGGGGGGCCTCACTCACCTGCTGGGAGAAACAGATAGACCCGCCCCCCTGGGCTTGAGTGACACAACAGGTGCACAACAACAACAACAGGAAGGAAGGGAGGGGTTGGAGAGAGAGAGAGAAGTCAGGAAATCGCATCACTTTATCAATTCCCAAGGTCCAGAATTCCTTTCATTTTGCTGAAGCAAATAGATGGAACTCTCCCCAAATGTGTAATATATTATGTTAATAAAATTGCATTTATCTATAGTCCTAATTCTGTCACTGTTTGATGTCACAAAGAAGAGTGTATCCGAAAGCTGTCTACATACAACATTTGTAACAGGTGATGAAAAAGTCAATAAATAATTAACTGTATTAGACATTTGTTAATGATGAATAGTCGTCACTTTATATTAGGGCACACAATGGCATCTGCAAATGATTTATAGATGTTTTATGAATGTCTTAACAAATAATTTGTTAAACATGAAAAGACAAGTCTGGTAATTGCTTTGTGTGTATTCATAAAAGTCCACAAATAAACAAACATGAACATGAACAAATAAATGGAGGTACAGTATAGTAGTTTTTTCATATCCATTTTCAAAGCATCTACAAATGTGTTATTACACATTAAACAACATTATTTAATGATGAACAAATCAAGTACAAACAATGTTGATAATGAGTTATAGATGATGTAGAACTTGTAAATGTTATACAAATATAGTTATAAATTATTTAATAATAATTTACGAATGTATATAAATGGTTTGTTCATGATTAGTTCATTATCTACAAATACCTTATAAAGGTCTTATAACTGAGTGTTATTATAAAGTGTTACCACATGTCCTTGACTCTACCTTTTGTTTATTCTTTGATTTGCTCAGAGTAGTTATACTGTACATTCGAGAGTGAGTGTTAAAGGTTTGATGTGTTCTATAACTTGTATCTATATCTTCATACTCCTGAAGTACATCCTCCGGATGTATGTATGCTGTGTGATATATGTGATGTACACAACTTGAGATATTTGTGCCTATGATTGTTTCCTGCTCTAACCACTTAACTGGCAACGACCCGGTCAGAGCCCTCTTTAAGACGATTTTCCCACCGGCGCGGCACAGCACTTTGGCATATTTTTTAATACAATATATATATGGAATTAAAGCCTTATTTGTTGCCTGTCGATTGCCACCTCAGTCGACAAAATTCGTTCAGCGGTTCTCGAGTTACATGCCGTTATGTGAGGCGTGCGCCATTGTACACGGCAGAGTCAGATTACCACCCAGACTCTCGAGGCTCTAGCTCCGTCAATAATTTGGCGATATCGAAAATAATTTGACAGGGTTGTAGCCAATGAGTGTGGCTTTCCAATGATTCCCCACGTGGGGATGTGCGAATCAGGGATCTAGGTGAAAAGTCACAAGCGAAAGTTACCAAAATTGCTCCTAATCACTCATTTCTGAACGGATGAAATTTGGACATGTACTACATAAGACTTCAGGATATGGAACCAGCGTGTTTTATGTTTTGGGATATACTATTTCTGGATATTGCAACTACTACAGAAAAACGTGAGTAACACGTTTTTCTACAACTCATGTTTAGACCTATGTTGCTCTATTTCATTAGCACTAAACGTGATTTTTCTTTATTGTGTAAGAAACTTCAGAATGTTATCTTTCAAAAGAGACCAGGCTTATGCATGTGCTATAAGTATAAAGTATAAAGATACGCTTTTCAAAATGGCAACTTTTCTGGGCGCCAGTTAAGTGGTACTATCTCCAGGGTAGGGGCGTGGTTTGAACTTGTGTGATTAGGTTTGAACTTGTGTGATTAGGTTTGAACTTGTGTGATTAGGTTTGAACATGTGTGATTAGGTTTGAATGTGTCCGATTAGGTTTGAACTGAAGGGAAATCCCCCAAGAACAAGCAGGAACTGAAGACAGTTGCAGTAGAGGCCTGGCAGAGCATGTCTATGTGCTCAAGACGTCAGGCTGTCATCGACTGCAAAGCATTTGCAACTATGTATTTCACATAGCATATATGTTTAAACAAAGGAGTCTAAGAATATTTCTGTTTTGAACAAATCAAAGTATGTGTTAGATTACAAGGCAATGTGAATTCTGTATTGTTCACTTATCTTGCCATAGTTGCTGTGTAGAAGTGTGGTGCAACACATACTGTACATGAACAACATGAAGCCATTTATTACGATGAGAGAATCCCCTGTCACTTTACACCTGGCATTCAACCTGGGAGCCATTGTGATATATGACCTCACAGTAAAACCCACTTGACTTGTGTTGATTTAAGTCCTGTTTGGCTCCAGGCTAATTCCTGATAGTGTTTTTCTCAGTTCCACTTTATGGTCATGGTTTTGGTTATGGTTATGGTTATGGTTATTGTTGTGAAGGATCAGATTAAACCGAATATATATATTTATTTATGGATATATATTTAATAGTATTTGTATATCGTTTGATATCCCTTGTATATTCCTTGTACATATACACTGAATATCCCTTTAGTCTACTAACAGCCCATAATAGTTTCATTCTCTCATTGGACAAGAACTTGGCGCCAGCAGCCAAGCCCCTTGGTTCAAGTTCAATCGTGCCGACGAACATGTCGTTACTAGCCCGGTTCCGCGTAGGAATACGTCTGGCGAAATACGAATGGTACTATTTGTTCACAGCGCATATATATATGGCGCAAGTAAAGTAGAACTTTCTTTTTAGTCCCTTAGCCCTTAGTTCTTTACCCTCCAACCTAGTGGCAAGACGTTAAGCCTCACCCACGATACACGTGTGGTGCAGTATGGTCAACTTGGCCTCAGAATGGCATTGAGACATCGTGTGGATTAATAGTTGAATTGTCATAGTTTGGCACTATACCGTCGAGTGGGACGTATTTCTATTAAGTTAATAATAGTCTATTATGTATGGTGCATCGTTCGGTTAGAGTTATACAGTGAGTAGTACCCCCATCGTTTCCTCGCGTTATCTAGAGTCTTAACCAGGCTGGGCAGACCACGTGTGGTGCTTTCATCCGAGGAGTTCTGGGCTAGGACGAGTGGACCTGCACATTGGATTACCTTACCCGGACGACGGCGAGCCCGACACGGCTTGGATTATCTACTTGCTTTGGGTGCTTTGATTTATGCCATGGATAACAGCCAACACTGGTGAGTGTTGGAACTACCCCCCGAGAGGAGTCCAGGTGAGACGGCGCTCTACCCCGAGTGAGGTCGCCTCACGTCTCTTCGTTGTGGACCGGCAGCTACCGTCTACAAGAGGGCCCAACTGTATTCATCTGTGGACCAAGGTTCTGTGGGCACCGTGTTCAGCACTCTGAATTCTCCCAAGAAATCGTTGGCCAGATGGGATATCGCCGGCGGCTCTCCTAACCCCCCCCTCCCCCTACTGACTTACAACCAGCAGGACCCCCCTTTAGTATATCCAGCTATAATCATTAAGTACCATCGCTATAGTTCCCTAAAGAACCAGGTTGTATACTTGCTTCCTGCGTAACCAGAGATTGGACATTCAATGTTGATTTGCCTACGAATACTAATTTGCCTTACAAGTGCATTCAAATCATAAATGTCATTAAGTGAACGTTGTATATACCCTTTGCTATATATTAAATATTCGACTTATACATTTGTGTGGACTTGGTTTCATGGTGGGAAAGTGTTCATCATATCTATATCATGTACTGTGTGGCCAGTAGTTAAAGTACATAAAGCGGTAGTGGTTTAATGATACCATACTTATCAATACAGTCAGGGAATTGTACCCCTCAGTTACAGTTATGGTTATGGGCATGGTTTTGGTCATGGTCATGGTCTTCGTCATGGTTATGGTCATGGTTTGGTCATGGTTTTGGTCATATAAAGCCAGTATGACTACTACCATGTTGTCTGTATACCTATATCACTGTACATATTAATATTACAACTCTGTACATGATTAGCACTATTACTCAATAGTACTAATTTATATATATTTTATACCCAGTTTAATCACCTGTACATTGTTTATTACTATTGCACTTTACTGTTACATTTGCACTCTGGTTGGATGCCAAACCTCTTTTCGTTGTACCTTCAATACATTTGAATCTGATCTAAACGGGCACTGGTTCCTGCTTCCAAGAAGGAGTTCAACTTCAAAATGTTCCCTTGCTAACCGTGTTTGAATGCATCAAGGTAAACATCTGGTGTTGGATCATGACATCACTCCTTGGACCTGAGCTAGTGCTCCACATTTAGCCTGCAACTTATTCTCCCAAGATACATCACTGTCAGAGGATTGCCCCAGCATGCCACTGTAAATGTCCAACCCCCCCCACCCCCTCCTAATGTACAGTCTCCTCCCCATCATATGTATATCTTCTCTGTTAGGATCTATGGGTAACAGTACTGTATATTTGCATATCGTATATGTCACAAATGTAACAGTACTATATACCTGTATGTCATGTATGTCCCTATGCCATTAATGTCATGTATGTTGTGTATGTCATAAATGTCACTATGAATTGAAAATGGGGGACCCTGATGTAAACAAGACAAACGTCTTTCTCTGGTCTGCATCCCCTTAACCATTGTGTGTATTGAGCCGTACTGTATTGTACCCATTCTGCAATCTGTTAAATAAAGTTTTCATTCATTCGTTCATTCATTCGTTCATTCATTCGTTCATTCATTCATTCATTCATCATTCATTCATTCATTCATTCATTCATTCATTCATTCATTCATTCATTCATTCATTCATTCATTCATTTAGTTTAGTAGTGCCGGGTCTACCTATCATGGTCACGTGTGTGTGTGTGTGTGTGTGTGTGTGTGTGTGTGTGTGTGTGTGTGTGTGTGTGTGTGTGTGTGTGTGTGTGTGTGTGTGCATGCGTGCGTGCGTGTGTGTGTGCGTGTGTGTGTGTGTGTGTGTGTGTGTGTGTGTGTGTGTGTGTGTGTGTGTGTGTGTGTGTGTGTGTGTGTGTGTGTGTGTATGTGTGTGTGTGTGTGTCTGCGTGCATACCTTTCTATGCATGTGTATTATCTGGTTGTCCTGGCCCCCAGCCACCCCCCCCCCCCCCCCCCCCCCCCCCCCCCCCCCCCCCCACCCCCCCCCCCCCCCCTGTTTGCTAGTGCATCTCAGGCCAAGAGGAGGAGTGATTAGGAGGAGGCCGAGGCAGGATTATTACTGGGTCAGGAGGGCAGCCCTGCTGGAGTCCACCTTGGAATGTAGTCATTCAGTCAGCCAGTAGGTCACCCACCCAACCAGACAGACAGTCATTCAGTCAGCCAGTAGGCCATCCACCCAACCAGACAGACAGTCATTCAGTCAGCCAGTAGGCCATCCACCCAACCAGACAGACAGTCATTCAGTCAGCCAGTAAGTCATCCACCCAACCAGACAGACAGTCATTCAGTCAGCCAGTAAGTCATCCACCCAACCAGACAGACAGTCATTCAGTCAGCCAGTAGGCCATCCACCTAACCAGACAGATAGTAATTCAGTCAGCCAGTAGGCCATCCACCCAACCAGACAGACAGTCATTCAGTCAGCCAGTAAGTCATCCACCTAACCAGACAGATAGTAATTCAGTCAGCCAGTAAGTCATCCACCCGTCAGCCAACCAGTCAGTCGGGCAGTGAACCAGGCAACCAGACAGACAGTCAGCTAGTCAGCCAGGCAGTCAGCCAGTCAGTTGGGCAGTCAGTTGGGCAGTCAGTCAGCTGGCCCTCATACCAGATTAGTTTGGCTTTCAACAGCAACAATTATTTCTTGGATTCATGCGCTCTCCTTCTGCCTCACGCACATGCACATACACAGATAAAGTACACAGAAAATACATTCACAAATATAGTACTACGTTTGCCAAGATCAAACCCACGTCAGACGACTTTAAAAGAATAGTCCCTCTTCTTGTCCGGAAACACATTGTGTTGTCCAGGCAGTGATACAATTAATACACCTATGAGAGAGATCTGGCGTTTTCAAACGGGGGTAAAACAAATGTTTAGAGTGGGGGATGGGGGGGTCAAGTGCAACGCTCCATTTCAAACAGCCTTACAGCCGTGAATCTAATTAGTGTAACCATGAGTGTGATTATGAAATAAATGGTTGGGAATCCATAAGGAGCTGGAGTGGAAGAAAGTAAGACCACACATATAAATACACACACACACACACACACACACACACACACACACACACACACACACACACACACACACACACACACACACACACACACACACACACACACACACACACACACACTCCCCCGGTTCATACCTTTAATGACTAAAGCCATTCTATCAATCTGTCAAATGGGCTGTTTATGTGTGTCTCTAATGGGGATCCTTTAATAAACATAAACATAAACATATATGTTTATGTTTATGTTTATTAATTGATCCCCATTAAAGACACATGAAAGAGCCTCTAGTCTTCCTGGGGTCCTGGACTAAACAAATACAATACAAATGTACAACTAAAAATACGAATTTAAATAAAAACAAAACACTAACATTTTAAATGTATACAAATATACAATACATACATTATTGTAATAATAATAATAACTGGAGTTTGGAGAAGTATTTATTTGGCATGCAGGCAGATACACATGCGATGGGCGGCACACACACAGGAACACACACACACGCAGTTAGTTGGGTCGCCGATGCGATTGAGTCTCTGCACTTGACGGCGCGGTGGTGTAGTGGTTAACACTGTCGCCTCACAGCAAGAAGATCCAGGGTTCGATTCCCGCTTGGGGACCAGGTTTTCCGCGTTGCCAGGTACCCAGGTGGGTATCTCCCAGGCCTTTCTGTGTGGAGTTGGCAATAAGAGAAACCCAATGGAAAAGCATGCACAAAAACAGATCGCTGCCGCGTCCCTGACGAAGATGGGCAGGAGCACTTGGATTGGTCCCTGGGGCGCTGTACCTCGCCGACACCCTATCTGCTCCCGGCTGCCCTTGGGGGGAAGGACGATCTGTTGTGCATTTTTTCCACTGGGTTTCTCTTATCGGGGGGGGGGGGGGGGACCCTTAGGAGCACGGGGAGAACATGCAAACTCCACACAGAAAGGCCTGAGAGATCTAACATTCCAGTAAAAAAAATGTAAATACACAGATAACAGTTACATACTTGACAAGTTTGCAAGATATCTCTTAATATCTTTTTTGAAAGTCATTTTGTTATGTATTGTAGATAAGATGTTTTCGGCAGAGCATTCCAGAGTAGGCTACTATTGACCCATATACAGTATAGTATGCCAGTGAGTATGAGAAAATTAGATTTTGGTGCTGCTTTTGTTCTGATGTTACCAGAAGCGGCCCCTCTAGTGTCTTGTAACCATGTAATTTGCAACTGATGAGCCAAGCTAGATGGCTTACCAGTGCTGATAATACAGTAGCATTAGAAGACTCACGATAATTCATTTTCAACCATTAGCCATGCCAGATGTTCATGCAACCTGCGACTTTTCCAAATCAGATTTTGTAGCTGACGACCAGGTAACAGGGCAGTATTCTAAGTGAGACAGAACCAAAGAATGAATAACTGATTTCATTATGGAGGAGTGATGAAAGCAGAACATTTCCTAGTCATAAAAACTCCTCTTCCCATTTTAATGACAATATTATTTATATGTTTTGACCCAGATAAAGAGCTATCAATAGTAACTCCCAGAAATGTACAGGTGCAGTTGCATAAATCATTCAAATGTATTATTTTAGGCCACTGTGCTCAACTACATATCTCAGTTTGAATAAAGCCGTCATTTCTATGCAGCAGGCACATCGTTCACATGTACACATTGACGTGGCTCTGAGACGTGCACCTGCGCTCCGAGCACAGCGGGGGGCTGTGCGTGTCAACGGTGGCTGGGGGCCATCTTGTCTGCCATTTCTCCTAT